>NC_142740.1:15812699-16172699 GCF_051943395.1 Hippocampus bargibanti | reverse complement strand
AAAGATACCCTTTTTTCTCTAATATTCGTATGTGAAAACAAACTTTTGAATATTCAAAAAATAAACTATTTTACACCCATGAGAACAACTCATCTTACGTAAAAACATAATCACTCAAAGTAGCCAAAAAATAATAATAAGTCAACGTGTACTCCACCAAAGATGTACAAAAACAAGTTGAAAGTGAAATTAAAAATCCAGAAGGATCCGAGGCTGACAATCACGAAAATGATGACAATTGAAAAGAAACGTACACAACGCTGTTCAAAAGATATTACAGTGCAAAGCACAACAGCTATTCGCTTATCACAGTCATGCAGTGGCGCAGGCACCAAGATCACAAAGGTCACATTGCCATTCCAAATATTCAAGTACGACATGATAATTTTGTTGACAAATGTTACAAATGGCAAACATTTTTTGAAGTGTGCTCCTTGCATTTTTTTGCCATAGTTTTCTTGTGTAGTGTATTTCAGCTCTGCAATGTAGAATTAGTTGAACAAGATGTTCAAAATCGCACTGACTAAAACAGCAGTTTTGGGACTGAAACTGTGATCCGTGCAGAATGCGGTTTACAGTATTTCGATTCCATGCAACATGAGCAAATTCCACACAAACACATCATCAGTGAAAGTCCTCTACTGTGGCACGAGACTCGATGTGCGCCGACGTTCATTCCCTTAATGATCACAGAGGGTCATCCTGCCTCTGATCCCTGCGCTGCCATTCAGCAAATAAGAGCAACACTGATCACCGGGATGTCTGCTGAATGCATCAATCTGCAGTAATTAGACACATGTTTTGACTCTTGATCCCACGTTGACACTTCCTCTAATGAACTCAGAAGGGGAAAAAAAGCATGCTTGGTGAACCAAGAACACGAGGAAACAAGTACGCGTGGAGACGCCGCCTGGCTTTCCCAGCTCAAGAAAGCTGCCGCAAGCACAATCTCGGCTGCCCAACAAGGGTTGTTTAATGCAACATCCCATCGTCGATGTGAACAGAGTGCGTGTTTAGCTGGAGAAAAAGGTCGCCACTCTCACATTAGGATCATGCAGAGGCTCCATAGTATTAATCTCTGGGAAGACTTAGTGTATTACCTCAAACTATCGTGCATGTGTGTCTGTGTCTGTGTGTGCGTCTAAGTGTGTCGCAAGCAGGTTGAGAGGGGATAATACTCAATCAAAATATCAAATGTTCGCACCATTCAGCGGCATGTGAATGCATTGGGAAATTGACCGTGAAGAATTATTCAATAGAAGTGGCGAATAGGTGAGTTCAGTGCATCTCGAAATTGGTACGCCAACCACCAGTGGGAGTGGGTGGGAGAATACAAATGGTACCAGCATGACCTGCGTTAACCCTTTCTTGTACAAATAATGATAACCAACGTTTTTTTTTTCAGGTGGTTTTTCGGTACAACAGCTTGAAAAGTTTGAACATCCATCCATCAATATTCTGCCGCTTATCCGAGGTCGGGTCGCGGGGGCAGCAGCTCCAGTAGGGAAGCCCTGACTTCCCTCTCCCAAACCTCTTCCAGCTGGTCCTGGAGGATCCTGATTCTGTCATGATCTGTTTGGCGACCAACGGGTAGCGCTCTCAACCCTGCCTGCAGCCTCGCAGGTGCTGGTCGTTCCAATATGTGGCAGTCAAAAGGACTCCCGGCACAACCGTTCGCCGTTGGGTCATTGTATGCAATTGTATGCATTGTGTATTGGCGGACTTTTACTCTTGGTTTTCTTTTGATACTTTGTATTTTTCTGTTCAGATGATTTTGATATTTTAAATTTTGTTCCTGCTCTCTTTGTTTTAATACAATTTGTCAAATAAAATCTCCTTCTCCCTCCTGCCTGCTTTTGGGGATCCACAACCACCATCACCACCTTTCAAACCGTGACAGATTCGTTCCCAAGGCCAGCTGAGAGACATAGTCTCTCCAGCATGTCCTGAGTCATCCCCAGGATCTTCTGCCAGTGGGACATGCCTAGAACACCTCACCAGGGAGGCATCCAGGAGGCATCTAAATTAGATGCCCGAGCCACCTCATCTGACTCCTCTCTATGTGGAGGAGAAGTGATTGAATTATAGGGAAATCATTGAATCTTTAATCTACTCCACAGATTCCATATAGAGCGCACAACAAATTGATGAATATCTAGACAAATAGAAATTTTGCGTTGGACTTTAGCAATAATGGAATTTCACAAGATTTATTTGCCTTCGCGGGCCGAATGAAATGATTTGGCCCCCCGGTCCTTGACTGTGACATCGGTGCACTACACGCCCACTAACATGCGGCATGGCATTTGTCTTCCAAGATTGACAGTGTTCATTTATGTCAAGTGCTGCGTGAGCCATGTTTCCTTCCCATACTGGGGAAATCCAGCTTTGGTCACTGACAGGGCTCCTTTAAATTCACCCATGCCAATTAGTCACCCCTAGATTCGGTGAGGAAGCAGAAGAAGGGGTAGGGGCTGGGGCTTTTGGCTGACAGACCTGATGTCGAGATGGAAATTCAGTAATTTGGAGTAATTTGGCTACTTGCTCGTGATTTTGTGTCCGCTGTCCGTCCATCCTTCAGTCTGTCCGCTGGAATAAATGGGGTCAGCGGCGTGTGATAGGCAACATTCATTTATATGTAAATGACCACGCTGTCGTCGCAGCAGTGGCGCAAAGCAAGCCGCTTGTCTCCCGCACACGAAACAGAACGACCTGGTAAGGAAGTCCGCCGTCCATGCGACTTTTTGCAGGTTTGTCATGCTAGCTTTAGCGGGTGTTTTTCCATTCCATACATACAACAAAATAATGTGAAACCTACAAATGCAGTTCTCTCACTCACTCACTCAATTTCTCCCACTCAAGGTACTATACCTAATTTAGCCTCATACAACATGTTGTCTTCATCAAACACCTTTGAGGATCAATGGCCTTGTTTGAAGGGCAATTTTCTAATCTTGAGGAGTTTCTATTTTATTTTTATGTTCTTTATCTTATTTACATGTTTGCAGGGTAATGCCAGAGACCGAGGGCAAATACTTTTTTAAAACAATAAAAATATGACAATATAACAAATTAGTTACAGGTTTATTTGTTTTTAATTATCATAGCTTCTCAGTTTTTACATTTACATTGGTGCGATTTCAAATGCAAATATAAATCTGTCACGTAATATTTCTAAATAGGTTGTATTAATATCATTTGTGCTGCCAATGTCAAATGTCAAAATCAAAACGGAGGGCTATTTGTAAAAACTGACACATTGTGACTATTTTGTATATCTTTTTGAGTAATATATTACATATATTATACTTTGAATCTCATAGGCCATTTCAAATGGCTAATATCTGCCATAATAAAATTTAAATAATTATCAGTTTCTAGTTCTGAGTAGCATGATTGATTTTTCTCTCATTTACTAAATTGACCACATTTTTTAAATTCAAAGTTGGATTTTCTTCATTTAAATACAGTTCCAATGAGATAAATGACGTGTTTAGTTAGCCTTGTGTGGTGTATGTAGCCTAGCATAGCCTTTTGGGACTGCCTGGACATTTGATTCGTAGTTTGCTGTTCACTGTTTTGATGAGTCACAACACGCTAATTCTTAATTGCAAACTGTCCTGAGAGCCATGAATATAGGTTATGCGAATCAGCGCTTCTAGCAGGCATGTCCTTGTAATATTACGGAAATGCTAAAATTAGCATCTCCCTTTGTCTCTGGAATTCCATCCTTTACTCCACAGTCTTCTTTTTGATGCAGTGGACCGTTTTCTTGCTAGGACAGTATTGTGCTGCACAGTTGCTGCTTTGCTGTATTAGCCTAACCTTTTGCGGTGCCTTTTCTCTGGACACTGTGGTTACACTACACAATCTCCCCAACGCTGTGGGGGTTTAATTTAATGCTTCCCTCCATCTCTTTTAACATCAAACATACATTAATATATGTTAATAATAAAACATAGATGAAAGTTAGTTTACAATATTGCTGTGGCCTCATTCGAGTAGCTGTATTATTATATACTCTCCACTTGCAACTTTGATGAAGCTGTCTTTTCTTTTTCGTGCTGCACTCAATGACCTCATGATGAATATACGCTAACTAGAACGTTGCAAGATTCTTTTGATTAACTTTGGACTGTGTCGTATTATGTTTCACTGTCTTCACTTTAATACATTTTTCTTTACAGTTACCTTCCGAGTTATCAATGAGGCATGGTTTCACCGTTTCCTGCGGCAACATTTTTAAGTAGAAACTTGGTCAAACCAAAAAGAACTTTGCTGTAATAAAGTGTCATTATTGCCGTTCTGGTTGGAAATGGACCATTCCATTGTGCTCTTTGACGTATCATTTTTACATGACTGCAATATATACATCCACATTTATAGACTTAAACACTAATTAGGGTTGCTTCAAAGAATAAAAATATAAATACGTTAAAAAATAATAATAGTCTATGTCTATGATATAAATGAACACACACCCTAGATTTGACATGAGATAAAATATGATGTCCATTGTGATTTAGTTTGTACTGGTTTACAATAGCACTGTATCATAGATAAAAATAAAATAATAATGACATACTGTACATGTTAGTCTGTATCACAACTAACATAGTAAAACTAATTGTTTAGGTGAAAATGTGGAAAATATTTGATGAAATCAGTTGGATGTTATTTTCCACGCAACCATGGACATTGCTGGTGATCAACTCATTTTTCAAACAGCTAATTGCTTCAGCACTTCAGGGGGCAACTTCCACACCATTGATCATAATTAGTATTCTTGTCCACTTTCTACTCATATTGAGCACTGTGTCGATCTTATTAAGACCCAATCCATACAAGCCAACTTCAGCAATTGTAAATTTCCACCAATGGTGGAAAGGAAATGGCTGGAAAACAAAACCCTAACAATAGAGCAGCCTAGAAGTTGACTCACTTCATTATGGAGTCATTTTGCTGATATAGAAGCGACGACCTGTACAGTAAATTCTGCCTGCTGGTGACACCGTAGATAATTACACTTCCATAAATAATGGAGCATGCCTTCCCACTTTCCTTCTTGGCTATCTTAATGAGATTAATATGCGGAGAAAGTGGCAGGTATATTATGTATGTGAATGCACGGTGAACCGCTAAATTGGTATGCTACAACTTTATGAAGAAAACCTTCTGTTATGATATGTAATGTACCGCAGTAGGAAAGGTCATATTACATGAAAATAATGGTGGTGTTCGATATGTTGTACAAGGAATATAGTCTTTGCCTATGGCGTGGCAATTCTGGATAGATTAGTATTTTATAAAATAGTTGGGGGTGCCAGGTTATGATTTATTTTTTACACTCACTATTAAAAAAATGCATTTCCCGTTGTTCTTTTAGGTTTTGTTGCTCTCAGTAAACAGAAGGAAGCAGGAATGTGGAGAACAATTCAATTTTCAGCTTTTGGAGGTTCAGATGTATCCGAAAACTGGCAAAAACATGCCTCTAAAAATCTGAAGGTCTCATTAGCGCAATTCTTATTTTATTTTTTGTTTGAATAATCAATAAAAGTAGTTTTTTTCAAAATCATCCTTACACCAGCGTTATTTTTTTCTTTTAATCTAATTGTATGAACACACTTTTGTGTGTCCTGCCGTTCCGTTAAAAATAAAGCATGTTCTTTCTCTTCTAATCATGTATGTGTCCATTTCCAGCAGTCCATATATATTTACGCCATTGCCTTAAATTACAAATCACAACTGTACAAAAAAAAACGAACAAAGAAGAAAATATGGCAATTATTTCTCAGTGATATTTTAAGTACGGATCAATGTAACCACATAAACAAAGGCCGTAAATGAACAAGACAAGATCTCAATCGATCGGTGGGCATTGGAGGAAGTACAGCTGTTTTATGAAATACGAAAGAACACTATAGCATCTCTCCTCATGCCAATGTATATATATTTTTTGCACAACAGATCTATTTCATAATCTGAGTTTTTCTTTGACATTTTTTTACGATTGCGTGCGGTGTGATGAAAATTGTACAGTCGACTGCGACTCACAGTTAGAGAACAGTTTTTTTTCAGTTAAAAATCTATATATTCCACAAAAATGTGACAATATCAGAAAATGAAGGAAATGTATCATAGTAAATGCAAAAACATAAAATAAAATAAAACTGTTTACCCCAAAAGGTTTATTTGAATTCAATTGACATGAGCCTGCTCCTTCTCTTGTGCCCACCTTGGCCACATGGGGGTAAGATGATACATAATAACACATAAAGACTGTCTGGGCTTTTCGATCCGGTGCGGAAATTGGTTGTTCGGGCAAAATAAACATATGCATGTCAGTATTGTTGGCTTATCTGCCCAAGATGCTGCTTGCCTTGCGTGCAAAGCCTTCAGAAAGCACTCGTAGGTCAAAGCAGGTGCTCAAAATCAGTATCTTGTCTCATCATGATGACATAGCATTGTGGAGCGTAGGTACTGCATCTACAGTATGTTATGTCTTTTTTTTACTGGAGTGTATGTGTGCATGGGTGTGTGATAGTAAAGTCATCAATAAGAGCTAAAAGGGTAATAAAGGGTTGCCATCAGGAGGGTGCACCATAGCATCAGCCCCTATTGTGCAGCTGTTGACTTTATAAAAGTCTTATAGACGTGCACGCATGCGCACGCACAGACACACACACACACACACACACACACACACACACACACACACACACACACACACACACACACACACACACACACACACACACACACACACACACACGCACGCACGCACGCACACACACACACACACACACACACACACACACACACAGAGAACTGCATTACTATTTCTATTGTTTACTGTGCAGTATTCACTGTGCTTTCCAACTGTCAGGGCAATAAAACCATATCACACCGGAGCTGTGGCTCATAAACGTGATTTGTTTACACGCACAAATGTGCACACGCTCACACACTCACACAGTCACGGCTTGATTCCAAATCATTAGTTTTGTGGCCATTTTCATGAAAAGGTACATTCTGGAAGAACCTTTGGGACCGTTAACATGTGACAGACCAGAGAACATAGAAGCAGCATGAGTTCATAATGAATGGCCCAAGTGCCAGCCAACCTTTCAACGTGAATCTATAGACTAGAACTAAAGTACTTAACAAAACACGACCGCCTTTTTTTCTGAGAAATAAATCCACAAAATACTGTGACTAGATTCCAAGCTAAATGGCATGCATTGGAAATCTAACGTGATCGTCAAGCAGATATTTCAGTTTACTGAGTAGCTGTATGTTTATCCGAACAAAACACAGTGATACCTCAATTTACCAACATCTCTTCATTAAAAAAATGTCTAGCTACAAAATGCCTCAAAAGGAAAATAATATCTCATTACAAAACATATGTCAATAAACAAAAAGTAAAAATGCAGTATGGCCTGCGACTTGCAGCCCATGAATGCAACATCCTAGTATCCCATTGGCTAAGAGGGACTTCTACTGTATATGTATGCATGTGCGATAGTTGTATGTAAAGATGAATCACCCAAAAAGATTATTGAATTTATTGTACAATAATCTAGTCATAACACAATTATTTGTTACATATTTTAGGCAGTTTTCGGCGTTAGAAAACATTTATATCGGAATTTCAGGTGTGGGGGTAAAGCTTGGAACGAATTTGGGCATTTACATGAAAATTGCATCTCTACATTCTTCTTCCAGAACCAATTAACTCATTCACTGCCAGACGATGTGCAAATATATGCCCACTCCAGTGCCAAGGTTTTTGTCATTTTCACTGAAGTTGCAGGACCCACAGAAGATTGAGTTTTAAGACTACATAAACATTCAATGCAGCATAAGAAACCTTGGGCTCTCATCTTTCATCAGAAAAACATTTTTTATTTTGAGCTTACTTGGCTCGAGAGTTATCTGAATTATCTGAATAAATTCAGGAATGGCAGTGAATGAGTAAATTCATAATTCGAGGTACCACTGTACTACACCCATGTCCCTACTGTGAGAGTTCTAAAAGGAAGTTCTCTTGATTGTCTGTAATCACGTTGTCTGGCTTCGGGAGGGAAATAAATAGGTTTCTAAGTGGAAATCCAGAGAAGGCAGCTGGAAATTTGATTCCAACCCCTTCAGGTGCCCTTGTGTGTGGATTTCGACAATATCACCTTGGTTACTTCATTTAAAAACCTTGACCAAAATAAATATGCATCTCCATTCCGGGGGTCGCAAAGCGTGGATAATGGGACCAGCGTGTGAGCGGATGCACGCATGTACAGATACAGGCTTGCGGAACTGACCGAGAATATTAATATACTGTACATGCACACAGCCTCTAGTCTTAATGAATAGCCTAATGAGCACAGTAAGATGCAACAAAGCGTGTCTGAGTTCATTGTTTGTAGCAAGGTGTTGGCGCTGAGCATGACAACCTGTCGTGATAAGCATGAATGAAAATGCTATCCGGTTTGTTCTGAATAAATGCAATCATCCCTCGGCCACTGCTGCGGCTTTTGGTGAAAGCCACAATGACTGAATTTATTCCGAATCAATTGCTGCTCAAGGTATGCTGGACGATTCTTGTTTGAGACACGGGTGATCCAAGGTATATATTTTTTTCGAGTTATAAGACATCACTGCTTAAAATGGAGCTACCGCTATCAGCAATACTTCTGGATGTAGTGAACAATTCGTGGATAGTCGTATATCTCGATACAATTGCACTATTTGAATCCGGCCAGCTGAGGCGCCGTTGATTTGGTCTGAACAACGGTCTTAAGGCACGTTAGGCTTCATCTGTTCTATGGTCCAACTTCTCTGGCGCTCAAACAGGCATTTGCAACAATTATCCACGTTTTTTCAAATAGTAATTTTTGATTTTTTTTTCATGTCAAACGCCTCATCCAAATGTACGAGATAAAATGAAACTCAAAGCAATGGCATAAAAAGGCTCCTATGCATTTAGGTTGTTACTATTCCACTTTAGGGACAACCGACTCATTTTTTTTGTTTCCTAACTGACATCAGAAAAACATTGTATACCATCTAAAATACCCAAAACACACTGGCTGATATTTTTAGTCAAATGAAAAACACAAATAAAAATGACTTTAAGTGTCCCAAAACTACGTCAAAATGACCTCAGAAAGTTTCAGTTTCAGAAGGTCCCGCCCCCTTGTTCATCACGAACACGTATTGCCTTGCTCAAGAATTAAAACAACGGCTTCAGATTCGGAGAAGATGCTTTCTTGTTCCTCATAGTTCTGAAACGTTTGCAATCGATTAAAGAATCCTTACGTGTCATTTTGAGGCGTCAGGACTCCAATGTAGCGTCCTGGAAAATGCACAAGATGGCGCCCAAGGTCAATTGGAAATGGGTTGATTTGTCTGCTGGGAATTTGTGTCTTCTCGTATCAAATAGTAGTCTTGGTGCAATACGCAACAATTGACCTTCACATTATTTGTGTTTTCCTTCTAATTTCGCCATCAACACGAAGTTTTCAGACCAAACAAAGTACCCAAAATGCATTGTGTGTCGCTTTCGTGGTCAAGGGCGTTCCAGACGTGACGTCACGTCAGGCATCGTCATCAGCGCAAGTCTTAAAAGGTAAAATATAGCTATATGCTGTGGAATCTTGTGTATGTAATGTAAAATACACTCGGTAGAAGTCATTTGAAGTGATTTTACAAATTATGGACACAACTTGTCCGGGGGCGTCGGTTGTCCTTTAAGGTGTCCATAACTCTTGACAAAACACCATCATGACAAATCCAGATGACATTTCAGCTGAATAATGCTAACTATGCTAAATACGACGCAAACAACTGTTTCTATGATCGTTTGTGTCCTTTTGACTGCAAAATAACCGTGCAGATATCATCTGTGTACCAGATTAAACTTCCAATTAAGGGTGCACTGCCATACACGCTGGAACAAGGATCCATTAGATGTCTGTAATGTTAACAATCGCAGCGATTTCCACCCCCTGGCCATTCCAGGTAATCTGTAGCATCTCTGCTCCTCACATTGCCTTTGAGTAAATATATGTGAAAGAGCGGCGGCTATCCACTGGTCCCCGAAGAGCGACTAAATTGAGGGCCGCGTCTTCATCTCACCGGCTGGATGCCGACCTTGCTGAGCGTCTCCGCGGGCTCTGTGACTGCCTAATGAAGATTTCAGGGCCAGGCAAACAAATTCAAATAAATAGCCGTGCAGCGACTGAAAAAAAAAAAAGATAACACGCAGTGTACAAATGAAGAACGACATGTCCTACCACTTTTTACTCAATGATTGCTGTGCAAAAAAAGGTACAGTCTGCTCACTTTTTGAATATGAAAGGCATTACTTTTCATCAGCTTGACATCACTGGTGGCTGTTCTTTCAAAATAACTTGCTGTGCCTGAGTTACTTTTGTCCAGAAAATAAACGGATTTACACTACAATAATTCGTCCTTTTATTCGTGTTGCTCTATACATTAGTAGGGCATTTCCTGGCTCATGGGAGGACTATGTAAGATTATCAGACTGTACCCTTTTGGATTCTTTGGTGAGTTTGTTCTTGACACAACCTTGAGCTCACAAATATTCAATTGTGACTTGGAACACAACATTTAAAAATGACTTAGCCAGCCTGCTGTTGCTGCTTCTTCATCAAGTTTGTTTGTTTTTTAACTTCAAGATGGTGCCGCGAGAGTGGCTGCCTTTAGAGCAGCATATATATATATATATATATATATATATATATATATATATATATATATATATATATATATATATATATATATATATATATATATATATCCAGATTTGGGGGGGGGTTAATTTAACATTGTGTTACAGTGTATGTTCACTGTGGAATTGTCACATCTGACCTTTACCGGGATCACAAAGTTAGGTGAAGTTGAGGAGTGACATTTAATAGTCCCCAAAGGTCAACGAGGCTAACAAACACCAAATACGACCTGCCAGATGCCTAATAAAATTTAAAAAATGAGAGCGAGAGAGAAAATTCTCACCTTGTGCAACTGGCTGATTGAGATCGAGCCGCTGTTTGTTAAAAATAACAGTATAAATGTCACTTTTTCTTCTGTTCCCCTTAAACTCTCTATTTTATTTTCTTACATTACTCCAATTCCCATTTGTTTCCTCCCTTGTGGGCCTGGGCTTTCGTTGACTGAGACCTGTCCTTTCTCAGCACTGCGCCAATTAAATGTAAGCAACAGGGAGGCAGTGATATGGAGGGACAGAAAAGAGGAGTGATGGCCCAAGGCGTGCCACGCTCCCCCGGCAGAGAGACCCCGATTCCATTGGCCAATGTAACACATCCGTCGTCTCTGGAGTTTTAAATGATTCAAACATTTGCCCTTCACTGATCCTGTGGTGGGCATAAAGATGTTCCATGTCGGCTCATGCTGGGGCCCTCACTGTCAGTCAAACTCCTCCGTCCATTTTCATTGGAGAGTTCTTCCTTTTTGTTTTGGAGCCATTTCTCTGTCCATTTTCTCCCGTGCTTTCGCTCATCAACGGCACAGGTGACTGAAGTTTAGGGATAAACCCTTGGTAGACAGTGAATGGTATAGCACATACAGACAAAAAAACACCAGCAAATGTTAACTGTTGCATTGGTCAGTCTTTACCAAAAGGCCGCTTTAATCGATTTGTAAGAGTGTTGTCATGATTTGCGAGGTAGTGGTGGTGGTCGACCCAAAAATGCAGGCAGGAGAGAGGATCACAGTGTATTTGACAAATTGTATGAAATGAAGTCAGGAGGAAGACAATCTCAAACAACAAAGTCATCAGAACAGAAAGGTCCAAAGTAGCAAAAAAAACACGAGTAAACATGAGAAAAGAAAACAAACCTGACAGGGTGAAACACTGAATGGCCGTGCCGCGAGTCCTTTTAACTGATTAAAATGACCAACACCTGTGCAGCTGCAGGTGAGGCCCTATAGTGCCACCCGTTGGTCGCAAACCGAAACATGACACGGACTGGGAGGTATGGATTTTAGTTGGAGTGTAGTTTTACAATAAGGTAATACAGTGGTACCTCTACTATTAATTGGCTGTGGAAGACATTTCTTAACTCGAACATTTTATAGGTGGAGACGCATTTTTCATGTAAATGCCGAATCCGTTTGAATATTCAGAGGTAAATGCTTTCAAAAGCATAACATTGCATCAAAACAAATATATGTATGTTACAATTTGATTATTGCGTAATAAATGAGAGATGAAGCATAGTGTTAACAAAACAAAGAATCGAGAAAAGAATAAAAACAAATTAAGTTTCAACTGTGTCCTCATCGTTTTTTGCCCTCTTGTTTCCCTCTTGGGTTTTTTTTTTTGCCTGGCATTTTGTATAAAACTAACCCAAGAATGTTTGCTTTTGTCGGCTTTGAAGAATTTTTCAAAAATGTCCAAAGCAAACAGCATACTATGCCATCGCCCGACTTAGGATCACTTTTTCTGGGTGATCCACATTTTCGTAAAACTATTGAAACGCCTCACGGCCCAAGGGGTGAATGACGAGGATGCGGCATAAATAAATCTTAATCTATGGTGGCGGTCCTTCTTAGCCAATGGGAAGCCAGGTTGATGTTCGGTAAGAGCCAATGGCAGAGCAACTATAAGTGGAAACTCGGAGCTGCGACTAACAGGCATATCTTACCTAAGAAGAGGCTAAGAAGAGGCTTGTCAAAACTTGAAGAGACGTTCGTGAGGAAAGGTCACACTGTACTGTATTTTTTGATATATTTAATTTGTTAGTTACAAAGTGATATATACTATATATTGCATCAATGCAGGTTTGGGTCTTTTTTAGAACTCAACACAATAATAAAAGGCAATTGCAGAATAGCTTTATATATTGCCTTGTCCAATCCATCCATCAATGATGATTTAAAGAGTTTGGCTGTCAACTGTCCAGTATGCCCTGATGTAACATCTCAGGTTTAAGTACCTTGGCCCCTTTGTACTGGATTTCATTCAAAATCAATAGATGACTGCTTTTAAGGCGAGCATTGTTTGTGAAGCTTGTTAATGTTAAGATGTTAATTTGGGTGAGAGTGCACAGAGCAAGGGTTACAAAATAAGTAAATAAATAATACAAATTGCCCTTTGAGCGGCACAGAAAGGTGCCAAACAATCCTGCTAAGCCCTGCAATGACTGACACACAAACTGGGAGCACTTTAGTTCATAGTAAATACTTGATTACAATGTCGAGGTGGAGCGGAACAGAGCCGAACCGAGCCAAGTTGTCTTTCATACAAAGACTGGTTTCAATGAGGGGCTTCATCTCTGGAACGTGCCGAGCAAACCCTGCGCCTCATTAGGGATGCGGAGAGGCTCGCACTCCCCATCACCTGTGAGCTTTTTATATCTAGCATCATCTCTTAGTAGATATTTCTTACATCCAATAATGAGCACATTATTACTCCATGGAGGGAGGGTTTCGTGGTGATGGAAGGA
The DNA here is from genome assembly GCF_051943395.1 of Hippocampus bargibanti. Lineage (NCBI taxonomy): Eukaryota > Metazoa > Chordata > Actinopteri > Syngnathiformes > Syngnathidae > Hippocampus > Hippocampus bargibanti. The sequence continues at coordinate 16,159,212 of NC_142740.1, read as the reverse complement.
CAAAGTAAAAGAAGATTGAGGATTCATTTAAATGCGAGTGAGTTTTTTTTTATTCATGCAAACACATTTTGCATTCTGCCAGTGCTCCAGAAACTCAAAATAGACACCTGACCATAAATTTGACGTACAAATGACGACAGGAGATGTATGCAATGCACTGCATTTACTTGGTTAATTCAGGGAATGTTAAAAGTTGTTGCCGATGCTATTTTGCCTGCACTTCTAATGAAGAAATTGATACGCGGTGTCGATGAGGAATCATAGCGAGCGTGCTTTGAACATTTATTTATTCATCATGACATGGCAAATTTGTTTTACATACTCTATAAATCACAGGTGTCAAAGTCAAGGCACGAGTGCCAGATCAGGCCCAACACATCATTTTTCTCGGCCCGTGAAAACAAATCAAGCAGGTCAAGTTCCGTGATACTCGCCAAAATTTCAAATTGCCGTATGAAAACCATAACAGGCATTTTTTCTTTCAGATTTGAAGGTTTGTCATTCATCAATTTCTTTTGTGCTGTGTATATCATTTGTGGAGGGGATAAAACATTCTAATGAGTTCCCAAAATTTATAACGGCCCTTGAGAGGAAACCGCAACTACAATGTCGGCCGCGGTAAAAAAAATGAGTTTCACACCCTTGCTCTAGATATATGGAAATTGATTGGTTAATTTGCATCTGAGTAATTTAGCAAAATATGCTAGATAATATTAGCATTCAATTTTTCCAGAAAAATAAAATTCAATTAAAATTAAAATACCTTGACACCATTAACCCGCAGAACAGAAAACTCAAACAAATTAGCTTGCATCTGGTTTTCCAGCAACAACTTTTCTGTTGAAATTTAAGCCCTTTCAGGCTCCTTTTTTTCCTCAACTGAAACTCATTCAAACTACATCAATAGAAAAGAAGGATAAAAATGTTTTTTTTTTATACGCTTGGTCCGTCAAATGTCATCAGCGTTATTATTAATGTGACGAAAAGGTCTATTTGTGGCATTGAGCGATGTCTGAGTACACGGAGGGGAGAATGCCTCATAAATAGGTAAATAACAGCATCGATAAACAGAGCAGCAGACCTCCGTCGGACACAACACCAGAAGCACTGGAAGAGGAGCCATCCGTCTTGCTCTGCTTCTTGTCTCCCTGTTGTCTGCACTGATTGATACCAAAGGAGGAGGATCAAAGGCTGCCAGTGGCGCAAAAAGATGGAGAGATAGCGAGGGCGGGAGCAAAGCGTAGGCAATGGACGGACGAATGAGCGGACAGTGGGGTGTGGGTGTCAAGTAGCATGTTCATATTAGCCATAGGTCGTATGAATGCTACTTATATTATTTTATAACTTATACTACTAATATTTATGTGAATATCCTAGCGGTATTTTACACAGGACTGAAAAGTTCTTTCATATTGGAAAGTGGCATGAAAAAGTGACCTAAAAAATGGTATCCTTCACTTTTGTCAGAAAACCTGCAGTTTTGGTGAACCCAATTCATTCTCTACTTCTGATTGCTCAATAACAAAATAAATAAATAAATGAATAAATAACAATTTAGAAAGAAGCAGCTCAAAATACTTTTGTTCTATCGGTTTGATCTAACATTGCCAAGTTTATTGAAAAATCTGATAATCTCTGTTGTTCTGGACAAAAGAGGTAATCATATTAGCTTCAGGAAGTAGTCTATGGTTCCCCCAACCCTAGAGCAGCAACCTATCAGGGCAGAGGTCTGGCACCACCACCTCCGTCCTTTAGGGATAAATATAGGGCCAGAGTTACCAGCACAACTTCAGTTCGCTGACGAAGCTCTTCGGATGAGGAGCGAAACGTCAAACACCTTCAAGAAGTATAGATGACGGCTGAAGAAACATTTTTGTAAATGGACCACTCCTGTACGACTCAGAGCCTACACAGACGTATTGGCATGTTTACTCACTAGTCATTGTCCTTGAGAGCTTTGAAAGGCAATTGTAAATAAAATTTATTATTATTATTATTATTATTATTATTATTATTATTATTATTATTATTATTATTAGTGGTAGTAGTCGTAGTAGTAGTAGTAGTATAGTAGTAGTAGTAGTAGTACTCTTTGACAGAGAAGCGTGCAATGAAAATGGCTGACATGACAAAATCAGACAAAATCAATAGCACAGAGACTCAGAGTGAGGAATCCATTACTACGTCATATTCTGGTCAAAATTGGCTTGCCTACTTGGTTGTGTAATTTTCCCAATTAATGGGTAAAATGAACCAATAAGTTATGTGATATGCGGACGGCAACCCCCGCCCCTCCCTCCTTAGCACTCGCTTAAATCCCAAGGACATTTTGGGCAAAAGGAGGAAGGAAGAGGTAGCACTGATTTTTCAAAGATAAATAATCAAATCAAATGCAAGCAATGTGAAGTATTTCCTGCTATCGACCACTTGGCGAGGGACACGCATAGATTCCTGTATGTGGAAGATAAGTGTCTTTGATAAAGTAGGTTAGCATTGATTAATCCATGAAATCTCAGCAGTGTGGACTTGAAGTTAATGAGTACACTTTTCTACCCTCAAATATCCCACCCGTAACACCCCCCTCTATTCCCGAACTATCTCTCACGACACCCGTTCACCGCTTAGCCCGAGGAGCCCACATAACCGGCACGTGCAGTCCCCCATAGCCTTTTGTTGTCTTGTGTCTGTTGTTTTGGTCGCAGAGATGGCCAATCAATGAAGTTGACATTTGTTACGATGAAGGATTCACAATGCAATCATGGAATAAAAGAAGGTAGGGGGGCCTCAGAGGTGCATCTAGCCCGGGTGGAAAGGTCAGAGCTAATCTAAAAGAAACAGAAGTTATTTATTCATATGTACTGAAAAAAAAAGATGGAGGACAATCTATAGACACTGCCCCTCGGGGAGGCTGTAGGGACACAACATAGAAAGACCAGCAATGCGCGTGCAGCCTCAGCAAAAAAATAATTTGCTGTTTTGTATTTGTAGAAATCAATTAACATTGCTACACTTCACTTTTAAAGCAATTTGAGTTTCTTCTCATCTACATAAAAACCAGCCATGTCAACCACTTCACAAACAAGAACAAAATAAAAATAAGACAACATGTCACTTTAATAATTTTGAACATGAATAACATCAGCTAGATATTTTTCATGTTGAAAATTATTATTTTTTATTATTATTTTATGTATAATAAAGGTGCTATTGTATTGTAATTAAAGAAATGAACTGTACTGTATAAAAAAAATTGTTTTATTTATCTTTGTGAGGGTCATTGATGTAGTTGCCTCTTGATGATATCCGAATGAAGTTGCCATGCTTTCTTGGTCATAATACCCTCACTCACAATGTCCCCTGCTAGCTGCTTTTTGTTAATCCAAATCAACAGAGGTTTTTCAACCTCTTCTATTGCCTGAGACCGTTGCTTGGCAAACACAGAAACACCCTTAGCCACACGTAGCAATGGTCGACTTAGCATACTGGTACTGGGACCTTAAGTCACACAAACGCACACCTCGTTCGTGTTTTTCGATGATTTCGTTTTTCTGCTCGACCATAATTTTCTTTTGTGTCCTCTTCCGCTTAACACTAGCCTGTGGTGTGGTCTTTTTCGGTCAAACAGTTGCAAAAGTACTCCATTCGATAATGGATGTAGAAAACTAGTCCGCCAGCAACCGTGGCGCTGTTCGACCGTGTGGACTGTTGTTCATCCGCCGCAAACTAGTCCGCCAGCCACCTTGGCGCTGTGTGGTTTGGTTCATCCGCCAAAAACTAGTTCGTATGCCAAGATTACATATAGATTATATCGCAAATTATATCGCAAATGTAATGTTCGAAAGGTGAAAAGTTCGTGAGCTAAAGCATTCGCAAGCCAAGGTATTACAAGGTACTCACAATTTGTTATACAGGACTTTTCAAAAGAAAACTTAAACTTAGGAGGTACGGTACTGTAGCATTGAGCTTTTCCCCTTCTGATGTTATACCATTACTACATATACGTACTTTGAAGCGTCCGTCTGGATCATTGGTGGTCACATTTGAAATGGGCATGCTCGCATTGAAGCTGGGTCGGAGTGCAACAAAGCAAACAGCACGTTGGGCTGTAAACATAGGTCACATTTCCAGCAACCTTGGAACAAACAGCGCAAGAAGGAAAGCACAGAAGACGGACACGCTCTCGACATCTGTACATCAACACCTCGGTTGCCCACACCTCCATATTCCCGCACCACCCGCCTCCTCTCACTCGCATTAATCCATCTCTCATGCCGCAGTAAATCATCCCTCCCTTCCTCAAGATCAGTAGCAGCTGTGTGGAGGAGGTAGAGTGGATGTCAAAATATTTGGCAGCCATCTCGAGTAGCATTTTAACCTCCGTGGTTATTACACAAACACAGGTTTGTCTGACACCACCCCCAGGCATACGCCCCGTACCCCTCCCCCACCTCACACTTCTCTTTCCATTCATCACATTATTATTTTTTTTTTCAAGCAAGAATAGACAAACAAGCATGTTGTCATTGCTCAGTGCTTTACTGCAGTATTGGCTGCAGTATTGGGTGTCGACCAAGGCAGACAACAGGGATCAGTACTGTCCACTCTGCTGTCCAGTACTGTCCACTCTGTGATGGACAGCAGTATTATTTATTTCCGGACATTCAGTGAAATGACAGCAGTTCGTCATCTTTGTTAATGTTGGGCTACTGATTTGTGTACCGATAAGGTTTGTTAAAGTGAATTAGGAACGAATTGCCTAACATGTTTATTGTCGTAGTTTATTGCCATGAGTGTGTTACTTCCGGGTTGAATGAATGCTGGTACAAATGGCTGCCACAGAAAAATAAATTAGTTAAAACTAAGTTAAGGTCCAAAACTGTTTTACAGGGTTTTGTGAACATTTTAAACTTTTTTTGTGCTGATCTAAATGGAGTTCTGCTTTGTAACCGAGTGCAAGTTCTTCGTTGTGAAAACACATTTTCTTAGCTAGTGTCCGCGCAAATCATTAGTTTTGCAAGAGCTGCACTTTTCCCCACATCAACCACCTTCGCCCGTAAGTCTTTTTTTTCTTCCAGAGGGAGGTGGAGGTTATTCCCGGAAGAGAAAGACGGCCCCGCGGACCCCGTGACAGCACCGCTAAATCACAAGTCACAGAACGATCTAATGGTACCGCATGGACTTGATGTACAGCGACGTCGTGTGCTGACAGTTGCATGTACATGGCCGCACACACCGATACAACACGATGATACATGCATGCGCTAATGGAGTACAGAGCACGGGGCTTGCCAGACAACACACACGGCGCTTCAAAGAGAGAATGTTCTTTTCACCTAGTCATATTAGCTGAGCTTGTATGCATCCAAAACAGAAGATTTTTGTCATCATTATTACTTCATGCACTCCGCACAAAATAAATAGATCTAAAAAGGCAAAAACATGTTTATCCTCTGTGTGGGAGGAGAAAAAAAATCCACACCAAGGTGATTCATTTGTATTTTCGCCGCAGCTGCACCCTCTTCAAGGATTCTTTGGCGATAATTAGCCATAAGATATAGCCGGGAAGGTCAGTGCTATCAAGATTACCATCTCATTCAAGAATATCCACTAACACGTTAATTAGCACAGCACGGGAGAGAGAGAGAGAGTGAGACGGGGAGAAAAAAAAAGAAAAATGAAGACACAAAGAATTGTGTAACAAGCCAAAAATAAAAGATGTTTGTTCATTGCACCAGAGGACATTTTCCCTGCCCTTCTTTCTGTCATTGCTAGAATCAACATAGATAAATATCAAATAAGTAACACATGCTAGGTACGTGTTGTATCTGCATGGGCATGACACACACAAAAACTAAAAGAACTCAAAGAAAAAAACAGTGAAGATAAGCCAGAGACAAACAGAATAGCCATAAATTGAAAGGACATCAACCTGCACAAATTGCCGATTTTTTTTCTACAGATGCTTTATTTCTAATGTGCTTTATAAGGTGTAAATGAACCGGTAATTCTTGATTTCAATGTGTGCTTTTATTTCTTTCTGAATGTGCTGCTTGCCTGTGTGATCAAGTGCCTTTGACAACTTTAGCAAAACAAAATTCATTGTTTTGCATTATTTTAGATTGACGAGATGTAGATTACATAATAAGAAATACGGCACAATAACTAAAAGCAGCGACAAAAATAATAATAAATAAGTCATTGGAACATAATAGGCATCACTACTCAAAATCAAGTGACTCAATTCATAAAACAATAGTTATTCTTTATAAAATGTATTTTATCTCAAACGGATTAATTGGATCAACATTATTTCTCATGCGTAGTATTGCTTTGGTTATGGTGTGTTTTTTTATCAGACAGATTCAGCAAAACAAAAGAAAGACTCCTGTTTTGCATAATTTGCTATATAACCGGGCCCAACCTGTCCACTTCTGATCTAGTATTTTCCATTAAAAATGCCAAATATGTGTCAAGTATATTCCATAATACACCCTAAAAAAATGTGTTGTTCATCGAATCTCTTTCGTGGTGAAGCTTCATGTTGTTCAATTACCAGGTAGCTGTCAACAATGAGATTATATGTCAATGTGGTACCTCTTGTTTTGATTACATTTTACAACAGCTAGAAAACCGTGCATAAGTGCGTGTATGCTATATTTTTTCCCTGGGTGATTTTCAGTCAAATATCACACCCATTACCCATTTTTAAAAGCCGTCTTAAAACTCACTTGTACTCTTTGGCATTCAATGCAACATGATTCCGACTTGATCTTGGTTGCACTCCCTGGTGCTTTCTACTATCTTTGTTACTGCTTTATTTCCTGTTTGGGACAGTGGTCCATGTTAAGCGTTTTGTTGCAGCTTCAGCTGTTGTTAAAGCGCTATATAAATCAATATGTATTGTATTGTATTACATTACACCACTTGCATTGAATCTTTTTGGACTATGCAGGTAACACCGCAATGTTACTGGTAATGAGTATATGAAAGAGGATTAAAAAGGTGGAATCTGATCAACTGTTTGGATAGTATCAAAGTTTCACAGCCTAGTGAGCTCTGAGGCAGCAGAGTGGCTGCAATGAAGAATGGATACGAGCACGGCAGATAGAATCGCTCGATGTTTCATTAACAGCAGCACAGACAAAATGTTAAAAAGAAGTCGAGACAAGAGCCCCGAGACCCGAGAATATGAAGTTTTGGGTTCAAAAGTCGGTTGTGGCGACGCAAGTTAAATTTATCATTTTCTCGCAGCTGCGAACGGCCGTGCTGCATATTTATGCACATCATGCTTCAATCTGTCAAAATCTGACAAAAGAACCCGGCGCGGAACCTGACAAACTGTAACCTCGGCGGGCATAAATATTTATCGGGAACCCGGCGAGGCTGATGAGGGTCATGATGACTTTGCGAAGGCCTGAGTGTAGGCGCTTTAAATATTTTTAGGGTTATCATCATGATCAACAACAAAATAAAACATCTATTCATCTTTATCCTATACAGTTTTTACTCTTCGGGGGTCACGGGAAGCTGAAGCTTATTCTCACGAAAGGCGGACGACAATGTGCATTGGTTGCCAATCAATTGCATAAACAGACAACCAATCATTGACGCTCACATTGTCACCAAGCGACAGGTGAGTGAATCATTTGGAGGGTGTTAAATGTGAAAGGAAAAAAAAGAAGAATGAAAATAGCTTTCATGTTCCATGACATACGAGAAACACTTCATGTGGGGATGCAGGGAAAGGGGTGAGATGAAACATGAAATAAGGGTCATGGAGGGGGCATGCATATATGGATTCGCATAGGAGAGGCCGTGCGTGCGTTGTAGCCACAAAGCGGGTGACTCACAACGCTGGTGATTCACTGTGGCCTGCCCCATCACATCTGACTCATTCAGACAAGAAGTGGACAACAATAGAAGACAAGAGAGTGTGTGTGTGTGTGTGTGTGTGTGTGTGTGTGTGTGTGTGTGTGTGTGTGTGTGTGTGTGTGTGTGTGTGTGTGTGTGTGTGTGTGTGTGTGTGTGTGTGTGTGTGTGTGTGTGTGTGTGTGAGAGAGACGATATAGCGGTCAAGGACATAATTCAGGATCACGTATCAGGCACACGACTGAAATGCTTTCTCACAAACAAACAGACACACGCAACTGAACTTCCACTCACGCAATTTCCACTCACGCTCACGGCTGAAATGCTCTCACACATCATATGGAAACCCCTCTGACGCATCATGCTCGATATTTGTGCTGTGGAAATACTCTCATATGTACGTCTGTGTAAGCTCTCAATCGTACAGGAGTGGTCCATCGATGAAAAGGTTTCTTCAGCTGTCATGTGTACTTCTCAGAAGGTGTCGGACGTTTCGCTTCTTATCCAAGAAACTTCAGGGCAATAGTTCTGAAGTAGTTCAATAGTCTGAATAGTCAGAACAATAGTTCCCATTAACGACTGGCCTGATTGCCTGATTGCCCCACTTCCACCGGTATCATCTCATCAGTATTACTAATCCTATGTTGCCTAAGCAGGCTATTGTATGAATGATCCAAATTGGTTTAATGAAGGATTTAGTTGTTTTATGAAAATCGCTTCACGAGTAAATTTAATGTTTGAAACGGGAATAAATCCCCTTTCAAACATTAAATTTACTCGTGAGGACATTAAAGAGAACCAACTAGCCTTGTTGGATTGTAAATTAATTATAAAAGAGGACAGAGCGCTAAAAACAGAAGTCTTTAGGAAGGCTATGCACACTGACCAATACTTACTTTTCGATTCCAACCACCCTTTACAACACAAACTAGGAGTTATCAGAACCCTCCAGCATAAGGCTAACCTAATACCAACAAGCATTGAAGGTAGACAACAGGAGATACCGGTGGTAGTGGGGCAATCAGGCCAGTCGTTGTTCAGGACAATAGGAACAATCAGTGGAGCTGTAGAGAGTAGTCCTCTGCTCCCCCCCAACCTGAGAGCAGGGACGTATCATAGCAGAGTCCAGCACCGCCATGTCTGGGCAGTAGGGATATATACAGGGCCTAAACTACCAGTACGATTTTAGTTTGCTGACAAAGTTTCTTGGATAAGAAGCGAAATGTCCGACACCTCAAAGAAGTACAGATGACGGCTGAAGAAACCTTTTCATCGATAGAATCAAATACAGTAGTTGTCTTGGTGCAACACACAACGATTCACCATCGCGTTATTTATGTTTTCCTTCTAATTTCGCCATAAACACAGATCAACACGAAGTTTTCAGACCAAACAATGTACCCAAAATGCATTATGTGTTGCATTCTTGGTCAGGGGCGTTCCTGACGTGACGTCACTTCAGCAATCATCACCAACTCGAAAACAAGACTTCCTGAATATTCAGCGCAAGTCTTAAAACGTAAAATATAACTACAGTAAAGTCTCGTTATATCGATATCGGTTATATCGATAGTACCGCTTATTACGATACTATTTTCATTTCCCTTGCACATTTCTAGTCTTTTTATGTATAATTAGTACCGTTTAGTACGATACCCGGTCATTACGATAATCCGGTTATTACGGTGCTCCTTTTCATCCCCCGCCGGCCATTTTTGTTGTTTATATCGATATATCCGTCGCGCCATTGGTCAACTTGGTCACGTGTCTTGTTACGTGAGCCGCCATCGGTCGCGCCATTGGTCGACTTGGTCACATGAGCCGCCATCGGTCGCGCTATTGGTCGACTTGGCCGTGTGACTTTGTCACGTGACACGCCATCGGTCGCGCCATTGGTCAACTTGGTCACGTGTCTTGGTTACGTGTCACGCCATCAGTCGCGCCATTGGTCGACTTGGTCAGGTGACTTGGTTACGTGCCCAGCACCCGTGTAGCAGAGCCATTTTCATTTTCAGACGCTAGCTCGTGTGTAGCAGACGAGATTGAAGTGTTTGTGTTAAAAGGTAAAAATGGGAAGCAGAAGAAGATTGATGACTTTTTAAATTGTATACATAATACAGTAAGATGTAAGCGTTGCAGTTTCCCTGTTGTGTTATGTACATGCCCACTGTACTGTATATGAATGCAATCGTTTTTTGCAACAATGTTTCTTGTTTTGTCTGCTGAAGCGCGATGATTTTGAAAATTATTAACATTCCATACTGTGTATTAAAGGACAGCCGATGTCACTTTTTATTCAAATGCAAATAAAAATGACTTAACGCCAAGACGTCTTGCATTGCTTGTGAATCCAAACAATGGCTTCAGATTCGGAAAATATGCTTTCTTGTTACACATCCAGTTATGAATATATTTCAAATACACTGTAGTTCTGAAGATTAAAGCATACATGTTTACAATCATTAAAGAATTATATGTGCCATTTTGAGGCAACATTGGGGGAACATCTCCCAAAAAAAGGGAGCTAATGGCCAGCTCCGTTTCTTATATGGCGCTTGGCTGCCCTCTTTTGGCGGCTTTTGTTTAATGCAGTTCGGCGCAGGATCGGATATATCGATAGTCCCGGTTATATCGATATTTTTTCGGACTCCCTTGAATATCGATATAACGAGACTTTACTGTATACGCGGTGGAATCTTTTTGTAAAATACGCTCAGTAGAAGTCATTTCAAGTGTATGTGTGTGTGTGTGTGTGGGGGTGTGTGTGTGTGTGTGTCTCCAATTCTGTTGTAGTGTGAGAGAGCATTTCAGTTGTGTGCGTGAGAGCATTCTTTCACTATTGTGCATGTTTTGTCACGTTCCGTTTGGTGACCAAAAGGTGGCACTGTCGGCCTCGCGTGCATTTTCACAGGTGTTGGTCATTTAAATCAGTACCAGTGAAAAGGACTCCCGGCACCACCATTCGGTGTTGGGTCATTGTATTACTTTCACCCTGTCAGGTTTGTTTTATCTTGTCATGTTTTTACTCATGGTTTTGTTTGACACTTTGGACTTTTCTGTTCTGATGACTTTGATGTTTTATATTTTGTTCCTGCTCACTTTATTTTAATACAATTTGTCAAATACAGCGTGCTCCTCCCTCCTGCCTGCTTTTTTGAGGTCCACCAACATCACCCCCCTCGCAAATCGTGACATGTTTGAGTCATGTGTGCTATTGAGAGGTCATTTCAGCTGTATGCGCTTCACACTTTCAGTAAGTATGTGGAACCATTTTTTGTTATGTGTGAGAGTGTTTTTTCTTCTTTTGGTTGCAAGTATACCGTTTATTCATGAATTCATGTTATCACGGTAATAGTCACGGCCCTCTCATGTCATGTGGTCAAGGTGCAACTGACCAGTATGACATCTTCGGTTTCGCACGTAGTTTAAGGATATTACAATATCATGTCAATTTACTAGTAAATATATTTATTTTTTTAACCGAAGTTAAAAAAAAGTTTAGTTTAGTGAAAAAGTAAATCGCAGAAATGTACAGTATATTCGTGTTCCAACAGTTATGCTTGGTAAATTTGCCATAACGCAATGTCCTCGAACGTGAGAGAAGTAAGTCAACGTGTGTGTGTGTGTGCATGTTTGCTACAGTGATGACAGTCAAGGTCAGTGGTGTGGGTGTGTCTCGGGCCTCCCAGCTGTGGCCCGGGGCTAAGGAGCCATCACTGTCATATCTCTGTCTCACTGCTGTTTGGATGCACACCCTGCAGCATGGCAGCAGTGACTCAGTCACACACACACACACACACACACACACACACACACACACACACACACACACACACACACACACACACACACACACACGCACACATAAACACACACACATTTACACATCCATACACCCACACACCCACACAGACACACAAACACAAATCCACACACACACCAGACTCACACACAGAAACACACACATATACACACATACAAACACATTTACACATTCACGCACACGCACACTCACACACGCACACACATCCACATACACCAGACTCACACACAGAAACACACACATATACACACACACACAAACACATTGACACATCCACACATCCACACACTCACACAGACATACAGACACACACACACATTTACACATCCACACATCCACACATCCACATAAACATGCATACACAAATCCACACACTCAAATAAACAAACACACACACCACGCACACACACACATATTTATACACGAAGATGGCGCGCGGATGGCAGCCTCGGTGACACGCTCCCTAGTATTGTTCCTGGTTTTGTCATTTTCATTTGTTTTTTGCGATCCTACGTGACTCAGTTACACGAGGGAAGAGTTACTGAGCATTGGGGAATCCACTCTTGGACTATTTTCATTGGCACCGCCCTACCCACTCTCGAGGACTTGCACACTGCAAGAATCCAAACTCGGGTGCGGAAAATCCTACTGGACCCTCCGCACCCTGCCCACCACCTTTTCCAGCTACTTCCCTCAGGCAGGCGCTACCGATCCATGCGCACCAAATCCAGCAGACATTTAAACAGCTTCTTCCCCCAAACCATTAACTCTTTGAACTCTTTCAACAGTAGCCAAAATGGAACTGTATAGTGCCACTTAGCAGTTTTTTTGACAACGATACTAGTGCAGCGTGTTCTACCGGAAACAAATTCCTTGTGTGTTCTACATACTCGGCAATAAAGATGATTCTGATACTGATTCTGATTTCACACACTCACACACACACACATCCACACACACCAGACTCACACACAGAAACACACAGATATACACACACACACAAACATATTTACACACCCACACACTCATACAGACACACAGACACACACACGCACACACACACACACACAGAAACACACACATTTACACATCCACACATCCACACAGACATACATACACAAATCCACACACTCACACAAATACATAAACATATAAACAAACATACACACACAAACCACGCGCGCACACGCACACACACACCAGACTCACACACAGAAACACACACACACACACAAGTTTACACACCCTCACACCAATACAGACACACACACACAAACAAACACATTTACACATCCACATACCCACACAGACACTCTCTCTCTCTCTCTCTCTCTCTCTCTCTCTCTCTCTCTCTCTCTCTCACACACACACACACACACACACACACGCATTCTGACTTTAGGATACGCAAGCACATGGTGCAGTCACATGTGAAAGGAATAAAAAGTATGCATGCCCTTTCATGAAAAGTTACATATAAGGACACACACACACATATATATATATATATATATATATATATATATATATATATATATATATATATATATATATATATATATATATTAAAGGTACTCAGCCTGGCCGTCTGCTGTATTCAGCAAATATGCACATCCAATCTTGTCTGGAAATTTAGTGCTTCCACAAGCACAAACAGACCAAAAGGTTTATAGGTGGACCGGACAATACCTAAATCTCGCCCTGTCTTACTGTTGCCAGATCTTCAAAATAGAGTTCGTCGAAGATCATCTGCTGACCGAAAAGAAGTGCTTAGAAGGCAAATAAATGACAAGGAACGTACATTTTATGTTATCGTTGAAGCACTAAACCACTATTTATAGTGGGATGCTGAAAAGTCACACGGTCGGTAAAGGTGACCGCCTCTTTCATTAGCCCTTTCAGAGATGTAAAGCACTCCCCTTCCAAAAAAAAAGAAAGAAAGAAATATATGTGACCCGTAGCCGTAATGTGGACCTGAAATGGGCTGACGCCCCGCCACCGATATCAGTATTCCTTCCTTCTCTACCAGCACCACCACGCGACATGGCTCCGGCCTCTTTATACGGCCTGATGCGTGGTACATTAAAAAGAATAGCACATTGCACTATTACTGCCTAATTAACTGGACGATACTTTATGTGGTCGGTGAGGCCACAGATGCACACTGCATATCATTTGCCAGGATTCTGGAGGATGCGGGTCGCACCGGAGTGCTTCCGGGCTTGATTTACGGACCTCGCCGTCTAATTTGTGAAGCGTTGCGGGCACACATGACGACGTGCGTTCTGCTCAATGTAAGCATGAATAAAAGAGGGCATGCACTGTATGTCTTTGGGAAGGAGTGAGCTATTTGTCTGGATCACTGTTTATACTCACCCCCCCCCCCCATCACCCTTCCGCCTCCCACACAGACTCTTCCCCTTCCCTCCCACCTCCCCTCAGCCTCTAAAAGCAGCAGGTTTGCATTGGGATTTGAGCTGTAATTAAATTCAATAAATAGGCGAAGGTGAAGAAATAAATCATGCGGAAACTGATGAACAACAGGAGATTAAATGTCACTGGGGAGTACAAACAAATATTTCAATCGTGCTCTCAACAGAGGGGACTCAGAGCTCCTTCACAAACTTCTGGATAGGGACATATCGAAATGGGACTTTTTAATTGCTTGTTTTCACAAATTTAGAACTCCAAAGAGATTGCCCACCCATAAAAAAATTACACAACCATGTTTTTTGTGGTTGTGAAGTACATATGTCAAAAAAAGTTTCTAAGTAAGCCACTCAACCGTGATACTCATAAAGTAAAAAGAGTTAATATAAATTTAACAAACCATGTAGAAGAGTACCAAATTTAATTGATAAATAAATTGGAGTTTCCATGTCACATATTTTCCAGTGTATAAGGTACGCCCAAAAGCCTTCATGTTTTTCAACAGTGTGCCTGATATGTGAACTAATATTGATGCCCAACAGGTCTCGTAACTATTGTCAGCAACTGCCGACTTCATTTCCCCCAGCAGAAAAAGTTGTGCACGGGCCATGCTGGGATATATAAAACGGCGTATCATTTTGTAATCTGTTAAAATTACTCTGCCAGGCGGAAAGTTTCGATTTTGCCATAATTTTCCGTATTTGGCATAAAGATGAGAAATGGAAAATTTGGCATTTTTGTGTGCCTTAAAAAAAGTATTTTTTTCTGAAAATTACGAGGCCAAAATATTCCATGAAAACCCCCAAGGCACATAAACGTTTTAAAGAAGGAAGATTGGTAATATATGAAGATATTTATTATTGTAATGTGAAAAACTGATAAAACCCCTAAACATTTTTGATGTCATAAAAATTGAGAAAATCCAACACATTATACAATTATGCAATTTTTATTTTTGTGTTACACATCAAAAAAAAGGAAATTATTGCAAAATCTGACTGTTATGTTGACATTCCCTTTAATAATAATAATAATAATAATAATAATAATAATAATACATTTAATTTATAAGCGCCTTTCAAAACTCTCAAGGTCACTTTACAGTCACAGGATAGGTTTTTCTGTGTGTGACCAGCGGCAGCCACACGCGCCAACGTTCACTCAACCGGAAGTAACTCAAATAGATAGAAAATGAGCTAGCTAGCTAGCTAATATATAACTGGCTAGCTAGCTAGCCATATAGCTATATAGTTAACAGATAGCTACATAGATCGGTAGCTAGCCAGCTAAATAGCAAATTGATAGCAAATAGCTAGTTAGCTATAACAATAAGTGAAGAATGACTTCTATTATAATTATATGTCACGCTACCTAGCAAAAATATGTTCTCGGGCATTATTATGCAACCATACGATATCACAAGAAATCTATTTACTGCCAACATTTACTGTCAATAAAGCAATTTTACCAAAATAGTCTTATTGAAACAAATGTAACAAATATCGTAATGTCTTGAGATAAAAAAAATATATCTTTACCCTTACATGCGCAACACGTCTAATTGGTGCATAACATGACCCCAGCCTCGACTGTAGTGCCTTATAATCCGGTGCACCTTATATATGGAAAAAGTTTGAAAATACACCATTCATTCGGGATGTGCCGTATAGTCCGGTGTGGCTTATACATCACAAAATATAGTTCTTTTTTTTTTGTCTCTTGAGCAAAAATTCCACAATGTGCTTGCCTGAAGCTCGACATTCAATTTGTCAGGAGTGCTACTCAAAAGATTCGTCTGCATCACCAACGGTCGATGCAACCCGCGAAGTTGGTCCTATACGACCAATATATCTCTTGACTCTCTACAGGGACATTGGCTATTAGGTGTTTTCAGCGAAAAAGTAATAAGACGTTGTCGTTAACAGAGGCAAGACAAGACCCTTCACCTCAGACAACGTACTGGCAATCCAGTTTCCATCCGCGAAATGCAAAATGGGCTACAAAATAATGTTTTTGAAGGACATGCTTTCTCACCTTAGAATCCTCTCGCCTCGCATCATCACTGATTCAGAGCCATCTCTTTATTAATGACTATTGAAATAGCAATTAATTCTGCATAATACATGAAGTACAACTGTGCAAATTTGAATACATTCTGATTTGGTGCGAACACTTGAGCGTATCGGGGAAATACTGTACTGTTGTTGCATATTCATATTTCCATGTTTTTTTTATTATGATACGCAGGCATGGGGCAGGCGAAAATGCAAAATCCACACAGTAAAGCCAAAGCCGGACGTGATCCCTGCACCATCGCATTGTGAGGCAAGCACGCTAACCAGTCAACCATTGAGACGCCCAACAGAGAAATGTTAAGGTACAAAATATTCAAAAAAAAGAACTCATTTTTTTGTTTTTGATTCAGGATATAATAAAATCTGACATACTGATGCAATGATTCTTTTACTTATTCACTGCCAGACGTGCAGAATTGTGTCCAATTCCAGTGCCAGGGTTTTTGTCATTGTCGCTTGAATTCCAGGACCCACAGAATATTGAGTTTTAGGACTACATAAACATTCAATATAGTGTAAGAAAACTCTTTCATCGGCAAATAGAGTTAATTCCTAAATTATATGGGCCTGGAGTTATATTAGCTTGAAATGAGGGCGGCTATACAAAATACAATGCAAGACATAAGTATTGGTTTATATAGGGTTTTAACAACAGCTAAAGTCGGAACAAAACGCTAGCATGGGAAAAAAGGAAATGCTGCCCCCTATCGGCCTCCAAGCAAGAAAAACAAAACCGAACTAATGGCGTTATACAGTTGGAAATGGCAGTGAATGAGTTAATCTTCGGAGTGTGTAATAATATGTAAAAGATTAAATGGCTTCATTTCAACAATACAAGGAAACAATTGACAGGGTCTTTTTTGAGCAACGTTGAGAGTATGCAGGAAGTGGCAGTTGAGAACACTGAATTCGTATAGATTTAGTCTCAAACCGATAGTGGCAGAGAAACATCAAGGCTAGGAAGGTCATATAGTGGACATCCTCCAGTGAGTCATGGTGAATTCATCCTGCTTCACACTGCACTCCAGGGCCTAGTACGTGCTCAACATCCCCAGAATGCAAATTAACCCCACCACCCACCCTCCCTACCCACTCCCACCCCGTCTATTTTTGACAGGCACCCTGCAAGGCCATCCTCAATGTGTTGAAATCAACCATGTCAACTGCTTTATGAATTAATGAAGGATCGTCTTCAGTCCATCTCCGACTCACACGTTTCATTCACAGGCATTAGATGGCTCGAGCAAATCTCATATAGTTCGCCTTATTCTTTGGCTTTCCATCATCTTGATTGAGGGATGCTGTCGACGTGCACGTGAACATGACAAGGACAGATTTTTGTTTTATTCCTGAGGTATGATTTTAGAAAAGAATAAAAAAAGGTGGATGCACACTCACGCTTGTCCCTCCTCCTCCTCCTACTCACCATCCACATTGTTTCCCCATCACTTCCGCTCTTTCGCCTCTTGATAAATCTTTAATTCCTAAAAATACAGCCTTTCGTCTTTCTGCAATCTCTCGCTTGCATTTTTTTCCCCCCGCTTTCATTTCATCTCCTCATTTGTCCTCTTTTGAACAGCTGCTCTGCCTTTATTATGTTAGGCTCCCTCTCCCCGTCTGGCCTTTCTCTCTAATCCTCCAAAGGCCTTTCACATGCACAATATTTCCCTCGGAGCCCTCCCACCCCTTCCAGTCCTCTGACAGGCTTTCACATACAAGATTAGGATTAGTTTAAAAAAAAAAACTTATTTATCTTGTTGCTATTGTCTCTGTGACTTATGCCAACTTGATAAAAAGCTAGCGACTGTTTATTCGCAGCGTATGCTGGCCCTTGGAACCAACACGGTGGCACATACCAATTTGGCACTTGTGCAATGATTCGTTGGTGCGACTTTTTGCCAGCGCCCCTTAAGAGTGCTTTTTGAATACAGCGTCTAATGGAAGCATCCCGTGTTTTGCGGGTTGGCAATCACTCTGTGGTCAACGAGAGACACGGCCAAGTAGGAAAATTGGTTGCGCGGCCCCCCATTAAGCCGGCCACCGGCACCTCGGTCTAATTGTGGTAATGAAGTCCAGGCTGACCCGATAATGCAAGGTCCACGCACGCGGCCGCTCTGACGCTTTTATGGGCTTGACCTGAGTTATGGCCCTCCCTGTGATAGAAAGAGGTGGATGGGAGGGGCTGCGACTGCATGGCTTGCTGATAGCAAGAGACTGTTAAAAAGTCATGCAATGACAGCAAGCCAGGACGGGGTTTCTATTAAATCATTTTAATGAAATGAGTCATTTACGTAGAGGACAGTGTCGGTTCGAGAGAAGTCTATCCCCGGTCCAGCCGTATCCTTCAGCATTGCCCCTTTGGCCCATTAGCCCTGGGGCATGCGTTCCACTCCTCGTCCTATACTTCCAGGCCCAATCAGGAATCAATAGCCGTGTCACAAGGCAGCCGGGATACTTTGGCATCCCCAAAAAAAGCCATTACATTGCACCTAACTGTATTATTTCCCTGCAACTTGGCGTCTGGGAGGCGGTAGATAGCAGGACGAAAGGAAATCAGTCAGACTGCCGGTGACAAATTCTAATTCGAAGAAACACTTGTGATGAACCCGCATCCCCCTTTGGGATTCGCTTCATGCTTTTGGTTGAAGACTCCAAAATGAGCTGTCAACACAGGTTTCGCTGAACTTCAAAAGCCTCTGTTAAAAACGTACCGTTTGTCATTATTTGCCTGCAAAGGGGATGCCGAAAATACTGCCAAGGGTATCAATCAATATGGTGTGAAACACAAATTCACGTGCTCTTCGATGGCAACTTGGAGTAAAGTAACATTTTTAACATTCATTATTGTCAAACTAGAGTGGAAAAGGCTAAGCAGTGTTGAATGAAAAGACGATGAGTGATGGATGTCGTCAACTATGAAAGTGAAGGATTATATCAGAAAAATCCGACTGAATTTTGATCTCTTTGGGGCTGTCATGGAGCACCTCAATGAAAGAGCTATTCATTACGCATTCAGTTTTCGTTGCTTCTATGAAGAAGCGACTAAATGGTTGTTGAAGAAATAGAAAGGGGAGCGGGGGTGGGGATCAATTTTTACTTTTTTTCATCATTCGAGCGAGATCAACTTTGACATTTTTTTCTGTCCAGAGTAGTGTCCGCTTCCATGAGGGAGTTTGCAGCAGCGAGGAACCATAAAGCAATGTGACACTGTTCACTAGGCTTCACCTTGGCCCAGTATCCTTGATCAGTCAGGCCATCAGTCAGTGTTTAATTGCTCAAATGTTACATACAGGACATAGGTGGGATGGGTTGGTCCAGTCCGTGGTGGGACTGTGCAGTACCTTATTTCTTCATTTGGCTGATTAGGGAAACAACGTCGCTGGCAGGAACTGTGCCTCATGTGGTCACGTGGACTGTTCCCACTCGGGATGAACAATGTGTGCGCCGCAAGGTAATCAGCAATAAAAGTGCTCGTAAATCCTCATGGGCTCTGAATCAGCAAACGGTTGCATTAATCACCTGCTTTTTGCACAGATACTGTACGATTATTGTAATCTATTTATCTTCATTTTCATTTTATACATACATATATCCAGTATATCCAGTATGTATATGTTTATATACATATATCCAGTATGTAGTATCCAGAAGAGACTTTACAGTCTATATACCGTAAATTCCGGATTATACGCCGCTACTTTTTTCCCCAAACTTTCAACCCTGCGGCTCATTCAGTTATGCGGCCAATTTATGAAATTTTTCTAACGGCCGCCAGGGGCGCTCGAGTAGAAAAGGTAAGAATAAGACCGCTGGAATATATGAATCGAGGAAGACTGCATATGACGCAGTTTTCAAGCTAAAAGCAACCGAGCTGTCAGATAAAGAAGGAAACAGAGATGCTGCACATAAACTTGGCATAAAGGAATCGATGGTGAGATGCTGGAAACGGCAACGGGAAGAACAATGTTAAAATATATATATATATATATATATATATATATATATATATACATATATATATATATATATATATATATATATATATATATATATATGCTTGAAAGATTACATGTTTTCATCAGCCACAGCTCGGAGTATGCAAATGTGCCTTACGACCTGCACACTGTCCGAGAACGCCAGCGTCGCGTTTATCTTAAAATACAGCCTTTGATGCACGTAGCTTCCACGGTAATGAAAGCAATAGGTCTCTGTGAGTGTAGATTGCTTCGGCGAAGCTTCATTTTACAGCCTGCCATCGAATGCGCTGCTCTGGCATCTCTTCCTGAATGTTTCATCACAGAGCAGATCCCAGGGGTTGCACGTCACACATACATACGAGTTGGGCCTTGCATCGTGCGCGGGAATATGCGAGTCAACTGGATGCCATTTCATCTGCTGTGGGAGCCACGTGATTGCATATTCAAAGCGGATGCATGCAAACATGATGGAATGTCAAGTGAGGCGGCAATCAGAGGTTCAGCCACCCCCTCGGTGTGTCACAGGCGGCTTTGGGAGGTGTCACTATATCCAAAGTGGAATGCTTGACATACAATTGTCAAATGGCATGGGTGGACGATTATCCAACAAAACTCAGAGTAGTATCACAATACAGTGGTTGTGACATAGTTCTGCTATATTACATAATATTTAGTGCATTAATTAATCAGCATGGCGAAGTGTGTGGTTAGGATTTCATTTTAACAGTGCCTGAGCTTGGGCTGTTCAAATCTTTGACTCCTACCTGCCCGTGTGAAATTAGCATGTTTTTATGCTTGGATTTCAACTCACATTCCAAATATTTGCATCTCAGGTTGTAAAATTGTCCATGGATGCAAACGTGCGTTTGAACAATTTTGTGACTTTATGGTACACTGAATGGCTTGCAGCAGGTCTAGGTGGTACACCGAGGGGCTTCAAGAAAACCGCTGAAAGAAAACAGCATTACCTTAAGCCTCCTCGTGAGCTAATAAAATGCATTCTCGATAGGGTTTAAGTTTTTAGAATTGCCTGGATGGAGAGTGATGAGTCAGAGCTTTATGAGTTGACCGTTCATTTGAATAACCCAAGTGCTGACAAATTCGGATTATTAACATTTTGTTTTCTAATGTAAAATACAGTAATGCTATCCATCAATAAAGGCTGAAATAAATTTCAATCAAAGACCCCGACAGTCTTCCCTGATAATGGCATTGACCCACAGAACACCAGATTGTTGATGATGGGATCATGATTGACTCATCACAGCTCACAAAGACAGGTAGGTACATCAGTCCCTTGGAAATTGATGAGGGCCTGGCACATATGTAGTCGCCTACGCATGTGCACATGTTCATATGGTGAACACATTGTCAGATATATTTTGGTGAGCTTTGTGCATGAAGCAATGGATAAAAGCTTGGCTGCGCGGGCACTGAAACACATGTGTGTCCACCTCTATGTATTGTGTAAAGTATATGATCCCATGAATAAAAAAATAAAAAAAAGAAGATGCGGATATGGCAGGAATAAGCCTATTATGCATTGCATGTTGCATGTCTGTCTGTCTGCATGCATGTATGTATGTATGTATGTATGTATGTATGTATGTATGTATGTATGTATTTATTTATTTATTTATTTATTCATTTATTTATTTATTTATTTTTCGGGTGAATATGCTCCTGGGGAATCTTGAGGTATGTCAAAAATAATAAATACATTAATTTTTCTTCTATTGCCTGTCCACTGTGACGTTAGTAAGCATGATTGTCTCATGGGAAATGTCACGGTTTGCGAGGTGGTGATGGCGGGTGCGGATCCCAAAAAGCAGGCAGGAGGGAGCAGGAGGTTGTTTGACAAATTGTATTAAAATAAAGTCAGCAGTAACAAAATGTAAAACATCAAAATGATCTGAATGGAAAAAATAAAAAGTAGCAAAAGAAAACCAAGTGTAAAAGTCCGCCAAGGTTAAACAAACACGTACACAATGCATGCTGCAACCAAGCAGCAAACAAACAATGAATCGGCACCGGATGGTCGTGCCGGGTGTTCTTTTAAATGTCAATGATTAAACGACCAACACCTGCGAGGCTGCAGGCAGGGCTGACGTCGCTACCCGCTGGTCGCCAATCTGATCAGGACGACCAGCACCTGTGAGGTGTAGGCGGGGCCGACAGCGCCCCCCGTTGGTCGCCAACCAGATCATGACAGTACCCCCCCTTCAAGGGGCTGCTTCCAGAAGTCCCAACAGTCTCCCAAAAGGTCCACCCGCCAGGGAACGGTCGGTGGAGAGGGCAACCGCTGCCTCTCCAGCATACGACGGGCGGCGGCCTGATGGGAACGGGACTCGGCCTGGGGTGGACGAAGACGCGGCACGGATCGTCGTGGGCGTGAGTGCGATCCCTCTCGCACGTTCACGCGACGGCGCATGGCTCTGCGTGGACGTCGACTGCCAGGCGCAGAATGGCACCCCGTACGGCCGTATGGGACCAGGTCTCGGCCGGACGCCGACGTGGGCGTGAACTGCCCGGCTCCGGGGGAACGAGACGGGTCCAGAGCCGCTCCGGGATCCAGCGGTGAGTGGGGTCTCGGACTGACGTTGACGCGGACGTTGCACGGCTCGTCGTGGATGAGACTCAATTCGTCATGCACGACGACAGCGTGGCTGGACGTGGGCGTGCAATGCCAGTCACCCAGTGTCACCCTGGACGGCCACCTGGAAGGAGGTCTCGGCCGGACGTTTACGTGGACGTTGCGGCTCGTCGAGTGACGCAATTCAAACGCGACGAGGCTTGCGCTAACGTGGACGTAGCATGGTCAGGCACGGGGTGGAAATGAGACGGGTCCGATGTACCTGCGGGATCCGATAGTTGGCCGATTCATTCTGTCACGTTTTGCGAGGTGGTGATGGCGGGTTCGGATCCCAAAAAGCAGGCAGGAGGGAGCAGGAGGTTGTTTGACAAATTGTATTAAAATAAAGTCAGCAGGAACAAAATGTAAAACATCAAAATGATCTGAATGGAAAAAATACAAAGTAGCAAAAGAAGACTAAAAGTAAAAGCCCGCCAAGGTTAAACAAACACGTACACTATGCATGCTGCAACCAAGCAGCAAACAAACAATGAATCGGCACCGGATGATCGTGCCAGGTGTCTTTTTAAGTGTCATTGATTATAACGACCAGCACCTGCGAGGCTGCCGGCAGGGCTGACGTCGCTACCCGCTGGTCGCCAATTTGATCGGGACGACCAGCACCTGTGCAGGTGCAGGCGGGGCCGACAGCGCCCCCCGTTGGTCGCCAACCAGATCATGACAGTACCCCCCCTTCAAGGGGCTGCTTCCAGAAGTCCCAACAGTCTCCCAAAAGGTCCACTCGCCAGGGAACGGTCGGTGGAGAGGGCAACCGCGGCCTCTCCCGCATACGACGGGCGGCGGCCTGATGGGAACGGGACTCGGCCTGGGGTGGACGAAGACGCGGCACGGATCGTCGTGGGCGTGAGTGCGATCCCTCTCGCACGTTCACGCGACGGCGCATGGCTCTGCGTAGACGTCGACTGCCAGGCGCAGAATGGCACCCCGTACGGCCGTATGGGACCAGGTCTCGGCCGGACGCCGACGTGGGCGTGAACTGCCCGGCTCCGGGGGAACGAGACGGGTCCAGAGCCGCTCCGGGATCCAGCGGTGAGTGGGGTCTCGGACTGACATTGACGCGGACGTTGCACGGCTCGTCGTGGATGAGACTCAATCCGTCTTGCACGACGACAGCGTGGCTGGACGTGGGCGTGCAATGCCAGTCACCCAGGGTCACCCTGGACGGCCACCTGGAAGGAGGTCTCGGCCGGACGTTTACGTGGACGTTGCGGCTCGTCGAGTGACGCAATTCAAACTCGACGAGGCTTGCGCTAACGTGGACGTAGCATTGCCAGGCACAGGGTGGAAATGAGACGGGTCCGATGTACCTGCGGGATCCGATGGTTGGCCGATTCATTCTGTCACGTTTTTTGCGAGGTGGTGATGGCGGGTTCGGATCCCAAAAAGCAGGCAGGAGGGAGCAGGAGATTGTTTGACAAATTGTATTAAAATAAAGTCAGCAGGAACAAAATGTAAAACATCAAAATGATCTGAATGGAAAAAATACAAAGTAGCAAAAGAAAACCAAGTGTAAAAGTCCGCCAAGGTTAAACAAACACGTACACAATGCATGCTGCAACCAAGCAGCAAACAAACAATGAATCGGCACCGGATGGTCGTGCCGGGTGTTCTTTTAAATGTCAATGATTAAACGACCAACACCTGCGAGGCTGCAGGCAGGGCTGACGTCGCTACCCGCTGGTCGCCAATCTGATCAGGACGACCAGCACCTGTGAGGTGTAGGCGGGGCCGACAGCGCCCCCCGTTGGTCGCCAACCAGATCATGACAGGAAATGTGAATCTGAATGACTGTCATTGTGAATGACTGAGGATTTTTTTTGGGGGGTGAAGACATAAAATTTGAAAACACAACATTTGGGGAATGGTAAACATTTGTATGAAGCCCTCCAGCTTTAAAATTAAACATGCCGCTTTTCTGAAGCCAAAACTGTTCACCATAACAATTCTGTGCAACCAACATATAATCCAGCTCTATTTATGTTTGTGTCCAAATAATAAAAATATATTTTCAATATCCACTTTAAATATTGTATGAATGTAAATATTTATCACCAGCAAGGAGGGGAAAAAAGCAGTGGCTGGTGTTTCAAACATACTTAGACAATGACGACAAAAAGGGTGAGCTTTTAATTAGCATTAGTCATATCAGTGTGCAGTTATATGAAACTGTCTTCAGAAGGAGAGCTGGAGTCTTTAAAACATGAAGCACAGCTGATAAACCATTCAAAGGCGACGGTATCTCGCAAGAATTTCATCTCTTTTGCCCTGTATTTTGCGTCTTTAAAAAAAAGGGCACAGGGAAAGAAAACACATGGTGCTTTCCCTCCTACGCCCATATCCTTTTGATGCACACCCTTTTGTTTCCACGTTTCTCCTTCTTAAAAGCCTTCTCTTGTTTTTTTTCCAACAATTCTTTTTCTAGTGTTTTTTCCCATCTTGCTCTCAGCTCCCTCCCTCACCCCCCACTCCTCCTTGCTTTTATCTGCACTTCATAGAGAATAACTGTGTGACTGGGTGGGTATAATTAGGCACTTTCTCTCCCAACTTCAAACCTTCCCATCATCCGTTTGCTGAGACCTGGAAAAACATATTCGGAACAAATATTTTGACATTCAGATGCCGGCACCGACACGTTTCTGTGATTTCCTTCATACCACCTGCACCACCAGCCCCAAAGCCCCACCCCTGAAAAAGGAGAAAGATCCTCCCCAAAATGATGTACACTAAATAAGAAGCCCTTCAAATGTGTGCACAGTTGTGGTCCTTTTTTTCTTATATTGCCTGTCCACTGTGGCGTGAGTAAGCATGATTATCAAGTTATTTACAGTGAAAGTCATTAAAGCCAAGCACAGGCCCTAAACGTGATGCTCTAAACGACTTAGCGTTGTCATGCATCACAGTAAATTGGTGTGGGCAGCTTATTGTGCAGCTCCAGAGTCAATGTAGCATGTTGAGGGACTGAAATTGCTCCAAATGAAACACCCCTGGTAGCACACTGCATGTAAAGTTGATGATGATGCTGATTAAATCAGTGTAAAAAGCACGTGCTCAGTGTCACAAATGCTATTAGTGCCTGTTGAAAGCGCCGTACCGGGTCTGTGGTAGGCAGGCAAGCGGCCTAAAAATTTGAATACATTGGACTCCAAAGCATCATCATGTGACATATTGATAAAGCTCATGACACTTTCACTTATAGAGCATCAAAAGAATTCATTTTCTAAGTCTATTTTTGAGGGGGCTGTAAATGTATGATGAAATTATTATTATTATTATTATTATTATTAGTAGTAGTAGTAGTAGTAGTAGTAGTAGTAGTAGTAGTAGTAGTAGTAGTAGTAGTAGTAGTTGTAGTATCATAATCCTCCTCCTACTACTACTACTACTACTACTACTACTACTACTAATAATAATAATAATAATAATAATAATAATAATAATAATAGTAAAAATAATAATACATCTGTGTATGCTCTCAGTTGTACAAACATTCAACACCATAGAAGTAGAGATGACGGCTAAGGAAACATTTTCCTCAATAATACTAATACTACTACTACTACTACTACTACTACTACTACTACTACTACTACTACTAATAATAATAATAATAATAATAATAATAATAATAATAATAATAATAATAATAATGCCTGAAGGGGTCAAACGGTGAAGTGGCATGTGGCTCATTGCCCAAGGTTATTTTTGCAAGCTTGGCTGCAAGGTACTGGAACCAAATAGATCAGGGATGAGGAGGTGGAGGGGCCTACAATTTTTCATCAGCGCTAGAAGAGGGGCCCTGATAAGATCACAAATTTTCTAAGATGGTGTATGACAAAAAAATGTGGTTTTAAATATGAACAAAATATATTAACATATTTTGTTTTTGTTTTCAAGACTACTAATCCAACTACAGCATTCATATCAAGGAGAAAACAAAGCCTAAAAATAATCCAAATATGATTTTCAGTTTTTCTTCTTTGCTAATGAACATGAAAATTGGAAGCCAAGTGGTTCAAGGCAGAGGGACGGTTGGGCTAATCGGGGAGGTGGCCCGCTGATGAGTCTTTAGCTGCCCCAAGCAATAATGAGGAAGCCGTAAAGATGGAAAGGAAAAAAAAGAAAAAAACGGAAATGGCATCGTGTTGTACTTTTGGGCACTTCATCCTGGAAATGAATAGGCCCCGATGGACCAGGTTGTTAATGCCATTTATTAATAGACTGACAGGGCCAGCAGTTTGGGCCACGGCCCTCAGAGAGCCTTTAGTCAGAATGGAGCGTGAGTGTATATGTGTGTCAGTGACGGGAAGGTAAAAAGAACAATAGTGGCGGGGCGGTAGGCGGCTGCAACTGAGCTGATGAAGGGAAGCGCAGCAATTATGTTGAGTTTATTGATTGCAAGATTCAATTCAAACATGGTGTTAGGAACTCGGATATTAGCTTGGAGCATTTGTGTTTTTGGGTGTTTTCTTTTTTTTTTTGTCATCAATAAGTTCAACAGAGGCTCAAGTGGCGTGATAAGACTTCAGCTCTGTGAAAATACGACTGATCAGTTCCAATCACTGCAGAGAGATGAATTGGTTATTTTAATAAATGACATATGGATATTTATCCATTATTTCACATCATTTACATACAAAACCCTATATGCCAAAGACGTGCAATGAAAATGACAACAATGAAGTGCAATGCCATTATATGGCAGAAAGAACAATTATTCATGTTCCCGAAGCTATAGTAAGAGAAAATAAATACAACTTGAGAAGTTGTATTTCCTCTGTAACCTCGTAACTTAAAACATATGTGCTTCATATCATCTCGCGCTATTGAAATGGATGGAAACGCTATGACTCCATTAAAGCCTCCTGCCCAAGAAACAAACAACACAATTTTGAATGTTGTTTATAAACAAGGACATTTTTCAATGAGATTTCCAACATTTTGTGATGTAAAGTTACACTCAATCTATACCACAAAGGAACCCACTTCATTGAAAACGAGTGATTCACATCTGTCTAGCAAATCACATCTACATTTTAATCATACCTTTGTGAAATCAGATTTAAGATGTCTTCTTTTAAAATCAAATGCAGTTCAAAATGTCATTTATTGTCTGTTTCCAGAATGTAAAATAAATTAACGCCATCTCATAGCCTGTCTTGGGTCTTCCACATTATTGTGTTAGCATTCAGCTAGCAAATTTTACAGAAAAACTAGTTGGTGATCATCTTTATTTTATGTTTAGTTGACAGTAAACTTTAATTGGGAGTGGCATGAATCAGTTTAAAGATTATTATTTTAAAGAAATGTACACTGTTTGTCAATTTTTTGTAAAGTCAATTGAATCCACCACCACCACGCAACGCTCATCTTAAATGTTTGCTCCTAAGTCAGCGCAAAACAAATTTGCTGCAATACAGCTTGTATCATTAAAATAGTCATGGGTGATATCAAGACACTACTCTGAATGCACCTGGTAAACTCTTTGGTAACATAGACCTTCAATTTTTCTCATGGTAAATTGTATAAGGCTTCCCGAAACACAGGTTTAAAGAACTCTACAAGTGTGTTTTGCTTTTTCTTTTACTTTGCATCATTTCTTGAGCATCTTCTCACCACAGAATCTTACCTCCGAAGTCAATGAGGGCAAAAAAAGAGTAAACCACTTGCCAGAAAAAAATAGCTAAAAAAAACCCACCACGTTTGGAGAGCTCCTTCAAACTGGTAAGGGGCCAAGTTAAGTAAGAAGAAGCTTCTCAGAAGGGAACACAAAAGCTTGTTTCCCACGCTTTTTGTCCGAAAACAACGTTTTTGGTGAGCCTATCCCACGTTCTACCACTGATCCTGGTGAAAGAAGAGAGCCTACTACCTGTACAGTCTGCATAATACTATGTGGGTCCTGAAAAATGGCTGGCAGTGAAAGAGTTCATATTTAGTTACCATAAGTACATACGTGCCCATTTTGTCCGGCACATTTAGATGTTCCGTTAGCCTACTAACGAACTAACGAGTTTTACCTCCCTTAACCCCCCGCCATTTCTCATGAACTGTAGGGAGGGTGGGAGTGATGGTGGCATGTCACGAGGGGAACACACAGCACCTGGCCAGGCTTGCTCTGCTTAGGCTTTCATTACACAAGACGTATCACTCTTGATAAAATATCCAAACAAAAAGCACGACAGGTGGATTCAGTGTGGTGCTCCGGCGTGGGCTCTGATAATATTGTCAAGGCTGGGCGTGAAATATCGCAGCCGCTATTTGCGCACATCTAAATCTAAGAATGGAGACCGTGTCAATGTGCGACTAGCTACAGGCCATATTGCTATTGATTAGAGAAATGATAGAACAATTTCTTACCTGATGTTGGAGATGCATCAGAGACGGCGGCATGCAGGGAGGGAAAAAAAAGAGAGAGAATTTGATTAGTGTACTGTACACACAACACGCTCAGTAGGGACATACCAAGGCGAGATGCACTGTGTCATTACATGGCGGCAATCGAAGTGCAGCAAACGCCACCCTGAAAATCAATTCAACATTTTCTCTGTGGTTGCACCTAATTGGCGAAGTGATTGAAAAACATTGACCATGAGCGCAAAATGACACAGGCGGTGGCAGCTTCGTGTTTGCATGTCAAGTTTACCCTAGGAGATAAATAGTAGACAACATGAAGGCGGTGAAAAATAAATAAATAAATGAATAAAAATAGCGGGGGAAGTGAAAGGGTGGGGTGGGTCTGTTCACTACACATTTGCACATCTTGTGGGTTTCATTTATGTGGAATTGACTAATCATGTCAGTGGCGCCTGCTGTTTGACTATAACCAGCAGAGGTGCTGTTGTTTCAAGCTAAAAAGAAAAAGTTGGTTTCCTCAAGAAAGAAAAGTGGTCAGCTTTTCGGAATGAAGCTCCATTTAAGATATATTGTATTTCCAAGAACCCTACGATGTCTCCTCTCCCCCTCCCTCACCCTCCTTCTCTGTTTTTAAAGTAGTCTGCAAATACAGTAGCTGTATTTTCTAATCAACTTAAAAAACACACACAAACCTA
Organism: Hippocampus bargibanti; assembly: GCF_051943395.1. Taxonomy (NCBI): domain Eukaryota; kingdom Metazoa; phylum Chordata; class Actinopteri; order Syngnathiformes; family Syngnathidae; genus Hippocampus; species Hippocampus bargibanti. Next base: position 16,129,339 of record NC_142740.1, on the reverse strand, counting down.
TAGTGTGGCATGGTGCCAGCAGCAAAATACATTGCTATTTATTTCCGGCGAAAGCTAAGCTCTTAGACTAAGTGGAAGAAATTATACAAAGTTTACAATAGAGGTCACCACAGAACACTCGAGCTTCTGCTTGAAAATGACATTTTAAAAATGGAAGAAAAGTCTGAATCGAGTGTTACAGGTTACAGATCACATAAATGGTGGATGACATTTTCATTATTTTATTTTTTAAACTCATTCACTGCCAAACGATATGCAAAAATGTGTCCACTTCAGTGGCAGGGTTTTTGTCATTTTCACCCAAATTGCAGGAGCCACAGAATATTGAGTTTTAGCACTATAAAAACATTCAATTCAGCGTAAGAAATCTTAGACTCTCTTCTTTCATCAGAAGAAAAAGGTTAATTTCTAGATTATATGGGTCTGGAGTTATCTGATTTTGAAATGGGGCAGGTGTACAAAATACAGCATAATACATACATACATATATACATTTATATAGCACTTTAACAACATCTAAAGCTCAAACAAAACAGTAAAATGGATTCAAGGCAAATGCTGCCCCTTCGTGGAGGGAAATACATTGCCAGAGGTCTGGCCAGAGCTTTATCGGCACCCTCCGCAAGAAAAAAACAAAATGGAAATGGTGCTCCACGTCACTCTTTTCAATTCCCAAGTGAATTCGAGAATGGCGGGAATTGTAAATAAGTTAATCTCTACAATTTGGCATGGATAAAGAGGTGTGTTAAATGTTTTGAATCCTCTGTGTATATTTGTGTCGTGATTTGTTTTAATGAATTCATGGCCATGCTGGACCGCCTCACAAGGCAAAGAAACGGTATGATAACATGTAGTAAGTAGAATGCTCTGTTAAATTTTCATTAAAACATCTCTTTATTTAAAAAAAAGAGAAAAAGAATCAAATAAAATGTGACTTCCTGCTCGGTTTTACATTAACATGTGTGCTGTTTAATCATGCTCCAGTTGCCGTGATAAAGACAAAGACATTTTAAGCCATAAAGCCATCTGAATAGAAACTCTCATCCTTATAAGCCACACTCCAATAGCCCCTGACACTCACTATGGCTCGCTCGCCTTATCCGCGGGAGCCTCCCACCACCAAGTGCGCTTAAAACTCAATATTCACTGGCATTGCACGAAAAAAAAAAAAAAAAAAAACTTCCCATACTGGATGTAAAGTAGCCATCTGCATTGGCGGCATCGGAGCCAACCGCTAGACCCTGCGACCTTCTTTTTCATATGCATCAGTGGGAGTCCGTCCTGCCAGAGCCAAATGCGAAGAAGAGCAACCTACACTTGGCAGTCGATATGGCGGGAAAAAAAAGCAGAGCCCTACGTAGAGTCGCTTTGCGCCACATGATCTTTCTTTGGTATGTTTAGTGGGCGTGTGACTTTTGTGCTAGTTGTTCAAGATGCCTCCGCATGTTTTCTTCGTCCAGGCTTGTGTTTTGTTGCTCCTTAACCGAAAAATTAACTTCTAAATTGGTGAAATATGATGCACTTAAAAAGCACATGCAGGTTGATTTATGGGTTCTGTCCCAACAGACTGAATGATATTTGCACAGAACCGGACGGCAGGTTGTTAAATAGAAGTGCGCTTTCTCAGCTTGCAGTGTTTTGCAACACCGGGGGTGGGGGGGTGGGGGGCTGGGGGGGGGGGGTTAGATTACATATTGAAAAGAACATAAAAAGAAACCAGAACCATATAATATACATGTGCAGATATTTTTTGTCATGCGTGATATAATACTCATATTGTAAGTATCTTTTCCTCATTCAAAGGAACCAGTTCCTGTATTACTTTTTAAACTAGATCATTGTAAATTGTTTCACCTCCACACTTAAATTTCGAAATATTATCTGCAGTTTTGAACGCAAATGGTGCCTGAGCACAGGAAAATAAAATGACTCAAATGCATATATTCTTTACCATCTGTGGAAAAAGTCACATTTTACTGCGGCTTACTGAGGCACTGGCAAGCACTATGAAATACTGTCATTTATGTCTATATGATTTTAATAGCAGGTGGCTAGGTTGTCTACAAATTAGCACCCTTGATGAATTAATCATGCTGCAAAAACGGATTCTATGCATTAAATTGCATTACTTTTTTTAAGAATGGTCTTTATTCATGGGTAAGATGATTTCAGATCCCATGCTATCATGTCAAGAGGAGAGATATTAGCAGGGGATTGCCTTTATCATTTTCCATCGGGTTATCCTTAAATGCAACAGGAGCGGATCGAATCTAGTGACGGAAAAATGAAGCCTCATGAAGCACTTGTGGAATTTTTTGACTCCACCAGGTGGTGCTCTTGCTTTAAATGTAAAGGTTAGTGCAAAGGAAATGTCTTAAAAATTCACTGCATCTTTAAAACAATAGTGGCATGGTGAATGCAGCTTTCATTTTCCCATCACTAATCGAATCAACCAAGTAGATGCCATGACATCATTGCCACACCTCTAAATAATCCACATGTTATGCGTGTGTATTTTTTATTGATTAGGTTAAAGTGTTATAACTTTCATGTTTGATGTTCAATTCACGGTATAACACATGAAGGACAGGTACAAATAATATAATTGTCAAGTTTGGTGCGCAGAAAAACAACATGTTCAAAAACATCAGTTCCAGTTACTCTGGAACAAGCCTCTGATTTCAATAATTAATGGAGCTGTTCCCGCTGTGCCACGTACGTAAAACGGGCACAGCATGCCCTCGGATTCAAGATGTCTTTATTGACCAAGCTGCTGCTTCTTGAGTGGTAGCCAAGCGCCCGGATAAATACTTTACGCATAAGGTGTTGTCAACAAAAAGTGGATCTGTATTCATCTCACTGTATAACACCCTCCTATAGTGAATTTATATCTAGTTAATCTTGTTGCACAAAGTTCTGATTTCGTGGAAAATTTGAAGCACGGGTGCCAGCTACCCATCACATCTGTCGCATGATCAATGGAGTGTAACTTTATAAGATAGATTTGAGTAGAATGTGGTTATTTGTGACTGATTCTCAATAACTTCTCCTTTTTACCCAGATGGGGACATTTTGTTGTTTTGTGTGTTACTTAATATTGAATTTCAATGTAGCTGTGAAGTTATTTTCATTCATTCATTCATTCATTCATTCATTCATTCATTCATCCAGTCATTCATTTATTTATTTATGTTATTTATTTGTTTGTTATGTATCTATCTAATTGTTTTTTTTTCTTAAGCATTTTTAATGCTAAATTTTCCCAAGGTAAATTGAAGATTGAAATATTTCATATTAGCGCTTTGAATTCAAACTCAGATGGCACAATAATCAGTGCCGCAAATTAATTAAAGCTGTTGATGGAAAAAAGTTCCATGACAGTATAGACTGTGGCATTTTAATAAATACAATACAATACAATACATATTGATTTATATAGCGCTGAAGCTGTAACAAAGCGCTTAAATGTTAAAAGCCATTCGCCTTGCCACTATTCCACAAAGATTCCTTCAGCCCAACTGCAGGTGAGTAAATATTACACTAACACAATGGATATTTGCACACAAACAATGCAGTAGCATATGTGGAAACAATAGACAGAAAAAAAGAGGATAAATAAGTTATTAATGTCTGTATAATGAGTCACTCACAGTAGTTGTGAAACTTCTTTCTTCGTGTCGACATGATTGTACTCTGCTGCACCAGTTGGCTAAGATACAGACACCAGAAGATGCCCAAAAAAACACTTTAAACCACAGGTGCCAAAGTCAAGGCCCAGGGGCCAAATCTGGCCAGCCACATCATTTTATTTGGCCCGCGAAAGCAAATCAAACTTGTGAAAATCCATGATGCTTGGTACAATACTGTATATATAGTCCTAAGCAAAGTTTCAAAGTGTCCCATGTAAGTGCTTTGTTACAGCTTCAGCTTTTGTTAAAGCGTTACATAAATCAATATGTATTGTAAATCAATATGTATTTATGTAAACCACAATAAAACTCATTGTTTTTTACTTCAAATTTGAAAATTACGTATTCATTCATTTGTTGTGCGCTCTACATTTAATATGTGGGGGGTGGGATTCTAATGGCTTCTCCAAATTCATAACGACCCTCGAGAGGAAACCGTAAGTACAATGTGGCCCGCGGCAAAAAAAAAAAAAGAGTTTGATAACTTTGTTTTAAACCATGCTTTTTTTTGTGGTTGGATTTCCATTCACGTCAAAATGGAAAGATGATTTCAGATACATGTGTTTTAAATTACTTGAGCAACTAGAGTACTCATGGAGCAAGTTAAAATTCGATATTTTAGTGTGTTTGGGTACCTGGACGGTAGAAACAAAATGCCTATGGTGGATTTTCTTGCACAGTGACTGTTTGGGATCCTCTGCAATATCCAGATGCTCAGTTTTGCGAAAAGCACCCCCAACTCCCCCAGATTACATTAGGTCTAAAGTAACCATGAATACACACTTAAGATGATCGCCGTGATCCAGCCTGCATTGAGAAGGCATAAAGCACTCCATCTTGAAGGGGTTAAAAGGAATTATTTAAAGGCCCCGTATTACAGAGCAGGGAGGGCAAGGAGGGACAGAGATGGAGGTGGAGGCACCAACGCAGCTCCGTGATATGTGCGACTCCAATGCTTGCATGCACACGCACACACACACACACACAGGCACACATACGTAAGCTAACAGCTGCTAATTCTGATGCAACAACCTGGAGCTAGAATGCTCCGATGATGATAAACAAACATTTTGGAAGGCGAGGGAGGCACAGAGGGCTAAAAGGAGAATAAGAAGGAAGGCAGTGCTGGGAAGATGAGACTCATGGTCTTTTTTTTTAAATGATATACAGTAAAGTCTCGTTATATCGATATCGGATATATCGATAGTCCCGGTTATATCGATACTATTTCTATGCACGCACGGAGAAAATTACATGCAAACAGGGTCGGATATATCGATAGTCCCGGTTATATCGATATTTTTTCGGACTCCCTTGAATATCGATATAACGAGACTTTACTGTATATATATATATATATATTTTTTTTTTTTATCCGCCTCTTAGCCCCACCCTTCAGTTTAAATGTATGTTTGAAGTCGGGGATGGGCTGAATGCGCTGTTTAAAAGGGAATGATGCAAGAGGAGTGCATGAGATGAGAGGGGGAGGGAGAAGCGGGGGAAGGTTGGCAGGGGGGAGTGAGGAAGCCATGAGGCAGCTACAATGAGAGAAATGCAAGGACACAAAGATGCTGTCGTACGAAAACAAGTGGCCTCCTATGGTACAAGGTGCGTGTTGCAGAAAATTTAATGTTAATGTTGCACAACAGACATAATATTTGTAGGACACACTCGTAATGATGGTGGTGTTTATAAATATTAAACCAACGTCAATCACTTCACTTCTGAGAGAAGTGCATCTCCATTGTTGTCATAGTGACCCATAAATCACTTGTTTTCGCTCTCTATAATGATTCACAACCACAGTTGCTGTAGCACGTTACCATGACGAGAGAAACCAATAAGATTTCACTTCGCTAGAAAATTACAACATATGTGTCTTATCTTATTTGTCAATGTCGGCAACATATCAGGACGGGGAGAAAATTTCAATGCTCTCCACCAAATGGCAGAGCTGACGTAGATCTCCGAAATTCTAAAAAGCCGTGCTACATTTCGGTTAGCCAGAGATTTGGTGCCATCTTGCACAACTATTTCGAAGTGATGTGCCACAAGATGGTGATAAAAGCGATCAATCAGACACGAAATACTCTGGCGCTTGGTGCAGTGCAGTGGGTTCAATAGAAGAGAAATAACTTTCGATTGGAATTTGGTTTTGGTGCCATCTTGTCAAGTAACAGAGGCTAGGTTAAAAACAAAAACCCTAAACATGAATATCTGCGGTATAGAGGGAACCATGAATAGGAGGGGCCATACTGAAAAACAAAAAATGACTTTCTGAAGACAAGACAAGCATTTCAAAATATATTCATACAAACATTTGATTCAGTAGATGCATTGGTTCTGCTCGAGATGAACCCTGAGGTGGGAAGGTCAGAGATGACAGTGTTTGCCACCCCGCCACTACAATCAAACAGCCTTTCTTCCACACACACACACACACACACACACACACACACACACACACACACACACACACACGCGCACACACACACACACACACACACACACACACACACACACACACACACACACACACACACACACACACACACACACACACACACAGCAACATATCCCCTTGTGCGACACTTTAATCAGAGCGTGGCATGCTCGCAGTCCAGACAAAGCCCAATCAGGGCTGTGATAATTTGGCCTCTGCTTCAATCAGCTGCACTGTAATTGCATCAGTCACAATCTCCATTTCATCTTTCATCTCTGCTTCAGAGGGAGGCGCAGGCGGTGGGGTTCGCAGTTGGGGTGGTCAACTCAAAATGGAAGTACGCGCTGATGACCAGTACGCTTTCATTAAACAGACAGGCAGCATATCCAAAAGGAAGCAGGCATGGAGAACAATTGAGCCAAGTGTTTACATTTAAATTAGGCTCATCAGATCATTTTGGAGTTTTTCGTCAGGGTAAAAATCTTTCACTCATGCTTATCTGCACAACAACATTTAGATTAAATATACAATAGTTTTTTTTTACACTGTAATGTCGGTGTGTCTGATGACGAGAAATTCTGTCATGTATACTTTGCAGGTGCTGTCAACCGACAAACAAATTGTTCTGTTTGTGCTCGTCAGAAAGCAATTCAAAGTATGATATGGAACAGCTATCGATAATTTACTCAATGGGACCATTGGGCATTAGGTTCTTATTTGTTGTTCAATCTTTTTAGCTAAGAAAATGTTCCTACTGCATAGTGGCAACCTTTAGATCATCCGCAACTGCAAATCTTGCAGTTTCTTATAAACATACTTAAAATGAGGGAAACCGTTTTGATTAGCCGGGAGTCAATGTTGATGGATGTCTTCGGCCACATCCAATTGCAAGAGTGATAGAGAATAGAAAGAAGGCACAAGGACCACAATGGAAGCCCAGAAAATCTGGGGTCAATCTGAAGCGAACAGACACAGCCGGTTAAACTGTCATCTGTAGGAGATCTGGCCTTGGACTAAAAAGACTTAGGACTTAATAAACTCCTTCACAGGAAGAGGTTATTAGCCAGGTTAAAAATCTATCAGTTCATGAAAAGGACAACCAATTAAAAAGAATATGTTCTGTTGTTTTATAGTTTTTGGTGCTTGGGGCATCAAGGGGCATGGTATTCCAATCAAGAAGACTATGTTTTACTAATGTATCACTTAAAGTCACTTTCATCACTTCGCTGCTGTGAAATGTAAATTTCTCCACTGTGAGACTAATAAAGGCATATCCAATCCAATCCAATCCAATCCAATCCAATCCAATCCAATCCAAAATTGCATATAATCTCAATAAATAGTTTGGCAGAGGGCTGAATACATTGGGTGTCGGTCATGAATGGCTACGTCCCCTCCCGGCAGTAAAAAGACTGTCACGTTCCGAACGAGGCAGAGAGCAACTGACTCGTCGGAACGAAATGGAGTGTCTGGATTCCCATGCAGGCGACAGAGACGGAATGTCCTTTAGTGATGTTTATTAACACAACAAAGGGCGCTGGTCCGAAACCAGGAGGACTCATGGGAATAATCAAAAATAAAGAATGCTAAAACACGACGAGTAAGGGGAAAACCGACCCGCCTACTACGCCAAAAGCAAATCGCACACGGTGGTGCAGAAATGGGCACATTCCCAAAAGATAATAACATTTATGGGACGTGAGGAGAGAAACCTCGGACTGGGTCAAATCGAGCACCGAGAATAAAAAGACTGGCGGGATACGAGGCGATACGCAATAATCCGGCACTAGCGAGGTGACAGCGACCCGTATAAATACACAGAGTCCCGATGTGGGAATTGACAGCAGGAGGTGGAAGTGGGGCCCTGCCCCCAGCTATCAAGCCGCACGTGACGAAGACAATTTTCCTATGTTCGAGTCTTTGTTCAGTGTCCAACCGAACATTTCTGACAAATAGTAACTACTGCAAAACGTCTTAGCACGATCAGGAAATGTCATGTTGAAATAAAACATTTTTACTCAAGTGGATAACAGTGTATTTTGATTAAAGTGCAATATTTTGGATGACCAAAAAAGCTAAATAACAGAAGAATACTATGATTGAGCCCGGGCTCTTCTCTTTGGGCAAAAAATTGTCTTAGATGTTTTGCATGTCAGGCTAATGCATATGTCATGTAAGAGAAATGAACCTGAGTGATTTAAATGAGCCATTAATCAAATTTCACAGAGCAGACGAGGCGCAGAGAGGGAATCTATTAAAGTTCATAAGGACGAGAATTTTTGCCCGGCTCTCTACTGTAAGATGTTTCTCCCTCATCTATGGAGAATTTGCCACTATGCTAATTCTTAAACGGGGCTCCAGAAAAAAATAACATTGGCGCCTGACTTGAAAGGGAAATAGGCACTCCTGCTGAAATGGAAGATGAGTCCAATGAGAAGGCAACAAAAATATGCTCATCACTATTGTACACTGCATTCATAGTAGTCAACTGATTTAAGATTTATACATCGATCATTTAAATCTAAATGTATTTTTACTCATGGCCTGACGTGTGATTGGCAGCTTATATCATGCAATATGTAAAACACCTATGAAAAAGCAGCAAAGCATATTTTTTTCCTCACCATTCACACACCACTAGGTGCAAACTCTTTTGTAATAATAACTTGAATAATATTACTCGGCTGAATCATGTAAATTGTCTACATTGCAGAGTTACACAAAATCTGAGATGGATTAATTTGCTATTCTGGGTAGGATTTGCATTTAGGCAATAATCAACATTGTCCCTGAACGTACCGTTTTGGAACACACATCCAAATGTTTCTGAGATTATTTATTTATTTATTTATTTATTTATTTTGCGAGTGTGGTTGCATTGTTACTTGATGTTAACAAACAATGGCTTAAAATTAACTACACAATTAATTATACATGTGCATGCATCATCAGAAAGCTGCTGCATCAGGTCTTTGTAACATTACGCAAGAGCAACGTGCGCCTTTCTCCAAACTGCACGCCGGGCAGCCATTGCCAAAAGCAGACAGAAGGATCCGTTTAGATGATGTATGAAAGTATTAGTCATGACATTTATGAATATTTTATGGACAGGAGAGAATGTCATCATAAATTTTGATACAAGAAAATGAGGCAGGAATATAAAACAAACAGCATTAAACATTGAACGTGGCCCCCGTGTCAGAAAGATAATGTGCAGAATAATAGCTGAGCAAACAGAGGAGAAGGGGGGCGGCCAAAAGAAAGCACAGTGAAAACTCAATCGTCCACGTCATTTGGGCTGCTATGCAAGGATGGGGAAAAGGTCAGGCCCGTAGGCCAAGCAACCATAAGTGCAAGATCCGGGCGGGGAGCTCCGTGTCGGACCGGTTTGTTTTGTTTGCGGCGTGAGATAGTAAAAGTCCCCATGATTTATTTATTCTTGATTTGCTAGGTTGCTTCCAATCGTTTTCTACCTTTCAGTGACTTTGTCCAACATTGGCCTGAATTTGCACCTATTCGAAAGAAAAACTTTGTGGGTTTTGGTTTTAGGGATTATCACTTTCCTGACGAGTTTACACAAATGAAAACAGTTCTTCCGTGTTTACATACAACACAGCTGCAAAATACTGTACTCCAAAGAACATGACTCCTCTCCAAACTGGCCTTGGTAAGAGTGGCTGGATTTGGTGGCTGTCCTGTCTCATGCAAATGAACCACCGTTCACCCTGTTCGCCACTAATGCTGAGTGCCGACTTACTTGATCTCTGAGCTTAAATCGTGAACTAAAGCCCATAGCTCACAAAGTTGCAGGAAAGCCCAATTACCCATACAGTAGAAATACAACAATGATGATGAGTCGAAAAATAAATAGATTTTCAAACTATGGGTAATTATCATTTAAAGCAGTTGTTCTTAACCTTTTTCGGTATAGATTTTAGCAAGTTGACATACATGATTTGCTTTCACAAGCCACATAAGATGAGTTGGAGGGGCGAATATGGCCATCGGGCTTTGAGTTTGACATCTTGCTTCTATCATAGAACCCTTTATCGTGTATTTATGACGTGTTTGTTAGTGCATAACTCAGCAAGGTAACACTTGGAACATCCAACAAAACTGTGACTCGTGTGATTTCACAGTTAAGGCAAGAATTATAATATCTCAAACTAGTTGATGGTGAACCATTCTTATTCTCAAAACATCTGTCAGTGTCATCGTAACCCAAGAAGTCCTTGAACACGCAACTGTAAAGTAGCTTTTTCTGTCATATGCTCCCTTAAAAGTTGTCCAATTCTGCTACTAGCAGTGCATTGGCCCTTGTATTCCCAAATGTATGGTGTCTCTTCCTCAGTACATATTTCCTCAATCGTAAATGGAGCGGAGTGGGTCCTCGTGTGGATCCGCGTCAGATCCACTGGGTAAAAAGTGCAACTCATCCCCGGCACAGATGGTCTGGCAATAGTAGAAATGAAGAGATATTGCCCATTTTCATTGGGATGGCACTCAAGCAAAGACAGTGAAACGCACTATAAATACAGGTGGGGATGCTGACACTTTTACTCCAGACCATAGTCAAGTGGGGAGGCACCCCTCTCCCATTTCCCCTTTGGTCGGTGTATATCACTTTAAAGAGGCTATATTTTGCCATTTAGCGCTTATGTGGCAGATTTTGTTTGAGACAGCAGAGGCATCGAACATATGGAGATCATTTGAGGCTCTTTATAAATACAGGAAGTCCTCGCTGACCTGTTTTTCGCACTTCATTTAATGCCATGGATTGATGTCAAATCTGTGTGTGTTTTTGCACGCTTCCGTCTATTGTATACAGAATCATGCATACACATTAACGATAAGGAGAGAAGGGTGTCCGTATTTTAAGTCACACCGGCAAGACAAACTCTAAAAATCTTCTGATGAACATTGTGTATGACGGCGTACAACACGTCAGGTAGGTAGGACGGTTTGTTTTTATTTTATTTTATTTTGTTTTTGTGTGATTGTTTCAAAACCAGTGGCAAGCCGTGGATTTCATCACTAGGCCTTCAGCAGTGCTATGTCTGAATCAATCCAGACTAAAATAAAGTGTGGCGTGATTTACTACAAGTCCACTAGAGGCTACCATTAGCCAGAAATGCAAAAACACACATCTGTAAGCAGCACAACAGGGGAAAAGTAATAAAAGGGATCTGAAAGACAATGTGAAATTATTTAATAAGAATTCGTGGACAGAATATAATTAACGTCAGTCTGTGATTCTGATATTTTTAAGCCAGCAGAGAAGGTTTTGCAGGCATTGACGTTCTACCACTGTTCAAAACATATTCTTTCCAAGTGTAAGTTTTTAAATTAAACCGCGTTCATGTCATCGTGCAAGATCTCTCAATTCAAGACAGTTATACTCCGCGGATGCCTTCTTGCATTTTTTGAAACCTTTTATGCAACATTTTCTCTAAAAGATGGATTACGATGTTATTTTATTTCATGCATCCACTCAATGAAATAAAATAGAATACATTAAAAAAATACCACTGGAAATGCTATGGCTAACGCCGCTATGTTTGATATGCTAATATTAACTTTGTATTGCTCGCTGTGATATTGTGTTGTTCCTGAATATACATGATTATTTTTCAAAAACATGTATTTTCTCAATATTGCATATGCATCATGAGTGGCTATTTTTGAGAATTATTCTTTGGGGCAAATGGGATCCGTAAAGTAAGACTACATTTGACATCTTGCTAGTAGTTCAAACAATGCCAAACGCGCCTTAGCACACACATACAACCCATAAAAAGTTACGTATATATTCCTTTGGATATAAATTGAAGTTTTGTCCGAATGAGGCTCTAATAAGGAAAACTTGATAAACTTTGAGGTTCAATCGCAAAACAAACATTTGAGTGTGCATCCCCCCACGTGGATGCGCTACATTTGCACAACACTTGACATACTGCAACTTTGACCACGTGGACAGGCTAATTATTGCCACGCAGCATCTCTCCGTTCTGCCACTGACAGTTGGCTCGTCAGGGGCCAGCCAGAAGAAAAGCATGCGGCCGGGGCTGGGGTAGAGGGGGGTTGGAGGATTAGTGTTCACATGGCACCTGTTGCCAGCCAGTGTGCCCGTGTAGGCTGGAGATAATTACAGTGATTTTGTGTAGAAGAAGGATGCGGGGGTAATTGAAGTCCTGGCACGGTGAAGCGGGCGGACGGTGCTTTCGTGTCGCTATCTCCTGCCGCAGCGCCATATAGAAGAAAGACCCGCACGCAACAAACCGAGGCTAAAGATGAAGAGCGCACCCACATAAAAACATAATTAAGCAATTGTTGCTACAGCAACGCTTTTCCTGATAGATACGAGTGTGAGGCAAGCGTTTGGCAAACATTTCGAATGGTAATCAGAAGACCTAATGGCATGGATGTCTTGTAGTAAAGCAGCCAGGTCTCACAGCACGATGTTGCCATAGATCATAGAAAAAAACAAAACCACACACATGCACACACACGCAGTCATCTGTCAGTGCTCACTTGTGCTCATCCATTTAGCAAGGCTGTATTGCCATCACTTGAGCCTTTACAAATTAGGTTATTTAGTAAACGTCTACCATGAGACCCAAGGGACGGAAGTGGGGGGGCAGGAGTCGAAAGGGTGAAGACAACGTGTGGTGTTACATGAAGTTTAAAGCTTCCGTAATTGGTGTTAGGGTTCTCATTACGCACATAAAAAAATGAGTAATTGCTTGTCATCGAGAGCTGGCGTATCCCACAATCATCCTCACTTCTGCGCCATCCATCAAGCGTTTAAATGCCGATGACTGGGCTCACACTTAAAGCAGGGCAGCAGAACCACAATGCACTGGGGGAGCTCATTGTTTGCTTCGTTACTTCTCAGAGTTCCTGTCTCAGTGTGTGGCATCTGCATTTTTTCCACCAACTGCTCTCAGTGAGTTTATGTAAATGATGAAGGTATATTTTCCTGTTTCCCTGCTTACAGTTTCTAATGTGAACAAAAGTCCTGGGACACCGCTTTTAAACAATCCATTTGTGTGTGTTTTTTTAATGATGAAAGAGTTTGACTGGACTCTTCAACTCATTCACTGCCAGACAATGTAGAAAAATGTGTCCACTCCAGTGCCAGGGTTTTTGTATTTTATTTTCTTGTAATTGCAGGACCCACAGAATATGAGTTTTAGTACTGCATAAACATTCAATGCAGTGTAATAAACCTCCCACTCTCTTCTATCATCAGGTAAAAAGAGCTAATTCCTCAGGTACATGGGTGTGGAGTGAGCTGAGCTTGAAATGGGGCCGAATGGAACAAAAGGCAAAAGCTGCCCCCTCGTGGGAGAGAAAAACCTTGCCAGAGGTCTGACCAGCGCTTTATTGGCACCACACCGCAAAAAAAAAAAAAAAAACGAACAAATTCGAGAATGGCGTTCCACGTTGTGATTTTCAATTCCCGAATAAATTCCGGAATGACAGTGAATGAGTTAAATGAAGTACATGAGTTAAGATAGAAATATTTTTGTGTACACCAATATGTGTTTACTACTCCGATAGCATGTATGTATGTACTTGAGATGCTCCTCCTAAAAATCAAATGTCTGCTGTGGTACAAAGACATGGATGTAACAGGTATTAGCAAGACATACTAGTTGTAGAAGCAGATGAAATATAAGAAGCTAGGCTAACTGTTAGCTTATATGTTCAATATGTTGCGGTTGACAGCAGTCGCTTGCAGGGTGGGTGTGATGCAAAAGCCGCATCAGTTACGACTAACCCAATAACAGATATTGTACTTATAGTTGACATCAAGATGGAAGCCTCCTCTTCTGCATGAACTAGCTCAGTCAGCATCTTGCTGTGGTTGCTTTGTGCAAGTACTGCCAGCGAGCCGCTCCCTCTTTGTTTGTCTGCTTTGCACAAGAACAGACTTATTCCACTGCTGCAAGAACGCAGGAGAAATGCCCAGATGGACAGGCGGCGCTACAGCCCAAGGCCATAGCAAAGTAAACAGGTACTCATAGCTGATGGTAGGCTAAGGCTTAGGGAGGCAGCGATCAATAGCTTAATGGAATTATCCTGCCTTTGAAACATGACTGCCAATCATATTAACGGCAAGCTCCTTATGTGCACTATAGTATTTAAAAGGCCATATACAGAAACTGACAATCTTCACTTTAACACGATGGGCAGCCATCTGTATTCATTTACCTCCAAAGTAGCAGGAGCTGCACCAGGAACGTTTGTGAGGTGGAAGTTATTCTAAATTTGCAATATTAGAGTTGTGCAAAAAATACCCATTACCTTATGTACACATTTAAAATGACAAAGTAACAAGGATAGGGCAGAGGATACTTCGTGCTTTGACCTCATAGTACAGAGGTAATAGCTCCATCCTCCCTGTATGGGGTTTGCACAAAATATATAAAAAATCAAAAGTAAAAATAAGTAGGTAAACAAATTGAGAAAAATTAAGCCAACCATCCATGTTCTCAAATTTGCCATTGAATTTAAAAGGGTTGAGATAAGGCACTTTGATTGGCCGAGAATCTAGTTTGCTGTGATCAGTACCTTAATAGCGCAAACACCCGTTTCTAAATGCCAGCGTCTACCAAAATAAATAAAATAAAATTCCATCCTTGACCAGATAAGAGTGGGTTTTGCACTAAACTTGCACTGGGAGGTCAACCCATCACTTGGACACCAAGAGCCATTTTCTATCATGGTACAAATTGCACGTAATTTTCCCCAAACAGCCGAGAATTGGAGTCTAAAGTAAGGGTACATTTTTCAGACCCGAGATGGTTCTCGTCTGCACTGAAGGATAAAAAAGCAGTAACTTTAAAAAGACCACAACAGTGACAAATCTTCCGAACCCAAAAGGAACAATTTATTTTGTATTGTCTGGAATGTATGTCCAGGATCTCAACGGCTGGTGAAAAGAAACCCGCAAGCAGGGTAAATCCTCTGAATTTCTGATAGGAAGTAGCAAAACTTGTGACCATCTAAAGCCTGCACGGCTCAACTCTAAATGCATCCCCCTGCACACATACTGTACACTCTCAGACACAAATAGCCAAGTTCACTGCGGGGATGGTGGGCGTAGCAAGCCATTAAAGGCATTGAACAGATGCCCACCTGCTACCCCTGAACCTGGCCGTGGCTCGGCGAACCAAGTTGCCCTCTGGTGCTCTAATACACTGTTCCCATCTGTTGCCAGGAAAGTGAAAAGCTAAGATGTCTGAGTTCATGGAAATCAGCAAAGCCACTCTCTCCCATCGCCTTTCATCTCTGCTGTATCCATCTAACAAGGAATACAATGTCGGAAGTGAAAAGGCCTTTTCTCGGCAAGGCGATCTCAAAAGTATATCTTTATTGTATCGCTTGACATTTGTGGTTCGTCCCATCTGAATTGGATGCACTCTAAAATATTTTCTGTTCATCTCCGCGCTAACTTGTTTCCCCCTCCCCTCCTTGTCCCTGATTCATGTTTTGCAACTTTTGCTCAAAAAGCATGGCATTTTAAAGAATGTTATAACCTTCAGCTTTGAAAACTATCCATCTGCTGTGGTATCCAAACCGACCACGAATATTAATGAGGGAGTATCCGCCAAACGACTTGTTGACAGAGAGAGGCCTCTTCCGCAGGGCATTGACGATTGATGCTTTTCATTCCAAAAGAAGGATATCATTTGTGGTGAAACTTGGAGCACAAATAGTTCGGTTTGCAATCCTAACTTTAGTCTGCTGCAATCCGAACAACTATTAAATCAGAGGTTGCTCTTGGAGTAAAATTTATAGAAATTCCATTTCTGAATATCACTGTACACCTCTCATTTCGTACACGTCTTTTTCTTTGACATTAAATGGTGGCAGGACTGGTCGCCAGCTAGTTGCATACCACATAATTTGTTCAAACTTTGGCATCCTCTTTTTTTTTTGTATTTTTGCTAAACTGGCATAAACGACAATAATAGAGTAGTGAAAATGAGAACCTCATCCACCATATGACTGAAGAATAGAGTCCATTGTGTCCAAAATGAATCCTGTTCTTCCATCATTTTAGCCACGACCACTCAGTGTAGCTGCATCACCGAAACAATATCTTAATTTTGTTTGAACAAGAAAAAGAAATAGCTCCGGTCACCATCTAATCAAAAAATAATACATCTAAAACACTTACACAGCAATTGAGTCTTGAATGAACCTAAAACCCATATTTTTGGAATGTGGCACCAAAGCACAACAAACAAACTCCAACAACCACTTTTTTCGGTGTGCTGCTGACAACTAACGAAAAAAGGATTCAATGAAACCGGTTTGTTTGGCCCAAACCCTGAAATGCATGAAAACAACATATGTTGTAAGCATTTGTGCGATATCTCACTATTTATGAAAAGCTTCCATTTTCACACTAAACAAGACGACAGA
Organism: Hippocampus bargibanti; assembly: GCF_051943395.1. Lineage (NCBI taxonomy): Eukaryota > Metazoa > Chordata > Actinopteri > Syngnathiformes > Syngnathidae > Hippocampus > Hippocampus bargibanti. The sequence continues at coordinate 16,112,770 of NC_142740.1, read as the reverse complement.
AGGATTAAAAGTGACTGCACTGACCATGTGTGACACACGTGAACAAACAGGATAAAACATTGTCCATCAAGCAACAATAGTTCTCCGTTTGCTCCCTCCTTTTCTGCAGGTTTCTTTTTTCCCTTTTTTTTTAAACATGATTATTATCCGCACAATGCCCGCCTTTACGTTAATTACCTTGCAAATAAACTTGCATGTCATTACTTTTCAAACCAATTACGGGCTGCCTAATGGAAGTGCTTAATTAGCAGACACTCTAGTGTTGAAAAAAGAAGTAAACAGGGGGGGGGGAGGACTGAACACAAAGTAGATGAGCGGGAGGCCAAATGTTGGTTAGGAAAGGGCCTGCATTCACTGTGCAATTATTTCGTCATTAAGGTTGTTTTTTTTTTTTTTTTTTTTGGGGGGGGGGGTGTCACCGCCCACCCCCATCTCCTTTGCTGTTTGGCATCAGTGCCATGAAAGAAGTGTGCAAGCTGCCCGCCTCCCCGTGCCTGTTAAGCGGGCAGCTGACAATGTAGCACTCAGCAGGCGGTGACCCGGACCCCCGAATAGCGCCGCGCCTGTCGTGGCCCTCCCAGCTGGAGGACAGGAAACAGCACAATTCAGCATGTTGGCCATCTCGCCCGCCCCCACTTTCCCTATGGGACACCCTATATCCAAATTAAAACGGTTGCACGGCATTGCCATCTTTTGTGCTATTAGTGCACAAACAGACAGGACGGGATCTTGCATGTTTGTGATAATGGCAAGCTTTCACCTTTTATGATAATGAGAGTCCATTTGCCATGACGGCTCGCTTTGTGGAGGGAAGCATCCCTGTGTCATTAGCGGGAAATGTTCTCGGCCCCAGCCACTGCCTCTTTGAAAGGGTCGTGACTATGTGACAGAGAGAATAAAAGAGTTACCATGGCTTCCCTAAAGCCTTTTGTAATGCAAGTGACAGTGAATATGGCGAGGGGCATGTAAAGATGGGAATGGAAGATGTGTTTTCGTTTGGTGGGCTGAAAGAAGGAAGACTCGATAATACGGCGAACCAGTTGCCGCAATCACAGTACAGGCTAAGAATGCCCAAAGTAAGTTGAAAATACATTCAAGAAACAAAGCAGCTGGAACTATCTTTGAGCTGACAAACAGAGAGACAGAGAGAGAGACAGAGACAGACAGACAGAGACAGAGAGAGAGAGAGAGAGAGAGAGAGAGAGAGAGAGAGAGAGAGAGAGAGAGAGAGAGAGAGAGAGAGAGAGAGAGTCTCAGAGAGAGATTAGACAATCACAGGAAGCTCAGAATGGAGCAGGTGGAGGTGTTGTTGTCACACCGCCGGTGTGATAGGAGAATGCGACCAGCATAATTACATTTTTTTCTTGAGGAGGGGAATGGGCTGCAGGAGGGGATTATCCTCCTCTGAATCACGTCCCGTTTGGCGACACTTGGGAGGCCCTTATCGGTTGCCGTTCTCCCACTATCAGGACCTAATCAAATTTGTTGCGGCGAGTGAGGGGAAAGGCAGAGCTGTGACAAACACAGCAACGATTAGGTCAGGGTGGCTTGTATTTATTTCTGTGTGTGTGTGTGTGTGTGTGTGTGTGTGTGTGTGTGTGTGTGTGTGTGTGTGTGTGTGTGTGTGTGTGTGTGTGTGTGTGGGCGTGTCTGTGTGTGCGGGCGTGCGCACGCATGCATGCTTTTTTCCCCCTTCTTTCTAATTTCAGATGAACAGTTTGCTTGCAGTGCTTATCTTGCTTTCATTAGAGGCCTGTCATGCTGAAGGCAGGGAGTGCGGGCAGGATGGGGAGCGGGTAAGTCAGCAAGTGGGGAAAAAAGCAGCTACCTGTTACTGGAGCGCACAATTCATACAATCATCGTAATGTATATACATGGCGGTCACAGAAATCATTTAGGGCCAAATTCTTGACCTAAATCCCTTAAAATGACAGATGAAATAGGGTTCAAGAATAGGATTTCCAAAAGTTTGGCCCACTATATACAGTCATAAAAATAAACACTGGAAGAGTGCACCGGTGACTCTTGTTCAACTCTCTTACAAGAAATGAAAGCATAAAAATGTTGCCTTTACAAAGATGACTCTTTTCTTCTTACCTTGAACTCAGCCAACAGACAGAAGATCAATTTGGAGGATAATTGTCCTCTTACCTTGACAATCTGTTGGGCGCCCGAGGTTCTGTCTGTTGACTGAAACCTCAGTCCGATATCACGTCGGGGTCACCAATTGTTGAAGGAGAGTGGCCTTCTTTCCTACGCGTGTTCGTTAATATCAGATAATTTGGATTTTGATTATCCAAATGACAGGCTGGAGTCGATGAACATTACCTTCAAATGGTTTATTTGCAGAATATTCTGGACACAAATGATTTACAGATAAAGGCTGCTTGATCACGAGTGTGTCCACACTATGGACACACAACATATTCATATGGTTCCAAAAATACACTTGGTTCACTGAGCATATAAGAATGTTCTAAACGCTAGACTAAATATGGCGGAAGACATCGTTGTATTATTTTCATTAGATATTTTTGACAAAATAAAAAGACTAAGGTAGAGGCTTTACTAGACAAAATACAGTAAAGTCTCGTTATATCGATATTCAAGGGAGTCCGAAAAAATATCGATATAACCGGGACTATCGATATATCCGACCCTGTTTGCATGTAATTTTCTCCGTGCGTGCATAGAAATAGTATCGATATAACCGGGACTATCGATATATCCGATATCGATATGACGAGACTTTACTGTATAGGCAGAAATAATCCTTCACTCCGCAGTTTGATTGACAATGTTAGATCGTTATTCTTCTGGCAGCCTGCACGAATGTAGAACTTTTCAGTAGTAGATACAGAGCACAACAGAGTATTCTTTCCCAATTTTGCATTGAATTATTCATTTAAGATCCAGGGTTACAATGTCATACTGTTCCAGCGCGATTGTCAAGCCAATAGAAGATGTCGACTGTAAAGTTACTCCAGCTTCACCTTCAAGTTTGACTTTATTGTTGCCACGGGGTTTGCATAGAATAGCTGCGAACACTCCAAGCTATTCATAGCTCTCAAAGTGAGTGTGCAATTTGATGCAAGAGCATCGGGAAGGGGAAAAAAAACGCAGAGTGTGTTATCAACAGTGTGTCAGGGGGCAAAGCGCTGCACGGATTACCGAGCGAATTCAAATGAGCTCGAAAATGAGCATGAAGTTCATTTTTGTTCCTTGGCCTGCAGTCGGACTATATTTGGGCGTAAGAACATTTAATAATGCAATCACACTGTGCAGTTGCACTTCAAAGTATTTACTGAATCACCGCCCGGGGTGAGGATTTAAATTCCGAATAAATGTGCGCGTGAACGAAGCAGGTACAGAGCTGCGTTCAGATTCCACCAGATTGCAAGAAAATGCACGCAAGAAGCAGATGTAGGTTAGCGTCGCCCAGAAGGGCATCAATCTCCATGAGCAGACTGATGGAAGACGAGAGCAGCATGGGATGGGGAGAGTACGGCAAAGGGAAAGACTGATAGAAGGCAGAAAAGTTGGAGCAAAGTGAGGCAGAGAGAGAATTTCAAGGAGGCTGGGTAGATCAATAATTTGCCATGACAGCAGCTCATCGACAACCATCATTCTCAAGCTTCCACCTCCCACAAAAAAATCAAAATGGTACAGCCCAGGCATTCTTGATGCAGAGTATTTCTTCCGGCGGGGGGGGATTACATTCTTCTCAGCTGCCCACCCACTGCAGATGCTCGAGTTTTGTCATTAAAATTCTGAAGTTACAGAAAAGATCCATTTTAAACCATTCACAGACTTCCTAATAGGATGCAGATGACATTTTCCTCAAAAATAAGCAGAGGATTAAGACGTCTGTGTAAGCTCTCAGTCGTACAGGAGTGGTCCATCGATGAAAAGGTTTCTTCAGCCGTCATCTCTACTTCTTTGAAGGTGTCGGACGTTTCGCTTCTCATCCAAGATGCTTCTTCATCGAACTAAAGTCTTACTGGTAGTATAGGTTCGATATATATATCCCTACTCTCCAGACATGGCGGTGCCGGACACTGCGATGATAGGTCCCTGCTCTCAGATTGGGGGAGCAGAGGACTAATCCCTGCAGCTCCACTGATAGCTTGTATATACGTCACTTCCTCACTTTACATATGTCACTACCTCACTTTACACACGTCACTACCTCACTTTCCAGATGACACTACCTCACTTTACATTCAGAAATTACATGTATTGTCTGTTGTCAATTGTATGTCTTTTTAGCCACGTTATAAGTGCCTTGCACGCTGGGTCCGAGAGGACATTAATTTCATCTGTGCTGTATGTCATGCATATGATCATATTTGACAATAAAGCTGACTTTGACTTTGACTATTGTCTTGACGGACGACTGGCCTCATTGCCCAATTGGCCCTGGTATCACTTCATCAGCATGACTAATCCTGTTGCCCAAACAGTCTATTGTATGAACGATCCAATCCAAATTGAACCTCACCCCACCATTACGGTTAAGGGAAGGATTTTGCTGTTTTATGAAAATGGGTTATTTTACTCCCCTTTCAAACCATCTATGTTCTTTCGCTAAGATTTTAACCTAATTGTCGTCAAATGAGTGGTTGCTAGCTTTTAGGTGCATATGTACTGCCGATTGAGGCCCACTAGTATTATCCCTGTGATGTTGATAACGTTTTTTTTTAGAATTAGTCTCACCTATGTACTGCTACTCCTCTCCTTTTAGTATCTTCAGAACTGTTGGTTTCATTCCCTATTCTTTCCTTTTGACATTTGTTAAAAGACTACTGAGGGTAACCACAGTTTGTGAGTGCTCTCCTGATATGTTTTGACTCCTTTTTTTCTGCCTTCGACGCTTGTTGGTATTAGTTTAGCCCTATGCTGGAGGGTTCTGATAACTCCTAGTTTGTGTTGTAGAGGGTGGTTAGAATCGAAAAGTAAGTGAAAGCTGAAGAAGCATCTTGGATAAGAAGCGAAACGTCCGACACCGTCAAAGAAGTACAGATGATCGCTGAAGAAACCTTTTCACCAGACGATTAAGAATTATAGCACACCATTTTTTTATTTTGTTTCAAGGATATGGTATTCTTTCTCTTGCCAGTGTTCACCCTGAATCGTCCACGATGAGGTTTGCTAAAAATAATAAATCAGAAGCTAATGTTATTCGCTAACGCTAGGATATGCTCGTCTTTTTAGAATTTTACGACATTTACTTGAATGTGATGGATCACCAAACACTTCAAGCTGTCTTGTCGAGGGCGAGAAAAAAATCAATTGAAGCAGGACTGAATGATGCAAATTATCCGGTGTTGTCACAAACTGGCAAAATTAGCAAAAAAAAGTGTAAGATATCTTTAAAATGTTTATTTCTTTAAGTATGCAAATATAAAATACAGATGCTAAACCAAACCGGAGTATACAGTCGATTTCACAGAAGAGGTTCAAAAGAATGTTTTTGTTTTTTTGTATTTTGTATATTTTGTGCAGTTCTGCAAGCTAACAAATGACAATGGATTTGATAGAATCTTGTGCTGAGAGAAAATAAATGAAAGTTTGACGTGTCTCTCAACATAAAGGTGTGACAACCAACCCGATTCCTGTACCGGGTCTAACCTCCACAAAATGTTAGTTTGGGGTGGGGGAAGTGATCCAGCTGGCGAACAAACAAAACATAATTATTTTTGAAAATCCTGAAAGGAGGTAAACAAACATATCAGACACAAAGCACACAACCATGATACATTTCCTAACCATGTGTCAAAGCTTAAAGAGATTATGGCAGACAATTTCTGATATTACAACAGAGCAGCAAGACATAAAAAAACATGTTTGTTCACCAAACATCAACACATTTGTAATATTAATTGAATAGTACGAGAAATCAAATATGCACATCCTATTTATAGTCATGAATCTCCCAACCAGTACAGTCTGCAGTTATTAACCGCAAAAGATTCATTGGGAGTGTAGCTTGACTGGGTATCCTGCAGATGCTCTAATCGCCCTGATCTATGCGATCCATTTTTTCAGTGCAAAGCTGCCGCCTTCCTCTGGCCCAGATGGTGTCATTACTGTGGTAAGGCTGAGTGATTATACGCCACTCACACTGCGAGAAACGACAGTTGAGGCTTCTATAGGCAGCTTTACCATCTCGCTCTTTGACTGTTCTTTACACCCCCCCCCCCCACCACCACCAACTCTTTTGCATGGACCTCTATTCCACATGAAACAGATGACACATACAAGGGTATCCGCAGGATGAAAATTTCAAGCATGGAGCCTTTGAAAATGTGTGCTCACTTCATTATACGGCGCCGTGGTGCCACAACTTTTCCCGAAGTTTATTTCTCTAGTGCAGCATGGTGGTTTCCATTAGAAACTGCTGAGCAGAACCATCACATTAACGTAACAACTACAATAGCCAGATATGCGCCCGTGTGTGAACGAGTGTGCTCCAGACTCATTTCCACCGTGGATTAGTTCGAGTTATTACGTTGACTTGGGGTGTGTAAAGGTGGTTGTTATAAATAACTGGGGAGAGGAGCAACCGTACGACCGTGAGAGAGAGCATGAGTGAGAGCACCTGGCATTTTTAACCAAATTGATTGTCTCTAGTCTTTGTGTTCATGTCCATTGCTCAAGATGATGTGCATTCATGGCATGACATAGCATGCGAATGTCATGCCGTACTAATTCTGCAGCATGAAAAATTTCAGTGATTATATCTCCATTGACTGTGTTTATACTGTTCAAGATGCTTTGAAGATATTTCATTTTCTGAAGTTGTTTAGTGTGTAAATTAAAAAAATTAATTGTCGATGTCAAAGCGATTAATGATGACATTTTCACTGGCCTCGCTTATATGAGGCACGTGGTAGCCCGCGATTGTGCCACACTGCCGCAGGGTCATCGGGGTATTATTAATGTCATACCTCATAAATGATCATTTAATTAGATGGCAGAAAGTAAACAATTGATGTGTTTTTGCTTTTTGAGATATTTTTGGTTTGTGGTGCAGTGCCGAACATTTTTCAATTTAAAAATACAGTAAAGTCTCGTTATATCGATATCGGATATATCGATAGTCCCGGTTATATCGATACTATTTCTATGCACGCACGGAGAAAATTACATGCAAACAGGGTCGGATATATCGATAGTCCCGGTTATATCGATATTTTTTCGGACTCCCTTGAATATCGATATAACGAGACTTTACTGTATGTGACATAGGTCAATAAATGTTGTATATCAGTAACTTAAAGGATTCAAGGACATCTGATATTAGAGTATTTAGATAGTTGCCAACATAGCTTTGCATTGACATATGTTCATTTTTAACATCGCACACAAAAATGTACAACTATTAAGCACATTAAAAGAATAATTAAGAGACATGAGAATACACAGCCAGATACTATTGCTTTCCCAGTGCATGAATATGTTCATATTTGACTTAATTTCATAACATGATGATAGGACGGTATATTGAGTCAGCGGTATCCGTGTAGAACTGGGCGTGGTTAATTGCACGAAAATATATACAGCCTTTTGTCGACTTCAAGTATGTGTTGGTGTGTTGTTTTACTTTTGAATGTTGATTCATCCCAACTGTCCGCCAGTTCAATGCACTTGTTCCTCGTCAGTGGGATGAAATGTCTCATTCCCAGCTCTCTGCCGCGAAAGGTACGTAGGATTGTGGGTAAAAGGGAGTTTGCCTGTTTACAGTGCTAATTCTAGCTACCTCCTGCTAGCGTTTTATGGAAAAAAGTTGCGTTTGATTATGATTACCCACTTCCAGTAAAGTTACCCACAGTGATACATCGGCTTACGAACTTAATTGGTTCCCAGAAAGTATGTGTAAGGTAAATAGTTCGTCTGCCGATTATTTATTTCCCATAAGAAACCATTAAAAATTAGAATAATCCGTTCCCAGGTCCCCATAAACCATAATTTTCGACTAAATAAGCCTTAATAAATAATAAATGTGCTAGTATTTGATTGTAATTAAAGAAATAAACGGAAGTGTATAATAAAGTTGTTTTATTTACCTTCGTGATGGTTGTTGATAAAGTTGACTCTTGATGTTATCCGAGTGAAGTTGCCGTGCTTTCTCGGCGATTTTGCCCTCACTCACTGTCCCCTGCTAGCTGCTTTTCGTGAATCCAAATCAACAGAAGTTTTTCAACCTCTTCTATTTCCTGAGACCGTTGCTTAGAATACACAGAAACACCCTTAGCCACACATAGCAATGGTCGTCTTAGCATGCTGGTACCGGGACGCTAACTCACACAAACGCGCACCTTGTTCGTGTTGTTCGATGATCTCCTTCTTCTGCTCGACCGCAATTTTGTTTTGTGTCGTCTTTGGCTTAACACTATCTTGTGGTGGGGTCTTTTTCGGTCTCATAATAGTAAAAGTACTCCACTCGATAACAAACCACATCTGCAGTCAAAGAAAGAGGGCGTGGAAAACTAGTCTGCCAGCCACCGTGGCGCTGAACGACTGTGTGGTTTGGTGTTCGTCCGCCAAAAACTAGTTCGTATGCCAAGATTATATTCTTGTGAATTTAATTGTTCGTAAGACGCAAAGTTCGTAAGCTAACGCGTCCGAAAGCCGAGGTATCACTGTATTCTGAATATGAAACCGTTAGTCGGTATATTTTCCATAATGTGTCGCTTTGAAATATCACCAGTCCTATTTAAACTCATTAACACTCAGCTTCCCTCACCCACTTGTAATTGCTTCCTTGCTTCTGTAAGTAAATCCATCTCCTCCTCCCGCGCGTCTTTGCAAGCTCCCTTCAGTTGACAGAGAGCCTCCCTGCAGTTCCCCAGCAGCAACATGCGATTGTACAATAACTCAGTTTGTGTATCTGAGAAGCTATTTTGCTTCAGGTATTCCTAATTTCTTGTTATTTGTTGTTTCCTTTTCAGAGCTTCTCTGCTTTTCTCACATGACATACACACGCCAGATTTGTCCCTATTTGTTCATACGCTCTCTTTGTCGCTCATTTCAGCAACTCTTTACATTACTGCAATCTCTTTCTCTTTGTTTTCACCTCCTCTTGTCGCTCCGTCAACACATACGCAAGCACGGATGCAGACAAACACTCTTATTTGCTGTCCACGTGCATTTACGTTCTCTCTTGTTCATCGCTCTACACCTTTGTGTCACACATTCTCTCGCTTTCCTTTCTCGGCTTTCTGGGCCCTCCACTCAGAGTCTCTCCACCTCACACCTCTTTCAGAATCCATCCACCCATCCATTTTATAATCCGCTTATCTTCACTGGGGTTGCGGGCATGCTGGAGCCCATCCCAGGTGGCGCGGTAGACCCTGAACTGGTTGCCAGCCAATCACGGGGAATCTTCCAGAATCGTAAAATGGTATTGCACAATGCCAGTGGCGCATGCGGAAGTGGTAGAGCACTGCTGCATTACGAGGAGGGGAAATATGTGCTTGCGTTTGTAGCAAAAATTGTAATTTTTTTGGCTGAAATAAATACAGCCTGCTCAGACGCTACTGTGCAAATATGTGGTGATGCTTGCATAACTTAACCCATCTCTGCGGTCATTTAAGTTTAGACTAGCTTGTAATGTCCGACTCCTGCTTCATTGCCAGAGCAGCCCTGGATCACCAACTTTAATGTCTGATATCCTTAGTAAGTCAGCCTTTCACCATGTATTAATGCCAGCGCAGCGCTTGTAAAAGTGTGTTGTAGCAGTAAACTAGTCAGATAATGTTTACTTCATATTATAAAGAATTGATGTTTATCATGTGCAAATATGTGGTAAAGTCTTACCGTCCCACTTGCTTTATTGCTTTAACAAGAAACAATAGCTTTTACATTTCCAAATATATCGTATTGATTGCATGTATTAAAACAATAATAAAAACAATGTGGGATGAGGGCGTCCATGTATTTTGGTCAGGCTCTTTTTCCTCCTGTTAACTGCAAGTGATGTTTTTTTTTTATAATTTCAAAGTAAGAGATGGTTGTCATGATTTTATTCTTGCTTAATAAAGTCTTCGGGCACTACGCGGGGGTCACTCTGAATTGGTTGCCAGCCAATCGCAGGGCACACAGAGACAAACAACAATTCTCTCTCACACTCACAAGTAGGGACAATTTGGAGTGTTCAATCTGCCTGCCATTCATGTTTTTGGAATGTGGGAGGAAACCGGAGGTATAGTTAATCTGCGTTGGCTAAATACAGCTTGTGAAAGATAACTATTGGAGACTTAACTGATTCACAGCAAGACGATGTGCAAATATGTGTCCAATCCAGGGTTTTGGTCATTTTCAGTTACTTAGGACTACCTAAGCATTCAATGCAACGTAAGAAACCTTCGACTCTCTTCTTTCATCAGAAAACAAGGTTTATTTTGAGCTTACTTGGTTGGACAGTTAGCTGCATTGAAAGTGGGGCAGGTGTACAAAAGGTAAATGCTGCTCTCGTGGGAAGGAAAAACATTGCCAGAGATCTGACTGAAGGTTTAAACACACCCCTCACAAGAAAAAAACAAAACCCAAACAAACTGGGGAATGGCGCTCCACGTCAGGCTTTTCAATTTCCGAATAAATTCGGGAAGGGCAGTGAATGAGTTAAAAATGGCTATCAAGTGACACTCCCCAACCTTGCAAAGAAATAAATAAATAAATAAATAAATAATATGTTTTTTGTTGTTGTTCTGATGAAGGAGTACCAGAAGAGAGCAAGCAGTCTCCTTGAACAATCAAGACCAAGTGCCAGGGTTCTTCACTTGCCGGTGCGGAGGAAGAGGAGAGCAGGGGCAGGGAAAATGGTAATGCAGTCCCCCAGCTTACAATGAGCCGCATGGAGAAGCCAGATAAGACAGCATGGCCCCTGCTCCGACTGCTGGAGAAAAGCCTCTCCATCGACGCAAGCAATGACTGCGAGGCTTTGGCCCACGCCTCACTCGATCCACTCTTTCCCAGTGATGCCTATATTACAATGGCCGCCCCACAGCTACGTGGGCCGACGCCAGCCGTGCAGGCTTTATAATTAAAGGAACCATGAAGTGCCCTGGACACTGGCAATTGATCTGAGTGGCAGTCCAATATTTCCACTAGGGAAATAAAACTCGCTTTGCCAGTGAGGCAAAAGTGAGAATGGAAAGCAAGGAGCCATGGGAAAGTGAAGCGGTCGAAAAACCGGAGTAGTGGAGTGGGGTAAACATTGCGCATGAGTGCACTCGAGAGTGTTAGACTGTGCATCTGTTGGCAACCAAACAATAATTAGTTAGAATGGCTGGATCTTCATTCGGACAGATCTGAACATTAAGAATATGGTGGTTGTATCACATTGAAATGCAAAAAGAAATTTGGTATCATCGCATATAACGATTGTTTGATTTAGCCGAAAAGAAACACTTTCAGTTCTTGATTAATAAGGTCCAAATTTTCATGGTTTTACTTATAGTGAAATCCAGATGGTGCCGCTTCTCCGCGCGGTCTAGAGTGACTTCTGGTCAGAGTGACGAAAGCGCGTCAATATTTTAGTTAGTTGTTCTAAAGCTTCCCGCCTGTGTTTCCTTGAAGGCTCCAGGGAGTCCTTTAGCGCAACAGCATTACTACATTTTCCACAAGCCCATAGTGAGGTCACAAATCCCGAGAGAGCGAAGGACACAGCTGCACAGTGAGCAAGAGACCATAACACTAAAAACACGATAAATATAGTCGACATGAAGGGTAGGAAATCACAATAGACTGTAGTAAAAGTACTGGACTTATCTATTGATCCATCGCGTCATGACATTCGGATGGGTGCAGTGTACATAGTTAGCGAGTTAGCTCACTAGATAGCTACAATATTATATATCAAAATGTCAACACCAAATGTGAATTTGGACAACAGTGTATTGTGGACATACCACTGCCCACAGACAAAATGTCCCAAGTATCTAACCAAGCAGTCTACATAGCTGGATACTGGAGAGAAACAACTAGCTTTCTAGCATGACGGTTTACCTACCTTGCAACAATAAATCTTTCACCTGTGTCAAAGGTTAGTGAAAACATTTCCTCCACAGTTAGCTACTAAACCAGGGATATAAGGATCCATGCAGTTCTTCATATATCTACTTGATTCAAAACAGCATCGTGTATATTTGAAGCCATGAAAATTGGACTTCATCATGAACTGCATCAACCAGGTTGCGTTATTAAAATTCTCAATTAAGAAGGAAAAGCTAACAAACAAAGCAAATGAGGAGACATAGCAATCTATTTTCAAACCACCCGTTGATGAAAACACACTGAGGACAGACTGTCCACAAAGGGGCCGTTACGTCAAAGGTCGTTAAAAGCGAGATGTTCTGCCGTTCGTTGGCACGCTGTAGCGACGTGCAGTATAATGAGATGACATACTGCATAGACTGAAGGAGTATATTAAGTAAAGCAACCTTTGCCGGTAATTAAAAAGGGGAGCGGGGGATGGAGAGACAAGCCAATCAGAGGTGACTTAATGAGAATCAATCAGCGTTGAGAAGGCTGAGAGGTGTGCGGGGAGGCTTATAGTCTAGGCAGAGGATAATGGGAAACGCAGTTGTCAATAGATGATGTTGCGGTCTGGTTTGATGCATCACTCAGTAACTTAATGCAAAAAAACACACTTAAACCTGAACCAATGTGTCAACAAGCATGACTATCGTAAATATTACTGGACCATTTAAATTTTGATTTTCCCCCCACAAAAAAAAACATTGTTTCGGGATACAGTGCCTCCGTCAGACACGTTACCCATCTTACGAGTCATTGTCTTTATCAGAGATTGACCTATGACTTAAAACAGCATTTAAACTCCTATAAGTGATGTATTTAAAATATTTGAAAGGGAAAAATAAGTGTTGAGTGTGTGCATTGTATTGTGTGTGCAACTGCCCTTTGGCACAAATCTAATTTCCTTTGGGATGATGGTCTAATTTTTGGAGGTGTTTCCAAATAATAATTCAAAGGAAGCACTTTTACTTGTAAAAGTTACATTTTTAAGGCTGGGCCACTTTTTGGTAGGTCCCCAAGGTTTAAAACATCTCACCGATATCAACAAACATCTCTCCGCATTGATTTTCTCTATAGGATCTCGAAGGGGACTGTGGCTGAGTAATAGTATCATTTTTTTACAGTACGTTGTGGAATTTATGACTGTCTGACATCTCCATTTTGGCTTTTCCGGTGTTTCTTCTTTCATAAAGCTACCTTCTTCCTCTATCATGGCTTATTCATCCATTTTCCTGGTCTCAATAGTGCCACAGCTTTTCAAAGCTGCCACGATGACAGTAATGCACTTTTTCCGAGCAATGGCAGCATTATCAGTGCATGATAGAATACGAATGGTTATGTTCTTCTTTGCTCCCGCAAAAAACAAGGTAAGCAGGGCAGGTATTTGGGGAAAAGAAAAAAAAAAATCGATGTGGGCTGTTTGTCTGCGCTGGGTCAAAAGAGGAATGGCTTTTCGCGGCAAAGAGCACAGCCTCCCAGCGTTATTCATTTGACAAGCTCCGTGTAGAAACATGCTAGGATGACTCACGGAGCCATGAACAAAGCACAGATACTCTATTGATGATGAAGCTTAATGAATGCTTGGTCAGACTCGTGCGCAAAAGCCATGCTTGAGGATGACAATACAGGATACCTTCAAGATGAGCAATCAAGTTAACTGGACACTTGATGTACATACAGCAAAGTCTCGTTATATCGATATCGGATATATCGATAGTCCCGGTTATATCGATACTATTTCTATGCACGCACGGAGAAAATTACATGCAAACAGGGTCGGATATATCGATAGTCCCGGTTATATCGATATTTTTTGGACTCCCTTGAATATCGATATAACGAGACTTTACTGTACTTAGATTGGGTGCCAATGTCGAACAACGAGCGTGACCTTATATGAGCGACGCTATATGTAAGCTAGCAGGAATTAGCATAAACATTACAGCATTTAGCAGAACATTTTTCAGGACAATTTGCAGCCAAAAGCATAAAAACTGCAGAGTAATAAAACATTCAATTGTTTCATGTTATTTGGAAAAAAAGTCAATTATCTGACAAAATGAGCCAAAATCTGCTTCACACTTCTTCTTCTTTTCCTTTCGGCTTTTCCCTTCAAGGGTTTGCCACGGCAAATCAGTGTCCTCCATCTTCAGAGGTATGATTCGCATGTTTGTTTTGGCCAAGCGTTTACGTCGGATGCCCTTCCTGACACAACCCTCTGTATTTATCCGGGCTTGGGACCGGCACAAGAAGTGTGGCTACAGAATGAGCAACTCTATGAACCATCGATGAAAAGGATTCTTCAGCCGTCATCTGTACTTCTTTGAAGGTGTCGGACGTTTCGCTTCTTATACAAGATGCTTCTTCAGTGAACTAATGTCTTACTGGTAGTATCGGCCCAATATATATAGCCATACTGTCCAGACATGGCGGTGCCGGACACTGCTATGATAGGTCCCTGCTCTCAGGTTGGGGGGAGCAGAGGACTACTCCCTGCGGCTCCACTGATTGTTCCTTTTGTCCTGACTATCGACTGGCCTGATTACTTCACTTGCTCCGGTATCACCTCATCAGCATTACTAATCCTATGTTGCCTAAACAGTCTATTGTACGAACGATCCAAATTGAACCATATCGATATCCAATCACTAAACCGATAATCACTAAACCTTTTCACAGATGGACCACTCCTGTACGACTGAGAGCTTACACAGACAACTCTATGAACTTAATACAATATGTATAAACAACAGATATTATTGTGATGGGTGTCAAAGTCATTTAGTGGAGTCCATTTAGTCAAGTCTTTCTTTGAAGGGCCGTTCTGACAGCGAAAGCACAAAATTCTCACTTGTGTTCAACCAATGGATTTTTGCAAGTGGATGCACATGATTTACTTTCGCGGGCCGCATGAAATCACCTAAATCTTGCCCCCGGGCCTTAGCTTTCACATCTCTGTTATTATTATGGATGGCAGCAGCCTGCTCTGTTAAAGTTGTTCTTTGTAATGTGTTTCATGTGTCCGCGATCGATCGCGTTTGTTTAGTATCAGTGACATCTCTCTTTGTTGCGACATTGTCCTTTGTTCATCCATTCAAATGTATCAAAAGCTTTCCGTCTTCCCTGACCTAAATTCAGTCAAGTTCTTCTCGGCCGCAAAAAGGTATCAAAGCAAGCACATTTCTTGCATGGTGTCTAATCTTTGACATAAGGCACGATTTAGCTCAAGGAATACTGGCATTTATGGAGCGGAAAGTTTGTGCACAAAGCAACTGGCTGTGCAGAGCATGCGGGTCTGCGTGTCAGCCGCACGGCATGACTGAAAAGGACAGCGCTGTCTCTCTGTATCCAAAGCCATTGCACCAAAATGAAAGCCCTTTCAAGCGAGACGGCAGGGAGAAAAAGACCAAAAGTAAATAAATAAATAAATCGTACTGCACCAAAATTCAATAAGGGAAACATTTGGGCTTTATGTATGGAACAAGTTGACTTGGCAACCACAGTGAATATTTTGTCTCCAAAGTGTTGCCATGTTTCCCTCACAGTCTTATTAATGCAAATGTAGGCTTTGATGAGGCCCATCTGAAAATAATCCAAAGGAAGATGGAGAATGGTTTAGCCAACATAAATGACCCTTCCTGTCTGCATGACTTCATTTCAGAAAATAATTTAAAGCCCATGCTTACAATACAGCCTATAGATTTTCATAATCATTTGCTGTCAGTTTGCTGGCTACTTAAAGGACAACTGACGCCTCCGGACAAGTTGTGTCCATAATTTGTAAAATCACTTCAAATGACTTCTACTGAGCGCATTTCACAAAGTTTCGTGCTGAATATTCAGGACGTCTTCTTTTTAGTTGGTGACGATACCTACCGTGACGACACGTCTGGAACGCCCTTGACCGAAAAAGCGACACACATCCATTTTGTGTACTTTATGGGTCTGAAAACTTCGTGTTGATCCGTGTTGATGGTGAAATTAGAAGGAAAACACATAAATAATGCGATGGTGAATCGTTGTGTGTTGCACTAAGACTACTATTTGATACTAGCTGACACAAATTCCCAGCAGACAAATCAGCCCATTTCCAACAGAGCTTGGGCGCCATCTTGTGCATTTTCTGGAACGCTACACTGCAGTCCAGACGCCTCAAAATGACACGGAATGACTTCTCTAATCGATTGCAAACGTTTCAGAACTATGAGGAACAAGAAAGCATCTTCTCCGAATCTGAAGCCATTGTTTTAATTCTTGAGCAAGGCAATACGTGTTCGTGACGAACAAGGGGGCGGGACCTTCTGAAACTGAAACTTTCTGACGTCATTTTGAAGTAGTTTTGGGACACTTAAAGTCATTTTTATTTGTGTTTTTCATTTGACTAAAAATATCAGCCTGCCATTTCGAATTGTGTGAGGATGCTTTTTTTTTGCACGTGATAGAACTGCCACTTTATAACATGCGAATTTCAGTGAGGCAAAATATGGGGGCGAAACGTTGCTGTAATTCTTGATCTTCGGATATTTACCAACAATAACAATCAGCAGATGATTGAATCAGGTTTATTGTAGATATTTGCCAATTTGACGATTACAAGCTGCTAGTGATCGATCAAACTATCATATTAAATAAACAGAGTGTCACATAAGATAGAACATTTAAGAAGTAGAAACAATGCTGTAATGTAAACATACACACACACACACACACACACACACACACACACACACACACGCACATGTACGCACACACACACACACGCACACGCACACGCACACACAATATTACTACAATTACAAAACAATGCAACTAGCAAGTTAAATCAAATGTAAAAATGCTACAAAGCTGATCAGGTAGCTTATTATCCCATTTTATCAGCATCCCTGATCCACTGGTGAAAAGGATGCTTTGATCATCTCCATGTAACAAAGAGGGTACAGAAAGTGCTTAAGAACGAATGACTCTATATCTCTGTGTTGTCATATTATTTGTTGTTTATTTTTTGGTGTATTTTTTACTTCAAGATGGCGCCACGAGAGTGGCTGCCTTTCCAGCTGCCCCTGTATTTTGTTTTTCTTTTTTTCTTCTTCCTTTCATCACTTGGCTGCTCTGAGATGTACATTTCTCCACTGCGAGATGATTAAAGGTAAATCCAATCCTATCCAATCATTTGTATGAGATAATTTGCTGCTAATAGCACATTTTATTTGTTGATGGTGTTTTATACAAGAAAAGGTCTGTTCAAATATTTGCGCCAAATGTATTGTCCTAAAAAAATTATTAGTTTTTTTTTTTTCTGAACAATGTACATCACCTACCACATAGCATCCGCTAGGTCGTCTTAAACCAGTGAACATAGCTATCCCCTGTGTCCCATATAAGAGGAACAGATCATACCGTAACAAGCCACTGATAGAATATCGCTTACGACATGGTGGCACTTTATTTCCTGTGCGGCAAAAGAGCGAGTATTTGTAGGCTACGCTATGGCTTCAGGGAAGCCCACGGCGCTCGAGCACCCATTGTCCTAAGAGAAGCACCACTGCTGCTGATAGAGGACAGGGAAAATGTAAAATAAATGAATAAAATGGCTGATAGAGGAACTAATGGAACAATGTAGTAAAGACACAAAAGGAACATTTGGGGAGAAGATGGGAGTGCACCTACAGACTGCCAACCGCCTATATCTTGCCATTTACGGTCCTATGGGGAGGTTGCATGATGTTTTATCATCATAACGCTCATTAAGCCACCTAAAAGCACATCTGTTGACATGCGAGAGTGTGTTCCAGTCGAACCCGTGAGTAATCCAGAGTGAAGCGATACATAAATAAAAAAAAAAAGTATGTATTTTGCTGAGCTGAAATTACAGGTCAGAAAAGCAATTACTCTTTTCTGGGGCTGTCATAGCCCATAATAAATGTGTTTGGAGACAAAAGACAGAAAAGCGAGTGACTGCATGCTTGTCATCATGCGCCGTAGAATTGGCCCCAAAGCGGTGAGAATTGTTTTCCCCTGCAAAAATATATATATATATATATATATATATATATATATATATATATATATATATATATATATATATATATATATATATATAAAATATATATATATATATATTTATTTCTTTAGCGTGCATTTTTCATCACGCGGGGTCGGACGTACTAAATTGTGGGGTCATTGCTCTTCTGTTGTATATTGTTTCGCTTTCTCTCACTCTCTTCCATTTGTCACCGTGACTAAAGTCCATTTGCTTCATCAGTCGACGACAGCATACAGTGGTGGCTGTTCGCTTGATCATAGTCCGAGAACAAGAAATGCTAACAATAGGGTGAAGAAAAACATTTCACATGGACTTATATGTTTTTTTCTGACCTTCAGAATTTGGACAACTGTTCACAGAGTTTGGTCATGTGATGTTCGGAAGGTGGGGCATGATTTGTGGTTACCTGAGCCTTGAGCAACTGTGATGTCTTTTTATAAGGTGGCCACCCCATGAATTGGATAAAAGACGAACTGCTCAATTCATATTCTACAGTGCAACCGAACTAATTAAACTCAAAGCAACGCTGTATGAGTCACTTAATCAGAAGCAAGAGTCAAATATGTGCATCCAAGAAACACTCAGGTTTGCATGATTCTGTTTCTGGCTGTCTGCTTGAAAGTGGCTTTGAATCTGCACCCAGGCGAGATGATCTTGGCATGGGTGGAGAAATACGTAGATACAATTCTATAACCCTGGGAGGAAGATACATTTGCTCGGTTGTGCTCGGGTTCCTTTCATGGGTGTCCATTCATTTTAAAAAAAGCTCATTTGCTTTTACCGGAAAAAAAGCAAATTGTTTAGGTTGTGTCCTCTTTTAGGACAATAGAACATAAAGTCATTTTAACAGAGGCAGCTACATTACATTCTGATTTTTTAAACTGATAAATCCATTGAGTTAAATGAGGCGAAACGCTCTCAATCTGGAATGTAACAAAACAGTTGACCCCAACTTTGACAATTGACGACGCGTATAGTGAGTCTTACTGCAATAAACGCAAGTCCTCGTGATAATAAAGACATTACAGCTGACATTTTTAAAAGTCATACAAGTGTAAAAATAATATGAGAAACTATCAAACTCCGTGAACGTGCGAGAGGGATCGCACTCACGCCCACGACGATCCGTGCCGCGTCTTCGTCCACCCCAGGCCGAGTCCCGTTCCCATCAGGCCGCCGCCCGTCGTATGCTGGAGAGGCAGCGGTTGCCCTCTCCACCGACCGTTCCCTGGCGAGTGGACCTTTTGGGAGACTGTTGGGACTTCTGGAAGCAGCCCCTTGAAGGGGGGGTACTGTCATGATCTGGTTGGCGACCAACGGGGGGCGCTGTCGGCCCCGCCTGCACCTGCACAGGTGCTGGTCGTCCCGATCAGATTGGCGACCAGCGGGTAGCGACGTCAGCCCTGCCGGCAGCCTCGCAGGTGCTGGTCGTTATAATCAATAACACTTAAAAGGACACCTGGCACGATCATCCGGTGCCGATTCATTGTTTGTTTGCTGCTTGGTTGCAGCATGCATCGTGTACGTGTTTGTTTAACCTTGGCGGGCTTTTACTTTTGGTCTTCTTTTGCTACTTTGTATTTTTTCCATTCAGATCATTTTGATGTTTTACATTTTGTTCCTGCTGACTTTATTTTAATACAATTTGTCAAACAACCTGCTGCTCCCTCCTGCCTGCTTTTTTGGATCCGAACCCGCCATCACCACCTCGCAAAAACGTGACAACCCTTCACTTTGACTACAAAGTACAAGTGATGTGGTGTTCTATTGTTCACATCCTCTGAATTAGATGAGGATGCTCCTAGTTTTGGGAAAAAAAAAGCTCATAAGCGCGTAAGCTGATGTTTTCCATTTATGCTGACATGTGCAATGGCGCTTCAAAATGCACAGTTTTAGAAAAGAATCTTTCCGGTTTCGTGGCCGTTGAACGCCCATTGCAAAGGAAATGGCGGTTTCAGCACCAAGGGCAGCAGCCACGACAGCAAAGCTAACACGGGCAGTGGAATTTGTTTTCAAACGCCAGACGGAAATGAATGAGGCATAAAATCACAAAGTGATCACATTTTCAGAGTTAGGGGTATCATGGATATTTGAACAAGAAGCTTAAGAGGCAACATCTTATTTGCAAACTTAAGCAAACCAACAAACAAATTAAAATAGCACGCTGCAAAGGCACGTACGCGCCTGTGTTTGCAACTCCAGTTAAAGCCTCCATCTGTCGAGATGTATTCCCAAGGTGCTCCTAGAAACTGTGAACGCCCACACACTGAACACTCTTGCCAGGAGAACAAAGACAAACATTTCAGAACCCCCGTGCAGCTTCTCGCACGGAAGAAGAAATGAAGCTTGCTAAATATATGGCCTTGACGTGGGAGCGCGTGGGTTGGTGAGAAGCTGAAGACGCGCCGCTTCGCTGCGCTAAGACAGCCTCGGCTCCCATCGTGTTGCCCCCTTGCTCGGAAAGCTCCTCGCGTCCCCACAACAAGCAGTCCGATTAACTACTCCTCTGAGGAAGCGGATGAAATTGTGTGATTTCATTCGGTTTTAAAGTACAAAACACCACAAAGAGATTCGTAATGAAACCTTTGGGAAATCTCGAAGGACACAATAAAGTACAATGGAAACCTCCTAAGCTTGACACAACAGGAGAATCATAGACCATGTGATGTAACTAATGGAAATCATCCATCGCAATGGGTTCTTGGGAAGAGGTTTCCTCAAACTGATTTCGGCCGAGGGCCTAGAAACACCCTGGAATGGTGGCCGGTCATAAGACACATACAAATTACAGTCTTCATTGAACCTGCTGCAAAAGCCCCACTCACAAATCCATACATTAATTGTGTTCGTGTAATTCAGGAAAAAGTAAAAATCCAAACTGGCTCATCAAGTTGTGGCTGCGGAACCAAAGCTCCTGTAATTCTTTTGACAAAATGTCACATTTTTGGAATTGTTTCAAATTCTGAAAAAAAATGCATGAGATGGACTTTGAGTGAAATATTTCACATTCAATATCTATGAATCTGTGATTACATATAAAATGAAAACCGAACAATGTTATATTTTTTCTACTTTCATTCCTTTCATCACTTTGCTGCTGTGAAATGTAAATTTCTCCACTGTGAGACTAATAAAGGCAAATCCAATCCAATCCAATCCAATACTTTGTAAAATGTTAACCGTAACGCTCTCAACAAGCTAGCTTGCGGCTAATGTGAGAAGCTAACCTAGCAGTAGTTATCATCGCTCGGTCCACACAGCGCAAACACATGACTGAAATGGCAGTCAAAAAAGATCTGCATCACATCACAATGTGCACAAAAGGCTAAATGTTTTCTGAAACTAAGAGTCTATGTAATTGACTAAGATATGAAGCCACGGCGAAATGAAACACATAAAAGGAAGTATAACTCTCCAGTCACAGTGATAAACACGGCTTCATAGAAGCAAAACAAACAGAAGGAAATGTGAGGCTAACATCCATTGCCCCAACGTCAGCATTTCTCTCTCTATAAAATTGACAAATATCTCCTACAAAAGGGATGGAGAAAAAAAATCAATATAATAATAACAGTGGCTTCTGGTACATTCATATTTATAATCAACATCAAAGCATTTGATTCTATTTGAGGGGGAGAAGCCATTTCTACATATGAAAGTCAAGCCGCCTTCGACCTGTAACCCGCGGTCATTGGAAAAAAACGCCTCCACTGTGCACAGCGGTCAAACCAAGACATTTCATTGGAGGCGAGGATCTTTAATTTGATCCAATGTGACGGAAACCCCTGAGGTGCAACTCGGCGGTCTTAAGAGACACCGAAACACACGAGGAAACACACTTTGCCTCTGCGGAGGTTCACAGTTGCTCTACAAGGGTCATATTATAGATTGGTCATTTATTGCACTGTCAAAGCCTTCAATGGAATAATGAATTACCGGCGCTGC
This sequence comes from Hippocampus bargibanti, assembly GCF_051943395.1. Lineage (NCBI taxonomy): Eukaryota > Metazoa > Chordata > Actinopteri > Syngnathiformes > Syngnathidae > Hippocampus > Hippocampus bargibanti. The sequence continues at coordinate 16,090,740 of NC_142740.1, read as the reverse complement.
TATTCAAAGCATGCAGCAAAATGTCACACCTTTCAACCTTTTCCATAAACATGCCTGCTACACTAATTATAAGTGTGTCGCTGTTGATGTTGGCTAACTGTAGGTAGTGTATATAAAACCCCAAGTGTATGTTCGGAAGCTCCGTTTTGTCTTTGCGTGAATAATCAACAGGGTATGTGTATTTTCAACATCATTGGCAAAACATGTCAATCTATCATGACAATTTGGCAAATGAAACATATTTCCATGCTGAGCCATTGGTGAGAGTGCTGGATGAAAAAAAAAACATTCACGCTGAGGGAATCGGTTGAGGGTGGAGGGGGGGGCATTGGCTCATTGTTCCCTTTGCAATTCACATGGTGACACTAAGCGATCCAATCCAACGCGCTGTCAGAGCAAATGCATTCGTCGAACCCAAACGCCGGCACTTAGGATGTCAAGCACACATGCGGTACATCATCTGTTTCACAACAGTGTGATGGATTCAAATGGAGACGGGGAATGCCGCCTGTCTGTCTTGGAAATTGCACAAACAACTAGTTCTACAGCTCGTAGCGAAAAAAAAAAAACACACCAGTTATTTAAAAAATAAATAGATAAAAATAAATACATAAAAAGAACAAAGAAAGACAAGAAGCAATCAGAGCACCAAGGATGAAAATCTTTTTTTTTTGACAGATGGGACAAAGAATGAAGGCGAAGTCATTTTTTTTTAAAAATTGCTGTGTTTTGAATGTTCCGTCGTCAAACAACCTTTGTGGGTCTGACTTGATCGCCCCCCGAGGCTTTGTTGTTCCGCGTAATCTGGATGCTGTCACATCAAACGCACGGGGGACACTTTAGGTGCTATGCAGATAGTGTTAATAGAAACTTAGCCCAACGCTTGTCCCCCTCGAGACCCCTCTCTTGTCTTTTTACTTGGACGCAGACAAAAAGATAGGCCAGCTTCAAAGGCTCTGCGTATCGACCACGCGCTTGCACGATCCTCCAGGCCTCCTATTAGAAAGGATTTGTCTTACAAGCACTGGGTGCTGCCACATCGAAAGAACACATCTTGGAGTTTGGGAGGCAAAAGATGTTGGGGGGGGTGTAGGGGCTATTGTGCTATGGTGGCTGACTTGCTTGCAAGTGATTTCTTGTGAAATGTGCTGACCTGCTGCACATGGGGTCTTATCTGACATGGCGAGATATCACAATTTGTCTGATAGATCCACGTGGAACTGCCACCAGTGTCCCCATTTATGGCATGCCGTATACAGTCTGAGTTCAAACCATCAAATAAGCACATTTTGCAAGGCCTTCAGCTCACTGGTGTCAAACTTCTCATCATGAGTAAGTTAAAGAACAACCGACACCTCCAGACAAGTTGCGTCCATAATTTGTAAATCACTTCAAATGAATTCTACTGAGCGCATTTTACAAAGATTCCACCGCATATAGCTATACTTTACGTGTTAAGACTCGCGCTGAATATTCATGAAGTCTTGTTTTTGAGTTGATGACGATGCCCGATGTGACGTCACGTCAGAAACACCCCTGACCGAGAAAGCGACGCACAATGCATTTTGGGTACTTTTTTTCGTCTGAAAACACAGTGTTTGTCGCGGAATTAGAAGGAAAACTACATAAATAACGCGATGGTGAATCGTTGTGTGTCGCAGCCAATTGCGGCTTTATATACTGGACAAAACGCAGCTTGTGCGCCATCTTGTGCATTTTCTGGGCGCAACATTGGAGTCCAGATCTTCACCAGTTTCATCGCTTGCAGACGGCTCGAATTGATACGGAAGAACTTCTTTAATCGATTGCAAACATTTATGTTTTCCTCTTCAGTACTATTTGAGTCATATTCATAACTGGATGAGTAACAAGAATGCATCTTCTCCAAATCTCAACTCTCTGAAGCCATTCTTTTGATTCTGGAGCAAGACAGTGTGGGACCCATTGTGACGTCACGAACAAGGGGGCGGGTTTTTTTTAATCTCCCCAGTTTCGAGCTCATTTGTGGCAGTTTTAGGACACTTTAAGTCATTTTTATTGGTGTTTTGCATTTGACTAAAAATATCAGTCTGCCTGTTTTGGGTATTTTAGATGCTATAAAAGTTTTTGGATGTCAGTTAGGAAACAAAAAAATTGTGTCGGTTGTCCTTTCAAGGGACATGACGGAATCCATCTTATACAGTATAATGAACTATTGTCACATTAACACAAAATCAGTGTTTTTGGATATAATTGTTATTCTATCAATGTTATGTGAACAACAAATTCAATTGGAATCAGAATCCATGGGAATTAGTAACAATGCCATATTTTGTATAGAACTGTTGTTCACTCTAAATTTATTAGGGAGCGAGGAAGAAGGAAATGTGTGATAATAACCAAATAACAGGATATAGAACTTAATTGATTATAAAAATGAGTAATGCAATGTATTAAATATCAACAAAATGATTGCTATACTAAAGAAGCAGCAGCAAAAGGCTTTTTCCATGAAAATTTTCCAGGTAAATAAATAAATAAAATAAATAAATACAATTAAAAATACATTTATATACATAAAAATAAATTAATAAAAGTAAATATGAATAAAACAAAATAAAACCAAGTACAAATAAATAAAAATAAAGATGAAAATGAAAATGAAAATAAAAATAAAAATAAAAATAAAAATAAAAATAAAAATAAAAATAAAAATAAAAATAAAAATAAAAATAAAAATAAAAATAAAAATAAAAATAAAAATATGAGAGCATTTATGTCCCATTCATTTTTATGACTATATTACTCAAGCTTCATTTGTTTGGAAAAAAAATGACAAAAAATAGCTCATAAGAATTTTAGTTCAGAGCTTCAAGTTACTTGAATGAATTTTATTTGGATCACCATATTAGCATATTTGACAATAAAGCTGACTTTGACTGATAATGAAAATTTGGAGACATTCATATTGTAAGTTGGGTTGAGTAAAGCGGAAATGGCAATTTGGAAAAAAAATATTCAAACTTTGTGTTCCAGTTAACACAGTTGTGTCACGACTCCAAAAATAAATGTAAAAAATGTTTCAAAATCCCAGCGTCCCAGGCTTTACTGTAAAGTCTACGTATATAATCTTAGCTTTTCCATCTTGATCCTTTGTATCTATACGGTACAGTATGTCCCATATCTGGAAGCGATAGCCAGTTCACGATGGGGCATCTTCAATAAAACGCTGGATTGCAAAAGGCTGCGGTGGAGTCATGGAAAGAGCAAGAGAGCAAAAAGAAAAGAGCTTTTATTTTCTCTTCTTTTGCCCCAATATCAAATCAAGTGAAGGCAGTGTAACTACAGCGGGGCGGCGAATACCCACAGGGTGCCGCGCTGCACATGGACACCATCATAAATCTGGCATTACCAGATTCTGGTCATTCAGCAAACTTGGCCTAAGTGCTTTTAGATGTGTCAGAGGACATGATTGACTTCCACTGGCACGCTGATGACTTCCTATTCATCTTGGCTAAAGTCAGCTAATGGCTCCCAGTAGGGTTTGAAACTGCCAACAATCATGGTTTTGTTTATACGCAACATTTTTCACAAGCACGCATGGTGCTTCTTTTAGGCCCGACAAATGCGTGGGGCCAATCTTCTACATCGCAACCCCAAAACCAGTTTAGTTTGCCTTCATGCGTCCTATTTTGAGCATACTGTATTTGCTCATGGCTTTGTGCGCACTAGGTCAGCACATGCAAGTCACAAGGAGTCCACTTATTAGACTTTTTTCGGGGTTGTTGTTGCTTTACAGACCTCTCCAATCGTTATCTAACATTTCCGCAGGGTACCTTTAAACCTGTCAAATGGTCGGACCGGTGAAGATTTGGGAGAGGTTCAACTAACCGGACTTGGAAAAACGCGTTTCACTTGCTCTTAAAATTCGTTTCAGTCAATAAAAAGTTGATATGATCCTCACAGCTAAACAAAAGGCTGAATCTTCATGTTTTCACTTGTATATGTGTCAGGTTGGCGAGAGCAACTGAAGTGTTCGTTTTCGGGGACAGAACAGTCAACGCGGGCTAATGCAAGTTGAGTCCCTCTAATTGATCCGATTTACATTTCAAAATCAATATTGAAGGAGATGAGTTAAATTAAGGAATGTATGATGTCCGTTTGATCGGAATGTTAATCAAACACGAAGAAGGAATACTGCAACTTTGTACACAAGGTGGCAAATGTGCTAAATATTGGACGGCAAAGAAAATCTACCAAAAAAACTTAGGTAACACATTTATGAAATCAAAAGAGCATTCAAGGTTGAGCGAAAAAAAGGACAAGGAGGAAAGATATTAACTACCAAGATCGCAGAGGCACATGGTGTAAAATAATTAAAAAGAAAAAAGATTAACGCTTAGTATTAAATGTTGTTACGCACCTACAGCAATTAACAATATGGTCAGCAAGCATAATTTTTAAATGGCTAAAATCTTAGGCCATAATGATTGGTGCTCATTATGGCATCCGTGTGTAAGTGCATGTGTATGCGGTAATAGGTTGATCACGGGACGCTGGTTGATCAAAAAGTAGAAATAAGGTTGGCCCAACCCCTGCTCGACAGGATACACTATAGGGTGGAAAAAAACAATTATGAAGGCTCATTGTGTATTTTCAGCTTATAGTAAGCTAATATATTAGCTATATATAGCTAATTTTGATACATACAGAATGCGTTACATTCATTATAAGGGTTTAATTTTTTTGGGTGAAATATTGCGCTTTCAACATTTTGGTAGAATAACCCCTGGGTTAGAAAATAGATGATGTAGAACAGGGGTGTCAAAGTCATTTTTTTGCCGTGGGTCTTATTATGGTTTCCTCTCGAGTTGAATTTGGGGAACTGTTTCATCTCCTCCACATGTTTCATACAAAAGGCACAACAAATGAATGAATAACTAGTTTTCAAATCCAAACTCGAGAATAATGACTCTTATTTTGGTTTACTTGGGACAATTTGAAACTTTGGTTCGGATTTTAGCAAGAATCATGGATTTGCTTTCGCGGGCCGAATAAAATGATGTGGCGGGCCAGATTTGGCCCCTGGGCCTTGACTTGGACACCAGGGATGTAGAATATGATATGTTTGATGATTTTCACGAACCCTTTTTGGGACAGTGGTGACGACAGTTTATGATATGTTATGAGGTTACGGGGTGCATGACAGGGTTAAACCATTTCATTCAGTCTGCCATCTTTAGGTCTGTCAAAACTATAATCATATATTGACAAAGCCAAAGTTGGGGTTCTTAATTAAAAAAACACACATGTATTATCTTGAATGTGCAGAGATGCACGTTCAAGATAATACAGCAGCTACATACATAATAGAGCTGGATGATTGCTTCTCAAATCTTTTGCCCTTTTTCACTCTCGTGTGATTTTAATCCCCTTTTTCTTCTTCAGTCTGCCTTCCGACACAATTCAGCATGCGAGCGCCACACTGTCAACATAATCATTACCTCTGGGATGCTTTTGGACTTCACCGTGAGATTCTGCGTAAGACAGGCCGCAACTGGGCTGCTTTTCTCTTGATTCACATTGAAGAATTTGAGAGGAGGAAGAAAAGAAAGTCCCGATGAAACGGCGAGGCCCTCCATCAATACTTCCCCCCTCTTCATTTCCCTTTGTCTCCATCTCATTTTTTAATCTTCCCAACTCACTGATTCAAATATATTTAATCTATTTCTTCCTATCTGCCTCCGCTGTGCCCCTCTCCTACCCGCTTCTCTAATCTACAGCTTCCCTCTTTACTATTTTGCCTCCCCATCCACACCAACATCTTGCAGTGCGACCAAAACCAAAATGAGTACATCTGCACGAGCGCCACGGGAAACAGCTACGGACACAATCGGTGCACATTCAAAGTTGACCAATATTTCCCAGACGAAACCATATTTTCTCCATGATGACACATCCTGGTGGGTTGTTTTTTTACATCTCATATTCTGTCAAAGCTTCCTGCAGATAAAAGTAGACGACAAGCAGCTTTGGAACACTTTTGCTTCCCGGCAGACTCCAATGCAGCACATGACATGACTTCGGAGGAAGATGGATGGTACATGTATGACACTTGATAAATCGTTGATAGTATAGGTTCCCTGTCAATCGACCATTTTTTGTATCAAAAATGTACAGAAAATATGATACCTTTTCTCTTGCTGTCACTCTCTCACCTGCACACATTCATTTGCCATAGTGGGTGAGTGTAAATTAAACACATGGCTAAGTACTATATAATACAAACAACAAACCCTTCTAAAAAGTTCATTTCAATGTAGTTGAGGTTTGAGATTGTCGGGTTAGAATTCGGCATCAAGACAGGCAAATGAGCCCCAGAACAATAAAATATCATTTCTGAAAATGAGATGAAAAGGAAGTTTTGAAGTCAGGATAGGGCAATGTTGAATGTGCATAATGCGCTTGCTGCTCTCAGCTGAAGCGGCAAAAGCCAGCATTGCGGTCTCCGGCGGGGCGGACGACAGGAGCCTTCACCGCAAGCGACGGCCCTGACACTGACTCCCTGAGAGAGCGCTGGTGACAGCCCTCCTCTGCAATGATAATACCCACTTCCACATGAACAGGCCCATCAGTAGCACTCCCCGTGCACTTGTATTCTATGTCATATCCCCCGGGGGGGACCCTCACACAGGCACACATTGTCCCTCTCCTCTACCCGATGCCTCATGCTGCTTTGCCTTATCCGGGTTGGGAAAGAGGACTGGAACTTTAAGATTGGAGGCTTTTTCCTCAGGCTCTTTCCACTCACGCCTCCTGTCAGTCACACTCCTCGAGTGCCCCGAGCCACGTGCACTGTATTTCATTCGTCTTGATTTTTGCTGACAAGCAGTGGCTGTCGTGCTGTGCAAACCCCCAGCACCCACACACACACTACAGCTGCACCTTAAAGCCTCGACAGGCGCCCCACCAAAGGCGCCCACATCTGCCTTACAAATGAGCTCCCTCTGGTTCCCCAGTAAGTGTGCCATTTCAGTCAAGCTCACATCGACGATGCTCCTGGCTATTTTGGCTCTGGATGTATCTGACTTCAAGCTGTCATCATGACCATGTGCCCTCTACCCTTTCCTTTTATTTATTTATTTTATTCCTTGTCAAGGTCAGATGTCGACTATGATTAGTCGGAAATGGTGACACAGTGGTAGGTGTATGCGGTTTCTTCATTATTGTGTGAAGTTGCTTGTTTCGAGTTTGCTTGTTTTGAGTTGTGCTTGCCTGCCAGCAATCTGCTGGCTTGTCCGTTTGCGTGTGTTTTGTAGGCTAATCATTTCTCTTTCCCCTCTGTACACAAAGACACGCACACCCGTGCAAATGAGAGAGAAAGAGAGAGGGGGCATAGAGACAGACAGAGAGACATAGAGACAGATAGAGACCGAGAGAAAGAGAGAGAGAAAAAGAAAGACAGAGAGAAAGAGACGGAGAGAGAGAGACAGAGAAACAGAGACAGGGAAACAGAGAGAGAGCGACGGAGAGAGACAGAGAGTGATAGAAAGAAAGAGAAAGAGAGAGAAAAACAGAGACAGAGACAGAGAGAGAAACAGAGCGACAGAGAAACAGAGAGAGAGATAGAGAGAGACAGAAAGAGAGACAGATTGAGAGACTGCGAATGACAGAAAGAGACCAAGAAAGACAGATAGAGATAGATAAAGACAAATGGAGAGACAGAGAGAGAGACAGAGAAACGGAGAGAGACAGAGAGAGATAGGGACAGAGAGATAATTACACCGAGACAGAAAGAGAGATAGAGACACCCACAAGTTGCTGTTGAAGGCATTTCTTTTTTTGTCTTGCACCTGCGTGGGAACCCACTGATGGATCAAACGGCCTGTAGAGGGGCCCTGTCACAAAAAACAGACTCATTGAGTTGAGATCTCACACTCACATGGGTTATTCTGCCCTGCATGGCATCACATGGTCCTCCTACAGGTAGCAGGTGCATACCCCCCAAAAACACACACACATACACACTGCGCCCATTCCACTTTTTAACCCAGATCACGGCGGTGTCATATGATGAAATCTCACAGACAGATGGGCGAGCGGTCTCCAGCCACAACCGGAAATAGGTTAAACAGGCTAAAAATACCCCAAAACATTAATAATTCAGCCATTTTGCTAACCTGTACCTTGGAAAAAATAGCACACTTCCCACTGTGAATTGGCTTCATGTGTGGGGAGGGTGTGGAGAAGATCATGATGACGTTTATAATATATATATATATATATATATATATATTCAAATATGGAGCATCTTAGTTTAAAGTGGAAAAAATACCTTTCATTTTTTTTGTATACAAATAGTTTGGTCTCTGGAGTACCTATTAAGTCTGAAATTACAACAACCAAGTAAACAAGCAAGTTGTGAACCGCATATTTCCGAAAATGTGTCTGTGAGAAATTGTCTCATTTACATAATTGCCAGGCCCCCCACCCCTACAGAGTTTCTCCAACCATGACAACATCAGCTGGACGAGCTAAAGATCCAGACAAACTTCCAAGTGACCCTTTGACCCCTCTCAAGGACACTTTACAGTAACAGACAAGCATAGGTACTATAATAAATAAAATACAATCACAAATAGAATGCAATAAATAAAATACAATTATAAATAGACACAAGAGATAAAGCTACACAGAAAATGCAATTTTAAATAGGTTCATACAGGCCTGACTCAGCCATTGAGACTAAGTAAAAACTCCCAAAAAGGACCTGAGGCAAAAGATGAACTGAAAACATGAAAGCACCTATAAAAAAGAGATGTAATTATTTGAAACTTCTAATCAGTTATGTTCAAACTTTAATAAAGAAGTAGAAAATTAGTAGTGAGGTCGACCAACAAAGCCTTGGTAGGCGGGAATATTGTTCAGGATGCAAGAGGAAAAACTCGAGGCTACTCGAGATGAAATACCGGAACTAGTTTCTTTACACAAAAATGGTATTGCACAAGCAATTTTTTAAAAACCGGATAAAATGGTACATCATTTTTCAAAGTCATCTCGTGTAAACTGTATGTCAACAGTTGCAAGTTGGTGAGAGGCATCTGGAAGTTGCATCAATGGCATTGACCCAGTCTGGACAGTCTGCGGCTGGATGGATGCATGGCTTGAGGAGCCCACGATAAGAAGAAAGGCGTGTCAGCGCAGAGCGCCAAAGTGTATGTGGAACTGTCGCGGCATGGAATTGAAGCGGATTTACAGGAGATGTGAGACAATCTCTTTAGTCAATGGATGCGACAGCTTCATGTTTGCTTTCAACATTTAGCTTGTAACAGATGTGCACATTCCACCAAAACGCCCCCATCCACTGGTGGAAAGGAGGCTTTGATCCTCTCGTCTTTCATCTAAACCTGCTTCATGCAACACAGAGGGTGCAGAAAGTCTTTACAGCAGCTTCTCTATTTTGTTTTTTCTGCTCCGAAATGTAAATTTCTCCACTGTGAGACGAATAAAGGCTCATTTTATCTAATCTAATGTAATATTACAGAACACACAACAAATAAAGGAATAACTAGTTTTCATATCTGAAGTCAAGAATTGTGACATAATGGGACTAGACATGCTTGATTTGCTTTTGTGGGTCGAATGAAATCATGTGGAGCCAGATTTGGTCCTCGGGCCTTGGCTTTGACACCTGTGTTGCAGTGGAATTGCTTTATGGAATTAAAGACCCAAGTGTGGCTCAAAAAACATATCGGAGTACAAATCCTTGCCTTCCTCCCCCTCAAAATCACCAGGAAGCACAATCTCAGGAGAGCGCTTCTCTAAATAGGTGCCCATTCTCTTGTGTGCAGCTCTGAGTAAGCCTGTGTGCATTTTCCACAGTAAGGTAGAGGAAAAGAAAAACATTGGTGGATTCTTTGGTTTTCCAAGTGCAGCGGCAGCACGTTACGTCAACCCATGTCGACAGCCATCACGCCACACACAAACACACACACGCACAAAAATGAAGAATGGCTGTGTTTACGCATTGTCACCCTTGCCACATTGTCTTACCGTGCGGCACTGAGAAGCCACCTATAAGATTCACACAGAACAGAGCAGAACAGAGAAAATGTAACTGTGGCTTCCTTGACGCTGTGAAAGATAGAAACACTAAAGAACTCTTGAACCTCTGGGACAATTTGGGACTCTTCATATGAAACAGATTTGATGCATAAAAAAGGATTGAATTGAATTTTTTCAAAAGGTTTTATTAATATTTTAGAAGTTGTAGTGACTGACATTGACTCATCTGATGATTACTATGTTTGATTTAAAACAGCCTTTGCTGATTTGGTCATATCTGGAGCAGAGGTCATCTGAAAGAGTTACTGTATATCGAATCTGAGCTCTGGCCCTCCTGTGTGGACTTTGCATGACCTTTCAATGTTCGCACAAAGCTTTTAGTTCGAAGTGAAGATTCAAATCTGTTTAGATGCATGACTATCTGTTGGCATCTATCTGCAATGTGATTGACTTGTAACACTAGACTCATGCCCGCAACTCTAAAAAAGGTGCTCAAGATCAGAATGTATCCATTTTTAGATTCAATTTCAAGATTACATTTTAAGTCCCTTTATTTTATATGCAATAGAAGACAAGATTTTGCTGTAATTTTTAATCTACTATTTGTCCTTTTTCAGGCTGTTTCTTGAAAAAATTAAATATTTAAGTGAAGAAACTATAGACGTCACCGTGGCGATGATGAAAAATGAAAACGTTTGGGCACTAAAAATGGGCTATGTGGTTTAAAAAGCAACATTATATTCCAAACACATGTACAGCCGCTACTTAAAAAAATATTTGAAAGAAAAAGAAAGACTTTGCCTAGTTTCCCTTTGCCACAATCATTTTACTTATTAGACACACACAGAGAAACACACACATAGGGCGGCTTCCCAAAGGCTAAATTCTAACGAGTTCTCTCTCTCGCTACAAGGCCTCAACATCCTGCCAGCATCAATTGGCTTCATGTTGACCGGTCCGCTCTATTCCCATCCCCACTCAACACAAAACGTGCACACACCCGCACGTAATCCAAACGTACTACCTCAAACAACCTTCATACAATGTAGCATTAAATAATTTAGACTTTTGCAGCAGATCGGACAACACGTGGGCCAGTTTGGCTCACAGGCCCGAGAAGCAGATGGATGGCGACACGCATGCACGATTACGGATTTTTTTATCTTGACGATGTGTCGAGGAACAACTCCGCAGCTCGGCCACGAGGCCACCCTCCGCTGTCGGCTCTTCACATATTCCAATATGGTCCGCACTGGTAGAAAGTAACGCAGTACAAATAAATTAGATACACCTGTTTTAAGTCATTCACTTCCATTTCCAAATTCATTCGGGAATCGGGAAGCATGATGTGGAGAGCCATTTCGGTTTAGTTTTTTTCTTGCAGGGGGTGCTGATCAAGCTCCAGTCAGACCTCTGGCAATGTATTTCCCTCACAGGAGGGGGCAGCATTTGCCTTTTGTACAGCCGCCCCGACTTCCACTGCAGATAACTCTTGAACCAAATAAGCTTGACAAACTCTTGCTTCTGATGAAAGATGAGAGTCTCAGGTTTGTTACGCTGAATTGAATGTTGATATAGTCCCATAACTCAATTTTCTGTGGGTCCTCCAATTTGAGTGAAAATGACCAAAACCATGGCACTAGAGTGGACACATATTTGCCCGTCGTCTGAGAGTGAATGAGTTAACAGGGAGTCTCTTTTTTCTGAAAAGTTTCAAATTTTTACTCCCAACAGTTGAAAACAGATCTGTCATTTCCTACTTGAATTCCATAACAATGGGTGAGTTCCGTTGTTTATTTCACAGACGCATGACACAATGTAAACAAGACAATTGAGATTCAAAAATAAGTCTAACTTGAATTGAACATTAAGATTATTTTTTTCCTCCCTCCCAGTCATTTTAAAATGTGTTACCTCACAACTAACACAGGTATGGTCAAGGCAAAGTAGTTTATTTTCAAAGAATATCCATTTTATTTTTCTTCTCAGTGCAAATACCCTATGAAAGGGAAGAGAAAAGCTAGAGGAAAGAATAAACGATTGTAATCAATAGTGACATTATTCAACACAAACAAAATACTCTCAGAAGGAGCTCAGTTGTATCAGCTGGAATTTTAGCCCAAATCAGACGCAAGCAGAAACCAGCAGAGCATCACAGGTAAGTAAACAACTATGTGCTCGATCTCTTTGGACAAACATTAAGTCATTGCCAGGTGGCATTTGAACACAATGCATCTTGAGGACATGGACATATTGTGATGAGTAGACTATGATTGCTGCTATTTGGAACTGCATCAGAAGAGAAACAAATGGACAAAAAATCCAGTTTCTGCAAATCTGGTCGAGACATATCCCAAAGTGGTTCCACCAAGGATTAACACAGGTGGGCTGAAATACTGTGCTTTTGCATGCCACATTTTTCATTTTATTTTACGTACCCTATGTAAAGTTGAACCAGTACCCTTTTTTTAAATATTTATCTTGTACTTGACTAAAGTGCAAAGTTATGTCGTGTTCGAACCTCTGCTATGTACACAGTACCACAAATTTTACACACGGAAATAGCACTTTATAAAAATAAAATACAATGAAATTGGAAAAAAAACATAAATAAATAAATAAATAAATAAAGAAATAAATAAATAAATGGAGACAGCAATTGAGAAGGAGGGGAAACCACTTACATACAGTGTTGACACTGCAGAAATCCATGTGTGTGACAGTACATGTATGTGTGTGTATGTGTGTCAGAACATAATCCCTGTGCTGCACTCATCGGGGGTTTTAACGCAGGTGCTATTTCCGATTTCCATAAACCTGCCTCCTACATCAGGGCAGCCCTCTCATACTTGCACCCACACTGCAGGTCAAGTACAGTCCTGCTAATACTGAATGTATGGAGTCGAACTGTTAAACGTGATGCACACGGCCATGTTATATCCACTGCCATGTGGCACACCCATGCTGCAGCGAGATTAGGTTGATGTTGGATCACCAGGATTTACACGAGTGGAAAGTAGAGGATGTGTGGGTGAGATAAGCTTTGTTTCGATGTCTCGATGAAACTACAGTATCATGATGTTAGACTATTGCCATGACGCTTAATAGAGCAACCAGTTGGACTGGTTTCTCAGGACCAGGATACGGATGTACAGGTATTGTACAGGTGTACAGATGTTGGAAGCACATACAGAAAAAAATAATGAATTAAATATAATGAACAGGCTTTAAAAAAAACTACTTGCATCTTGCATTTATAAAAACGAAATACAGCAAAAATGTCTTTTTACGCTTCAAGTAAAGTCATGCATGAACGTTTCGGACTTATTTTAAATTCACACTTGTGACTCTAATGAGGATGAAGCATTCAGGAAAATGGATGGATGGATTCATTTACATTACGTTGACATTTATTTTCAACACAGAAGTATGAAGGACAATGGTTTCAGAATTGTACTTTACTTTCTTACATAAGAAAAATATTTTTCATATATATTTTGTTATCTCGAGTTCGAGCATCTGAGCTTCCACAAGACATCATAACAGTCCAACGCATGTTCATTAGGCCGCTCCTGTGCGACAATATTTAAAGTACTAGGAAATAAAAGGAAATATCCCAGCAAGATTCAGACATACAATCGGAGTAGGAGCTCACCTGTCTGTCAGCTAAGCACGACAGGCCTCTCCATATTTCATATCAAGCCAACAAACCATCTGTGCGTGCCGTTTTCCATATGGAGCACACCGAGCAGGTATTCAGCAAATATAACCAACGACAATGACTAAGTGAGAGACGTAATTAACTCAGTTGTGAGCTCCTACAGCTTCTATGTGACATGTTTCTTGCTCTATCATGATGTATGAAAAGAGTTTGAACCAAATGAAGCATTTACCAGAATAGACTTCTACATGTCAGCCAACAATGCATGTTTCCTTAGATCAGGCGTCGGCAACGCGCGGCTCTGGAGCCGCATATGGCTCTTTCACCTGCGGCTTTAGAACATAAATAATGAGTATTTAATTCAATGTATATTATTTTAGTTCGTTCGTTTTTAAAATGTAATTTTAAATTTGAAGATTATGGTGATTATAAATAATACAAAATAAAACTTGTTAAATTTTTTTGTCGCTCATAAAATACGTCACAACCATCGACAGTGGACGTATATCCGGTCACAACCGCCAAATTGCACACGATTTCTTGAATTTTTCGACCCCCAGGTCGGCCAACTATGGATAAATCTAAGAAAAGAAAAGTGTCTGAAGAAAACAGAACGTTTAATGATACGTGGGCAGATTCGTTCGCCTTAAAAACAGACATCGCTCACACCTGACAGACGACAGCTTACAGTCTTGTGTGAAGATGAAGGTAACGTCATACAGCCCTGATGTGCAGAGGCTGTGCGCTGAGGTGCAGGAGCAGAAATCACATTAACCAGGTGATAAGTATTGTATTTGCCATTTTGCGAATATTCTTTTTTTTCAAATAGACATTGAGTATTATATTTGAAAGTAATCTTCAACCCAACGTCTTTTTTCCGGAGTTTAAAATGTTTTTGTTGCGTGCACAAATGTAATTTCGCTTCTCTAACAGTTAATTGATTCATAAATGCAACACACTATAGTTTGTTTATGCATATATAAAGGTAAAAAACGATGATGAAAAGATGCAGTGTTGTCTTCATTTTAAATGTCAAAAGTATTTTGTGTTTTCTTTTCAGTGTTTTCTTTTCTGTGGGAAATGGGTCCAAATGGCTCTTTGAGTCGTAAAGGTTGCCGACCCCTGCTTTAGATGATGTGGTGATCCAGCATATGGCTCACTATACTTTAGTTTCAAGTAACCGTTGACAGTAAAATGTGGTCACGAGGCATGTTTGACAGCATCTACCATGTACGTCGGAAGGCATTGGATACCACATTTGCTTTGCTAGAGTTTCTAAAGAAATAAAATCAAAAAAGCAATAATTTATTTGTGGCAACAATATTGAAAACCGCTGCAACAATATGCGTCCATGTGGGCAAGGCCCCGTTGATACATAGCTCTCAAACTTGCACCCAGCATGACCAATGTTCATGACACACATTACATTGGGACAATGAGCCACATGCTGCATGACCAAGTCCAAAAATTAAATGACTCGCATACATTTTTATTGCCCGCATTTCATGTATGTATCTATTGCAACATATTTAGGAGGGTGGCAAACAAAGGTTCATATTGTTGCAATTTCATTACTACATTTCAGCACTTTTGTAAGTCTTTGCAAAACCATACAGTCAGTGAACCAATGTCACGATATTCAAAGGCCCCAAAGCTACTGCGACCACCGGACCTCGCGTGCTTATGTGTAAGCCAAGCCCAAAGGAAGGCAAGAATAGCCTCATACGTGAGGCCAGCAGTCATCAACGTCTGCTTGTTCCATTTCTATGACACGCTCTCTCGCAGCAGGGCGAGTAATGTGGACTTAACCAAGGGAGGCTGAGGGGGTATCGGCATTGAAACTGTACAAGAATGGCCTTCGATTTGACTCGACTCACTGAAGTGGCAGCTTGAAAACGGCATGAAGAAGCCTCATGTACAGTGACGAGTGTGGAAGTAACATGCAATGATACATTTGAAAACATGGCGACCTAAAAATTGCATCACGGTAAGCTTTCGAATAGCATAATAGAGCATGAAAAGCATTTAAACAAGAGAAAGTGTGATATAGAGCTGCAGTACACTACTTACCCCAGACATTATAGCATGATGACATGATATTTATTATTCATTTAAATTTGATGAATAATTCCCAAATCGAATGCAGTTGTAAGTCGCTCCAACATTTTCATGACATTCCCAGATGGATAGATAGACATAATTTATTGAATCGATGAAATATTTTTTTTTCTGCAGAACATGGTTAAATTGCCACAATAAAGTGTAAACAACTCATTCAAACGCTATTAACTCATTCACTGCCAATGCATGACTTTATTCAGGAATTCAAAATTTGACAAAGAGCGCCATTCCCGAAGTTGTTTGGGTTTCGTTTTTTTCTTGTTTGGGTGCCGATAAAGCCCCTCTGGCAATGTTTGCCCCCTCCACGAGGGGGCATCAGTTCCTTTTTGTTGTTGTTAGTGCTTTGTTCCAGCATCAGCGCTATATAAACCAATATAAATGTATTGCATTGTATTTTGGGCAGCCGCCCTTATTTCAAGCTCTTATAACTTATATTTTGTACATTCTGCTATTCAAACACAAGGAGAAAAAAAAGTGAAAGTCAGCTTTTTTGTCAAATATGCTAATATAACTACTATATAAAATAAAATTTGATCTGAGTAAAATATGACTTGTGTTTTTGTTTGGACAGTCTTGAAATTTAATTCAAAATAACCGTGTTAGAGTGCAAGGTAAAATTAGATAACAATATTATTTCTGGGCAAGAATGAAACAAAGAATTAGCATTCTGGGTTATAATAATAACAATAATAAATTTTATTTATAAGCGCCTTTCAAAACTCCCAAGTACACTTTACAGTCACAATCAACAATGGAACAATAAACACAAAAACAATAAAACCAAAAATAAAATTATAAATAGTAAAAGAGGAGATTAATAAAGGGTAAGGGAGGAGTTGAATCACCGACGCTTCAAGTGAAATAAAAAATAAATAAATACCATTGAAATTATGTTTTACCTGTTTTTTGTATCTGGAATATCTGGAAGCACTGGCAGAATAAGTAAGGCCATTTTTAATAACGGCGGAGTATGTGGCAAGCCTATGTCCAATCAATGATCAAGATGCGATGGAACTCCACCTTCAGAGCGCCAGCCGCGATTGATAATATTATAATACATTTTATTTATAAGCCCCTTTCAAAGATCTCAAGGACACTTTACAATGACAAAACAAGCACAATAAAACCACATAGAAAAGTATAAATAATAAAAGAAGAGCTGAAACTACACAGGGAATGTGATTTTTGAATAGGTGGGTTTTAAGATGGCATTTGAAGGTGGGAAGAGAATGAATATTACGGTTGCTGGGCTGAAGTGAGTTCCAGAGTTTGAGGACAGAGATTGAGTTGCTTTGCGGTGTTTCACCATCATCCATCTAACACATTTTTTATGTGATGCGCATACATTGCAGCACTTACCCCTGGCAGTGTTTTCTGTTCATGGAGGGCGTTCTGGGCTTTGATGGCGGACTCTCGGGCGCAGTAGGTGAGGAATGCACAACCTGTAAAAAAAAAAAAAGGTATATTACATTAAAAATAAAAGCAGATGTGTAAGAAATGTTTACACGTGAGTAGGCATTGAAATGGATGAAAAAATTGCCATCGTCATGGTTGAATATCCCCCTGGTTGTACCCTTCATAACACAAACTGTGTCCTCTAAAGTCATATTCCTTTCTTGTGTAAATTGTTATTTTAACTTACAGTCACAATAATGAAGAAAAAATACAAATGTGCCTTTTACAAAATTTGAATTGTCTTTGTCTGTGTAGGTTCAGAATGTCAGGTATCCAGAATGATCCAGACAGAGTATCCAAACGCTGGACTCAGATATAAATAGAATTAATCCATCCTTATTCCTCAGTCAGGTCGTGGGGGATGCTGCAGCCTATCCCAGCCGTCTTTGGGCAATAGGCGGGGGACACCCTGAATTGGTTGCCAGCCAATCACAGTTAATAATTATGATTATTAAATAAAATAATAATAATAATAATATATTAGGTAAAACCAACCAAGTACAACAAATGCTTCCAATGGTTACAGTAACCAGTAAAATTAGAGAAACCAAAAACACTGGCAGAAGGTGTGGTTGACTGTAATTGTTGGTTGTGAATAGACAAGAAAAGCACAAAACAAATACAGTAAAGTCTCGTTATATCGATATTCAAGGGAGTCCGAAAAAATATCGATATAACCGGGGCTATCGATATATCCGACCCTTTTTGCATGTAATTTTCTCCGTGCGTGCATAGAAATAGTATCGATATAACCGGGACTATCGATATATCCGATATCGATATAACGAGACTTTACTGTATGACCCAAAAACGAGGATTAATAAATAAAATACTACTACTAAAATTCAACACTTGGCAATAGTCATGAGGAAGGTGAGGAATAATCCAACAGACTTGAGCAGTTACGACTTGGCAGTCCTTATATGGTTGGTTTTGATTCATGACAGGTACATTCACTGGAGGGAACCGCCCTCCAAAAATAATAATAATAATATTTTTTATAAGCGCCTTTCAAATTTCTCAAGGACACTTAACAATCACAAAATCCATCAATCCAATCCAATCCATCATGAAACTGAAACCAAAACAAACTCAGTAACCCAAGACATTGTCACCACCAAGGTTAAATCAAGACAAGACTCTCTTAAGTTATTTTTGTCCATGTTTTCCAAATATGATTTTAGCAATTATGTTTGCGAAGAAAAAAAAACATCTATTAAAACCAGCATACATGAGTCACACTGAGCTGTAATAACATATGTTGGAATGCTAACCAGTTAGCAAGTAGTGAGAAGCCACTCTTCCTCATGAAATGAGTTGGAAAGTCCTGGATCGCTCCCTATTGTAGTGGAGGCAGACACAAGAAATGAACTGCCCTGGTGAGATTGGTTGTTTATGTGGGTCAAACACTAATCTCTTCCCTCCTCTTGTAGTGTAGCTACTCATGGATTTGTGTGAATGTGTTGGGGGGGCTAGAATTACTCTTCATCTTACATCTGTGTAAGCTCTCAGTCGTACAGGAGTGGTCCATCGATGAGAAGGTTTCTTCAGCCGTCATCTGTACAAAAGTGAAGGTTTCGGACGTTTCGCCTCCTATCCAAGAGGCTTCGTCAGCGAACTAAAGTCTGACTGGTCGTATCGGCCCCATTTATATATCCCTAATGTCCAGACATGGTGGCGCCGGACACAGCTATGATAGGTCCCTACTCTCAGGTGGGGGGGGGGGCAGGGGACCCCTCCCTGTGGCCCCACTGATTGTTCCTACATTCCTGACTAACGACTGGCCTATTACCCCCACTCCCCCCGGTATCACCTCATCAGCATTACGACCCTCATCAGCATTGCGAAAGTTGCCTAATCTGTTTTGCCTAAGCAGGCTATTGTATGAACGATCCAAATGAACCTCACCCCACCAGACCGGTTTAATGATGGATTGTTGTTTTATAAGAATCGCTTCTTTTACCCCCCTTTCAAACCATCTATGTTCTTTCGCTAAGATTTTAACCCCATTGTCGTCAAATGAATGGTTGCTAGCTTTTAGGTGCAAATGTACTGCGGATTGAGGCCCACTAGTATTATCCCTGCGATGTTGATAGTCTTTTTTTGAGAATTTGTTGAGTCTCCCCAATGTACTGCTCTTTACAATTTTCATTCTTACAATGTATGGAATAAACTACATTACTTTGTTTTTCATTTGGTAGCCTATCTTTTGAATGCACTAATTTTTGCCTTAACGTGTTTATCGGTTTGAAATAAGCAGGAATTTTATGTTGCCAAAGGACTCTTTGTAATTTTTCAGAAACTCCTGCAATGTACGGTACTGCTACTCCTCTCCTTTTTGAATCTTGAGAATTATTGGTTTCGTTCGCTATTCTTTCTTTCTGACATTTGTTGAATGACCACTGAGGGTACCCACAGTTAGTGAGTGCTCTCCTGATATGTTTTGACTCCTTTTCTCTACCTTCAGTGCTAGTTGGTATTAGTTTAGCCCTATGCTGGAGGGTTCTGATAACTCCTAGTTTATGTTGTAAAGGGTGGTTAGAGTCAAAAAGTAAGTATTGGTCAGTGTGCGTAGCCTTCCTAAAGACTTCTGTTTTTAGCGCTCTGTCCTCTTTTATAATTACTTTACAATCCAAGAAGGCTAGTTGGTTCTCTTGAATGTCCTCACGAGTAAATTTAATGTTGAAGTCTACAGAGTTGAGGTGATCTGTGAAGGATTGAATTTCTTGTTTCTTAATTATGACAAAAGTATCGTCCACATATCTAAACCAGTGTCTAGGTTTTGTCCCCGGGAAGGATGTGAGGGCCTGTTTCTCCATCTCTTCCATGTAAAGATTAGCCACTATGGGTGAAACTGGTGAGCCCATAGCACAACCATGAATTTGTTCCTAAAAATTTTCCCGAAATTGAAAATACGTAGTATTAAGGCAGATTTCTAATAATTGGCAGATGTGATCCGGTTTAAGTTTGGTTCTTTCATGCAGAGAAACATCCGCCAGCAGCCTCGTCCTCACCACTGAGACTGCTGCTGGGGTTGGGACAGATGTAAAGAGAGAAGTCACATCGTATGATGCCAAAGTTTCCTCAGGTTCCAATATGAGGTCTTTGATCCTCTCTACAAACCCTGTGGTGTTCTCTACGTGATATTCTGTGTTACCAACCAACGGAGCTAAAATAGTTTTTAAATATTTGGCTACATTGTATGTAGAGGAGTCAATGCTACAAACAATGGGTCTGAGGGGGAACCCTTCTTTATGTATTTTTGGCAGGCCATAGATACATGGCGTGGCCTCTCCCGGGTATAATGTAAAATACATCTGTTTGTCTATATGTTTTCCTTTCTCTAACTTTTGGAGACAATCATTTCTTTCTTGTATCTATTGGAAGGGTCCCTTTTTAGTTGCTCATACGTGTTAGAATCACTGATTAACCTATTTATTTTGTCTTCATAATCCAATGTGTTGAGAAGCACTGTGCATCTGCCCTTGTCTGCTGGCAAAATAGTAATATTTTTGTCTTTTTGTAGAGTAGTTAACGCCTTTCTCTCTTCTAATGTTATGTTGGACGGAGGAATTTTGGCACTACTGAGAAGAGCTGATACAGCGCTATAGTGCATTTTGGATCTTCATATTACATTTACCAAAACAAAAGCTGCTCGATGTGATCTGACAATGACATCTTGGGACTGAGTGAAACATCCCGAGGCTCACTGTACATGGTTATTTTTGTACTCTGTTCCATGTAAATAATTGAATGTAAATGTTAATGAAGGGGCTCGTGTTTAAGTTCATCAGGAGACTTATGTGTCATGCTTTGCAAAAGCTACCCTTTTTGTAGGAATAAAACAACAACGCTTGTCGTTTCTCAGTGTTTATCTCCATAACAAAGAAATCTTTGCAACATGAGTAGAACCAAAAGGAACATGTGTGAAAACAACAACAACAACAAAAAGCCAATGTTTCGCACGGAGCAAGGCAAGTTATGTAAAAGAAAAAAGGGAAAAAAAGAAAGAAAAAGAAAATCATTCCCGACTGTGGAGTGTGTATGCATTCGCTAATGGCCGCCGCGCTCGGGTGCAAGAAGCGCACATGCACACAACATCTGTCAGAGGAGAGACGAGGGATGAAGAGAAAGCAGATGGAGTCTTGAGGCAATCATTTTCCCCGCAACTGTCTCAATAAATAGATTTGCTTGTGTTCTATTAATGGGGTTCACGTGGGTTACCGTACATCATCTTTGCCGACACTCCGACAGCGCTATAGTGCATTTTGGATCTCATTTCAACATCCAAATGTATTCAAAGCGGCCTGTGATGTATTGTCGGAGTAGTGTCAGTGCCCAGAGAATAATGTGAGTCCATGTTCTATCCCATCAATGTTCTTTACATCCTTCCCTGCGGCGACTGCCACTGAGGTATGCCACCTCATTGGCTCTGTCAATTTTGACCCTTTCGACCCAATTCACGAAGGGTGTCATTTACTGATCCACTGATTAACATGAAGCCACTTTGCTTCTTTGGCATGCCTGCAGATAGATGTCGTCACACTCTTGTATAATCAATCTAACGAGAAAAAACTTCTTCCCTTACAGTATAATAACAGACTTTTTTTATTGACAGTTCAAGAGAAATTTTAAAGGCACGTCGTAGGGCAAAAAATACTATTCCGTGGATTTAAACTTTAAAGGCCAGTTGGCAAATTTGAAAAAGAAAAATGTTTTGTCCCATTGTGAGTATTTTTATGACTTGATAGTCGTCTATGATAAATAGGTGAAAAATGAAATAAAATGACACCATCTGTTTGCATTACAATCACAATCTATTTGTCAATACGAGAATACACGAGGAAGTATTGCAAACAAAGGGAGTGAAACAACGCAATCTGCAACGGAAAATTCTGTGCGCCTTTAATATATGGCTTAGTAAGAATTTGCGGGCCACGGGCAAAAGTGCTTTAACGACTGCATAATTGGGAACCCAAACAGGCGTAAATTGCCTGCGCTGCGCTGCATACCAATTGTGCAAAATGATGAAATAGTTTGAAACTTAGCCACCGCCCCCACCACAAAAGAAAAAAAAGGCCACAGCAACAGCAGCCTGCTGACAAAGCAATGGGGGAAGCCTTCCAATTGCGAAGAAATGATTCCGTGCATCATTTGATAGAAACCTTTAAGCAGCCTTATCTGCCACATTGATTTCACCTCCAAAGAGAAAGAAATACCTCCTCTGCTTTCTCTTTATGGCTGGCAAATCTATCTTGTTCTCTTCTTTTTGCAACGCGCCCCGGCTTCCATTTTCTAATAATATATTTTCAAGTGAGGGCGGCCCGGTAGTCGAGTGGTTAGCACACCGGCTTCACAGTGCAGATGTCGCCGGTTCACGTCCCGGTCCGGCCTCCCTGTGTGGAGTTTGCATGTTCTCCCCGGACCCGCCTGGGTTTTCTCCGGGTCCCTCCCACACTCCCAAAACATACATGGCAGGCAGATTGACCACTCCAAATTGTCCCTGGGTGTGAGTGTGAGAGTGACTGTTGTACGTCTTTGTGTGCCCTGCGATTGGCTGGCAACCAATTTAGGGGGTCCCCCGGCTCGTGCCCGAGACAGCTGAGATAGGCTCCAGCACCCCACGCGACCCTAAGCGGTACGGAAAATGGATGGATAGATGGGTGGATATTTTCAAGTGTGCACCGTGTGTGTCCTGGGAAATAGGGCCGAGCCGCTTCATCTCCACTGTGTTGAATTAGGGGGGGGGGGGGGGGGGGGGGCTAAGGATGGTCTATAACTTGGTGTCACTGTGTTTTTGGACCTGAAATATTCTGATAATTCCATTCACATAGCATAAACCACATTGATTATTTGAGAAAAGGTGCAATATTTGAGTTTTTCATTACTCCAAACTTTGATGGGCAATTGTCAGTGGTCACTGGTAGTCCAGTGGCGAGCATTTTGACCTCACTGTGCAGAGATACCGGGTTAAATTACAGTTCTGGCTATCCTCTGGAGAGTTTGCATGTTCTGCCTGTGGGTTTTGTCCAGGTACTCCACACATTCGAAAATATGCTTGTCATGCTGATTGAATACTCTAAATTGTCTGCAGTTTTTTTTAATATGTAATTGGTTGGCAATCAGTTCAGCCCTCCTCCCCCTAGGTTCGCAATCAGTTCAGGGTGCCCCCCGTGACAGTTGTGATTGGGTTCGGCATGCCAGGTGACCCTTGTGAGGGTAAAGCAGGTTTTGTTTTGCTTTTGTTGCTGCTGCTGCTGTTGCATGGAAATCACAGTCCGCGGTTATTGTTTGTAGTTGAGTGGTTTAGCTTTTCTAAATGCAATCAAAGATTTAAATATATTAACTCATTCACTGCCATTCACAAATTTGTTCGGGTTTTGTCTTTTCTTGTTTGGGTGCCGATACAGCGCTGGCCAGGGGCTCTGGCAATGTTTTTTTCTTTTCCACAAGGGGCAGCATTTCCTTTGTTTCCATTTCCATGCTTTGTTCCAGCTTCAGCTGTTGTTAAAGCATTATATAAACCAATATGTATGTATTGCATTGTATTTTGGACAGCCACCCTCATTTCAAGCTCATATAACTCCAGACCCATTTAATTTAGGGATTAACCGTTTTTTTTCTAATGAAAGAAGAGAGTCTGAGGTTTCTTCCGCTGCAGTGAATGATTTTGTCGTCCTAAAACTCAATTCTGTGGGTCCTGGAATTCAAGTGACAATGACAAAAACCCTGGCACTGAAGCGGACACATTTTTTTCACATGTCTGGCAGCAAATAAGTTAAGATAACCTTTTCTAAATTGGTTAAAAAAACCAAAAGCACATATTTTAAAATGTCATTTTAGTGTAGAGCAGACCTTTGAAAGGCTCTTGACTTGAGAATCTTCAGGCTTCATTACTACTTCTATGGCATAAATTCTCCTCTTGCACTTTCACTGATATTTGCATACAATGTCCATGAAGATGAGATGACTTGGGTCCGTCCGGTTTGGCAGCCGGCGGTTCGCGTCTGTCAAGGTTTGCGACGCGGTGGACGGTTGTGATCCCAAAAAAGCAGACAGGAGGGAGCAGCCGGGTGTATTTGACAAATTGTATTAAAATAAAGTCAGCAGGAACAAAATCTAAAACATCAAAGTCATCAGCACAGAAAACTACAAAGTACAAAAGAAAACCATGAGTAAAACTCTGCCAAGATGAAACAAACCTGACACGGTGAAGCAAACACAATGACCCAACACTGAATGTTCTTTTAACTGATTGACACTGATTGAAACAACCAACACCTGTGCAGCTGCAGGCGGAGCCGACAGCGCCAACCGTTGGTCGCCAACCAGAACGAGACAGCGTCAAATGCGGTAGATCAATAGAAAGGTGGGGACATCAGTTATACGCACCACAGTTCTCTGAGCTAATTTCACCCACATCTTTCACTGTTTCCTTCTCCATCTTTTTTAGCCTTTCTGAGAACCGACTTGCCTACGAGGAATGAAAAAGTGTGAGCTCACTCAAACTGTGCGCCATTATCTGTGTGAGATGTGAAGGTAGCAGGAAAAAGTCCTGCTCGTTCCCCTCACACTCCTTTTGTGAATGCTATCAGTGGGGCTAGATTACTTGCTTACTTCATTTACTCCCATCCCGCCCCTGAGGAGATAGCGAGTAGAGGGATCGGAGCGGTGGGGTGAGAAAGAGGGGGCGTGGGGGGATGCTGAAACTGAAACACACAACATCAGCACTGATACATTGTGATTATGAACTGAATCATTGGTTGGATGGGAGGCTCTGAAGTGCAAATTGACCATCAGGGGGGTAATCGGTGTGGTCTCTGAGAAGCTCTTAGAAGCTTCCCCTTTGTCGGGAAAAATAAAGATCCCCAGTCTATTCCTAAGAATGTCATTCAGATACCCGGAGAAGAATGAGTTAAGGGAGGAGGTGTAATGAAATGCTTTGACTCATCATGGTTTTGACAACAATATTTTTGTTGCCCGGGCCGAACGGCCTTGTAATGAGTGGTGTAATATAAGCAGTAGCCTAGCGTAACCTGTAAACCTTAATTAAGTCAGACAGCCACCTTAAATGGAGGTTGATGGGAGTGGAGGTGCTCAGTCACCATCTCCTCCTCATCGCAAAGCTGACTGCATCCTCCTATCAGGCTGTAGTCAATCACTTGAGCGCCGCTCTTCTTTCTAAATCCTCCCCCTTTTCTCCTTTCACTGCCCCTCCACGTCACCCCTCACCTTGAGCTACAGTTGGAATTAATTAACGTGAATGGCGAGGTCCATAGTCACGTTTCCACATTTCAAATGGAATATCATATTGACTCAAATAGTGTCGTCCACTGTAACAGATATCGTCCACTTAAATCACAGGTGGCAAAGTCAAGGCCCAGGGGCCAAATCTGGCCTGCCAAATCATTTTATTTGGTCCGCAAAAGCAAATCAAACTTGTAAAATTCCATGATGCTTGTTAAAGTCCGAACCAAAATTTAAAATTGTCCCATGTAAACCACAATAACAGTACACTTGGAAAACTAGCTGTTCATTAATTTGTTGTGTGCTCTACTGCACTCTCGGTGCGTTCTACTGTATATGTGATACATGGAAGGGATTTAATATTTTAATGCACCCTTAAATGCACCACAACGATCAAAGAAGTATGTTTTGTTGTGTTAAGCCACTGCTGTCATAGTCAAGGATCTGGGACCAAATCTGGCCCGCCACATCATTGTTATCGGCCCGCGAAAGCAAATCAAGAATGTCATGTGACATGATGCTTGCTAAAGCCCGAACCAAAAAACAGTCATTATTCTTGAGTTCAGATTCGAAAACAAGTTGTTCATTAATTAGCTGTGTGCTTTATATGTAATATGTGGGGGGTTAAATATTCTAATGGCATCCCAAAATTAATAACGGCCACCGAGAGGAAACCGCAACTACAGTGTAGCCCGAGGCAAAAAAATGAGATTGACACCGTTCTTAAATGAATACATGCCAAAACTTGGTGGGACCAAGAATAAATCAGGTGCTGTATTTCTGAATAGCGTGCAACCTCGCATGCAGCAATAGTCATCAGACCCACCCTGCAACCCTCTCTGACCACCAAGCAAAAGACCCAGACCATTGATTTGTTGTGACTCACTCACGTAGACTCCACTTTCCTCCGAGAGCAGTCAAGCACATCCATAGGCGGTGCATCCCAAAGGAGTACCTGTGTTGTGTACTTACACGCCATACATGTGTTAGGGTGAAGCGTGTGTGGCCTAATAAGGCTGACAAAGGCAATAAATTCTTTTTGGAGATGCTCTGCGTACGCTCCAACAAGGATCAATATTGGGGTAAAGAAGCCGTCATAAAAAAGAAGGATGAAGTGACACGACCAGGCGGGGAGTAATTCTCCCAATACTTAAGACTATACACTGTGGGGATAACAACATAACAGGGTGGTCAGATTCCACTTCCAACTGTCTCCTAATAAAGTTGTCGGAGGTTTGGCGCCTCTGAGGGAGGCGACATGACAGATTGAAGTGGGCATTCATCCCCAAGTGGGCCGAAATTCGTTCAGTAGGTGACTCTTGCTTAGAGCGTGTTGGAAACGTCCGCTCTGTGCTCTTTAAAAATAACCTTTTTGGGAGGTGAGGGATGTCTCCTGCTTTTACTATCCTGCTTTTGTGATTAAAGTCAGTGCCAGAACTATACATAAATCCAGCCACCCGCATTCCTGATGAGGAAGCTAATTGACACGGTTAGTGGATGGACTTTCACAGAGCTGTAAATAATGTGTGGAGGTTGCCTCTTAGCGCCTCCTGCTGTTTTACTTCTGGGAGGCCAAAGAGGGTGAACCTGCCAAGTCTATAGCCCTGACGTGTCACTCCCATCCAGCAAAGAGCATTTTTTACACTAAAATCAATACACTATACCACCCTACAACCCTGGCTGGGAACTTTCGAAAGCCAACTCATAACTTGACTGGAATGTGATGGTTTATTGCTAGTTATTCCCGCTAATAAACATGGTGCCCATTGAGATGAGCATTTTTTCCGGTATATAAAGCGCACCGGAGTATAAGGCGCACCCCCAATGAATGGTGTATTTTCAAACTTTTTCCATATACAAGGCGCACCTTCAATAAATGAAAAAGGATTTCCAAATATCTGTCTGTCTGTATGTCCGTCTGTCTGCCTGCCTCCATCCATCCATCAATCCATATATATATATACTCTCCCTGTGTGGAGTTTGCATGTTCTCCCCGGACCCGCGTGGATTTTCTCCGGGTCCTCCGGTTTCCTCCCACACTCCAAAAACATGCATGGCAGGCAGATTGACCACTCCAAATTGTCCCTAGGTGTGAGTGACTGGTGTATGTCTTTGTGTGCCCTGCGATTGGCTGGCAACCAATTCAGGGTGTCCCCCGCCTCGTGCCCGAAGACAGCTGAGATAGGCTCCAGCAACCCCCGCGACCCTAATGAGGAATAAGCGGTACGGAAAATGAGATGAGATGAGATGAGATTTAGTGATTCGTACTTTAAAGTTCTTTTCCATTTAACGTTGTCATGATCTGGTTGGCGACCAACGGGGGGCGCTGTCGGCCCCGCCTGCACCTGCACAGGTGCTGGTCGTCCCGATCAAATTGGCGACCAGCGGGTAGCGACGTCAGCCCTGCCGGCAGCCTCGCAGGTGCTGGTCGTTATAATCAATGACACTTAAAAAGACACCTGGCACGATCATCCGGTGCCGATTCATTGTTTGTTTGCTGCTTGGTTGCAGCATGCATTGTGTACGTGTTTGTTTAACCTTGGCGGACTTTTACACTTGGTTTTCTGTTGCTACTTTGTATTTTTTCCATTCAGATCATTTTGATGTTTTACATTTTGTTCCTGCTGACTTTATTTTAATACAATTTGTCAAACAACCTCCTGCTCCCTCCTGCCTGCTTTTTGGGATCCGAACCCGCCATCACCACCTCGCAAAACCGTGACAGAATGAATCGGCCAACCATCGGATCCCGCAGGTACATCGGACCCGTCTCATTTCCACCCTGTGCCTGGCAATGCTACGTCCACGTTAGCGAAAGCCTCGTCGCGTTTGAATCGCGTCACTCGACGAGCCGCAACGTCCACGTAAACATCCGGCCGAGACCTCCTTCCAGGTGGCCGTCCAGGGTGAAACTGGGTGACTGGCATTGCACGCCCACGTCCAGCCACGCTGTCGTCGTGCATGACGAATTGAGTCTCATCCACGACGAGCCGTGCAACGTCCGCGTCAACGTCAGTCCGAGACCCCACTCACCGCTGGATCCCGGAGCGGCTCTGGACCCGTCTCGTTACCCCGGAGCCGGGCAGTTCACGCCCACGTCGGCGTCCGGCCGAGACCTGGTCCCATACGGCCGTACGGGGTGCCATTCTGCGCCTGGCAGTCGACGTCCACGCAGAGCCATGCGCCGTCGCGTGAACGTGCGAGAGGGATCGCGCTCACGCCCACGGCGATCCGTGCCGCGTCTTCGTCCACCCCAGGCCGAGTCCCGTTCCCATCAGGCCGCCGCCCGTCGTATGCTGGAGAGGCAGCGGTTGCCCTCTCCACCGACCGTTCCCTGGCGAGTGGACCTTTTGGGAGACTGTTGGGACTTCTGGAAGCAGCCCCTTGAAGGGGGGGTACTGTCATGATCTGGTTGGCGACCAACGGGGGGCGCTGTCGGCCCCGCCTGCACCTGCACAGGTGCTGGTCGTCCCGATCAAATTGGCGACCAGCGGGTAGCGACGTCAGCCCTGCCGGCAGCCTCGCAGGTGCTGGTCGTTATAATCAATGACACTTAAAAAGACACCTGGCACGATCATCCGGTGCCGATTCATTGTTTGTTTGCTGCTTGGTTGCAGCATGCATTGTGTACGTGTTTGTTTAACCTTGGCGGACTTTTACACTTGGTTTTCTGTTGCTACTTTGTATTTTTTCCATTCAGATCATTTTGATGTTTTACATTTTGTTCCTGCTGACTTTATTTTAATACAATTTGTCAAACAACCTCCTGCTCCCTCCTGCCTGCTTTTTGGGATCCGAACCCGCCATCACCACCTCGCAAAACCGTGACAAACGTCACCATTTTTTGATATTTTTTTTTCAAAATCGCTGAATTTTCACATTTACCGTTAAATTACTAAGTAGAGACGAGCGGTGAGGCAGCAGCCGGCTGAGCCTCACCGTGGATTGCGCGATCACTATGCTAACTGTGCTGGCTTGCTCTGCAGTGAGACCGCATTGCTACCCTCTGCATATCACGATTAAAGTGTTCAAACACTTTTAGTATATGATGTAGAGTCACTTTACATTATAAACACTGTACGACAGTGTTTATTTTATTTTATTTTATTTATCAAAACTGTGTGCATAGGTGAGGCACACAGTTCTCCTGCCTCATGACAGGGGGCGCTGGTGATTATAGAGATTCTTCTTGCGCCTCCTCGGCTGCAGAATAATAGAATTAGTGAGAGCAAGCTACAGTAAACAGCAAGTTAGGTGTAAACATCCAGTCATTTTTTCGTGGTGTTTGGCCTTATTTTCAGAATGGTGGATTACATATCTAAATTGAAAGAAATAGAGAGTTTTAAAACTGAAGAAAGATAAGGAAGGTATAGATGCCTTTCTTCAGAAGGAGCGGTGCATGGACTGCATTTATCAGTAAAGGTAACACGATAATAAGTTTTTTTTAATTCTTCTTTTCTATGCTACAGTTTATATAAAGAATGACATTTGACATGACATGACATTGAATGACATGACATTTTAAACAAAACACGTTAACTGTTGCCAATCAAATGGTGAATGAGCTACTCTATAGAGTTCATATGTTTGTAAATCTGACTGACTGTGATGACGTCAGTGCCTCACCAGCCATGAACCTCACCTCACTGTATACTGTATATATATATATATATATATATATATATATATATATATATATATATATATATATATATATATATATATATATATCACCCTACAGTTATGTGTTGGATTGTCTCAAGTGCCTCTTTGCACAACCTACACCTTGGGTCTTGCCAGGTGTGGTATATCCGTGCTTCTATGGCTCTGGTGTTCAGGGCCTGCTCTTGAGCAGCCTTCCAGCACCTCATCCTCTGTTCCCCATTGTCTAAGACATTCTCTGAGTACTTCATCCGTTGGAGCCTTCTCTTCGATGTATTCATGAGCTTGGATGTTTCATCCTGGACAGTGGCTCTCACACTCACTAGTCCCCGGCCTCCTTCCTTACGGCTTGTGTACAGTCTCAGGTTGCTGGACTTGGGATGGAACCCTCCATGCATGGTGAGGAGTTTTCGGGTCTTAACATCCGTGGTCCGGATCTCTTCCTTTGGCCGCCTTATTATTCCTGCAGGTATCTGATCACTGGCAGGGCATAGCTGTTTATTGCCCAGGTCTTGTTCTTGACATTGAGCTGGCTTCTTAGGACTTGCCTCACCCGCTGGAAGTATTTGGTCGTAGCCGCTTTCCTTGTTGCGAGTTCGAGGTTGCCATTGGCTTGTGGTATACCGAGGTACTTGTAGCTGCTTTCAATGTCTGCTATTGTTCCCTCAGGGAGTGAGACCCCTTCAGTGTGGACTACCTTGCCACTCTTAGTCACCATCCGACTACATTTCTCCAGCCCGAATGACATCCCGATGTCACTGCTGTAGATCCTGGTTGTGTGGATCAGGGAGTCTATGTGCCTTTCACTCTTAGCATACAGCTTTATGTCATCCATGTAGAGGAAGTGACTGATTGTAGCTCCATTTCTGAGGTGGTATCCATAGCCTGTCTTGGTGATTATTTGGCTGAGGGGATTCAGTCCTATGCAGAACAGCAGTGGGGAGAGTGCATCACCTTGGTATATGCCACATTTGATGGACACTTGCGTTAGTGGATTGCCATTGGCTTCAAGTGTGGTTTTCCACATCCTCATTGAGTTTGCAATGAAGGCTCAGAGGGTCCTGTTGACCTTATACAACTCCAAGCATTCAGTGATCCATGTGTGTGGCATCGAGTCATATGCTTTCTTGTAATCAATCCAGGCTGTGCACCGGTTGGTATGTCGGGACCTGCAGTCTTGTGCGACTGTTCTGTCAACCAGCAGCTGATGTTTGGCACTTCTAGTATCACTCCCAATGCCTTTCTGTGCTTTGCTCATGTATTGATCCATATGTCCACTTATCTTAGCCGCAATGATGCCTAACATGATCTTCCATGTTGTGGATAGACAGGTTATTGGCCGATAGTTGGAAGGAACTGCACCCTTTGAGGAATCCTTCATGATCAGGATTGTTCGCCGTTTGGTTAGCCATCCTGGGTGAGTGCCATGCATCAGCAACTGGTCCATTTGTGCTGCTAGGCGCTCGTGGAGTGCTGTGAGTTTCTTTAGCCAGTAGGTGTGGACCAAATCCGAGCCCATATGCCTTTCCAGTATCTTTCAGTTTCCAGCCTTGGAGGGCCTGCTCTGCTGTTAGAACCCTGCCACTGAGCGTACACTTTCGCAGGTTGTGTTGCGAACAGCCTGTTTATTCTTCTGACCTCATTCTCTTTCGTGTACCTCTTTAGGCGACTGGACAAGGCCTGGAGCTTTTGTTTGGCAGTTTCGAGTGCTTCAGGTATGGTTATCTGCATGTACCGCTTGGGTATTGGCCTTTTATTCACACCTCTCTGGGTCTCTGTCAACTGACTCACATCTTTCCGGGCCGCCTTGATCTTAGCCTCCAACCGTCTTTTCCATGGTGGGTAACAAATCTCGTGGCTCTCACAGTTACTCTTGTAGCCAAGCATCTCTAGGATCACTGATGCTGAAGCGTATATCAGCTCCTTGGTTTTCGTGATCGTTCCGGTCGGGATCGCTCTCAGTGCTGCACTCACAGTTTCCATGAGACTTTCAGGTGATACTTCACATAGCCGTTATAATCGGTTTCTTGGTTGCCCAGTTTTCATTCTTGCCATGATCTTATTTCTCAGGTCAGTTGCTGCTTCGCTCAGCATTTCATTCATTGGGGCTTGCCTACCAATCTCTGGTCTAAACTCTTCCTCTGATGTGGCAGCCTGGGTCCCTTCACCTTGGAATTGGTGTTGTACCTCATCAATCTCAAGTTGTGATAGCAATTGCCGTTTGTGGATATTGGAACACTGAGCTACTAGTTGTTTCGTGGTCAACTGTGACTGTGGGTTTTGAAGTAACCATTCAGCCCCCATTCTCTCTCGCATGTAACCCTTCTGACTAGGGTTGCTTGAGTAGTAGCATTTCAACAGAGCCATGTTATCGCATCTCGTCCATCTCCGCTTTGTTCCAGTAGCCCATTTTTCATCAAGGTGCTCTGGTACCCCAGCACCTGACGCTGACCTTGTTTGGCCGTGCGACGGCCAAACAAATAATCTCCTGTCAAAAACTATCTGATGTGATAGTTAGGCAAGTCTTTTAAAGGGCAACCGACGTCACTTTTTTGTTTTTTAACTGACATCAGAAAAACGTTCTAGAGCATCTAAAATACCCAAAAGACACAGTATGATATTTTTATTCAAATGCAAAACACCAATAAAAATGACTTAAAGTGTCCAAAATCTGCAAAAAAAGCTGCGAATTGGGCATTTTCAGAAAGTCCCGCCCCCAGTTCGTGACGTCACGCCAAGACGTCTTGCATTGCTGCAGAATCCAAACAATGGCTTCAGATTCGGAGAATATGCTTTCTTGTTACACATCCAGTTATGAATATGATTCAAATAGTTCTGAAGAGTAAAGCATACATGTTTGCAATCGATTAAAGAATTGTATGTGCCATTTTGAGGCAACATTGGGGGAAAATCTCTCACTCAAAAAAAAAAGAGGCACAAAATGGCGAACTCTGCTTCCACAGGCTGATAAATTCCTTATATGGAGCTTGGATGCCCTCTTCTGGCGGCTTTTGGGTGCAACACGGTTCCCAGACCAAACATGTACAGCAAAATACATTGTGATTGAAGGACTGCTACAATGTGTCTTTTTTCGGTCAGGGGGCGGTCCTTTCATGACGTCACGTACGGACTCGTCACCAACTCAAAAACAAGACTTCCTGAATATTCAGAGCGAGTCTTAAAACGTAAAATATAGCTATATGCGGTGGAATCTTATTAAAATATGCCCAGTAGAAGTCATTTGAAGCCATTTTACAAATTATGGACACAACTTTTCCGAAGACGTCGGTTGTCCCTGTCTAACATATGTTGACATGAGCTTCCATGTTGTGGATAGACAGGCCAACATCTGTTCTGTTATTATCTGCAATTTAGTTTTGCTTAAAGCCAAAGAGAACATTTCTAAATTCAAAAATTTCTACATTTTTAAATCCACAGTTTTTATTTCAGATACCTACTTTGCTCTCATTATCCCGCACCTCCCAAAAAAAGACTAAGACAATTATTAAACACAATCATAGAAAATGTACAATTATCACAACAGCCGCGGCGAGAACAAACTGTGCAACATAAGCAGTGAGCCAACAGTATATTCGGTTGCAAGGAAGGTTTATTAGATGTGACGCCCCTGCCAATGCACGTCGCCTTTGAGCCGTTTAAACCTCTAAGGAAGGATCGATTGATCAGTGCGCACTAGGGCCGATTGCGGATGACCAGCGGGTGTCAAGCTGTCTTCTAAACAATCAGATCAGGTGCTCACTTGCTTTGATTCCGCAAATTGAAAGCTACCTTTTAAAGATGAGGCTTCAAAGACTGTAGACACGGGATGTGTTTGGAGTAATAAAACTTGTGACAAACAGGAAAGGGGGCGAAAAAAAAACACTAATCGTCTTGATTACAAGGCCCAAAAAAAAACCTTGAATATCTAATTTCAGCATTGGGCTGGAGGACGGTAAAAATTAGTGCAAATGCTTGCTCTAACAAGGAGAATTCATGTTTCTGCTTATGCTGACGTACATTCAGTGTCGTATTCAAATATGAACAATCACAAAATGGATGGACGGATAGTGTTTGAGAGCGTTTTGGGGAATGCAATGATGTCATGCCAGTAGCGCAGGGTCTGCAGTTTAACCCATTTTCGGAAATACCACATCATTTCTATTTATAATGGCACTGTATACATTGGCGCGTCACAAAGAGGCGAAACTCATTTTAAATAATTTGCATTGTTTACTGCTGTTGCTGCTGCTGTGTATTTGGAGAACTGAGATAGGCTTCCAATGTTCTCACTACTTTTAATTTACATGTATTTCCAAAATAAAAAGGCCACAATTTGCATTTGAACAGTGATCTCAACAGACTGGCATGATGAAGCTAAAAAAGGCTGGAGGTGGATAGCTCAAAGCCATGGTGTCAAAGACATACAAAGAAAAGGCTTTGGTATTTTCCTTTTTGTTACTCACTTGTGTCAAATTTATACCTCTAGCTCAGGGGTCGGGAACCTTTTTGACTAAGAGAGCCATAAAAGTAAAATATTTAGAAATGTTTTTCAGTGAGACACATATACACACACACGCGCATGCACATGCACACTCACGCACTCACACACTCACACACACACACACACACACACGCACACACAGACACACGCACACACACACACACTGAGATGAGAATGAAGAATCCGCCGTTAGCATACATTACAGGTGTCAAAGTCGAGGCTCGGGGGCCAAATCTGGCCCATCACATCATTTTATTCGGCCTGTGAAAGCAAATAAGGCATGCCAAGTTCCACAATGCTTGCTATAGTCCAAACCAAAATTTCAAATTGTCGTATGTAAACCACAATATCATTATTCTTGACTTCAGATTTGAAAACGAGTCATTCATCAATTTGTTGTGCATTGTTTATGTAATATGCGGAGGAGATGAAGCATTCTAATGGTTTCCCCAAATTCATAACAGCCCTCGAGAGGAAACCATACCTACAACGTTGCCTGCGGCAAAAAAAAATTTTTGACACCCCTGGCATACATAATCTACATGCCTCACCTTTTTTTCTCAATTATGATTTAAGTCTAAAGAGCAGCCATTTGGCAACCACATTGACTGATCTGCCATGAATGTTTCTTCATTTTTTGGCAAAAAAGAGTGTTAACCCCTACCCCCACAAGGGTTTATCGCATGAGTTCAAAGTATACCACCAAACATTGCCTTTAAAATCATCCCTGCACTCTCCCTTGTTGCTTCATCTTGCGAAATGAATCAAGCCAGGCTCCAACATGACATTAAAGAGCTCACGCTGTTCTGGGAAAGGCACCTCACCACCTCATCGCCCTCCCGCTCCAAAGGCAATAGGCCTCTCTGATAGGCCAACCATGCAAAACAGACATGCTTCCCTTCTGTGTCGACGAAAGAAAACAGCGGTGACCTTTGAGCGTGAATGGGAATGCGGCGGGCCTCTGCCAAGTCCACCTTCAGATGAGATAAGTGAACCGCCAAAAATAAGACAATCTCGGCTATGGCGGAATTAATTTGCTGTCCTTTAATAAGACACTGCGAATACATCGCAGAAGGTTATTTTCCACGCATTGCTCGACACACTGTAAAGGACAAAAAAGCAGAAGCGGGGAAATGAGTCCAACTGTTTTGCAGTCGGCTCCTCTTTTGCACGCGATTGTCGCATAAAAAATACATCAAGCGGGCCAATTTCCCAAAAAGGCCTAGTGACACAAGACACTGATGAATGAGCCGGGGGAAAAATCATTATTGAACATGTTGCCAGTGCCAAATATTCACTGGCAAAGTTATTTTCAAATGCTTCGCGACAAGATGCGATTATGTTTTCATCTCCAATGTCTAAAGGCATCGTTCTGGAAAAACATTTTGTTAAAGTTGAAAGCATCATCTCAGAAGATGCTTTCAACTTCATAATTGCCAACGTCACACCAGATGATTCATTTGGTGTGACGTTGGCAATTATTTTTGAGACTGTATCTCAATAACGGCTAAGAGACGAAGTGTGATGCTAAAACCCGAAAGAGAAAGAGGAGAAGTCAGCACCAAACAAGAAAAGCTGTGGTTTGTACGTGAACAGTACAGTTATGTTATTCGATATGGACGTACATTTAAAACAAATTGACATATGCTACATACAAAGATGACGGACACAAATGATCAGTTAACTGCAGTAATATTACTCATGTTCATATTTGAATGAAAATGTTGCATGCTATTAAGTCATTCACTGCCATTCCAGAATTTATTTGGGAATTAAAAATATGATGTGGAGCGCCATTCCCGAATTTGTTCGGGTTTTGGTTGCGTGAGGGTGGGGGGGGGGGGTGCCGATAAAGCGCTGTTCAGACCTTAGGCAATATTTTTTCCCTTCCACGAGGGGGCAGCATTTGTCTTTTGTACAGCCGGCCCCACTTGCATATTACTCCAGACCCATATAACTTAGAAATTAACTCTTTTTTCTGATGAAAGAAGAGCGTCTAAGGTTTATTATGTTGCAATGAATAATAATAATAATAATAATAATAATACATTTCATTTATAAGCGCCTTTCAAAATTCTCAAGGACACTTTACAGTCACAGGATATTTTTTCTGCGGGTGAGCAGCGGCAGCCACACGCGGCAGCTTTTACTCAACCCGGAAGTAACATAAAGTTTTAAAAAAACAACACAAAGACACACAGTCGGTCATTCTTCAGCACTTTCTATAGCGTCTTTGTGACCTGAAGCAGTTCTAGATGAAAGAGGAGAGGATCAAAACATCCTTTTCAGCAGTGGATCAGGGAAGTCATGGTGGAACGAGCATGTCTACTACAAGCTAAATGTATGTTTATGTAGTCCTAAAACTCAATATTCTGTGGGCCCTGGAATGTGAGTGAAAATGACAAAAGCCCTGGCACTGGAGTGGACACATTTTTCACGTCTGGCAGTGAATGAGTTAACATGTTTTTTCCAGCATGTGTCATCCATGCTGCATCATGCACTACCTCCACCTACAGGACCGGATGTCAATAAAATTATAGCTGTGACAGTTTTAAGCAGAGTGATATTTCAAATGTTGCTGTCACGTTTTGGCCTTGTTGTTTGATCTTGATGAAAATCTGCAAAAGTTTGCAAAAAAATCATGACAATCACCAAATAACCGTTTATTGTTCAATATTGAATGTTCATTTCAGTTCAGGCTCTTGAATGCAATAATGTAGCATCGCATACAGTATCATCCATGTCACTCTTGACATTTTATATAAAACAAGCAATATTGTATGTGTGCATGCATACGTTCACCGGGCCATGTCAAAATTGATTTTCCACATGAAATTCACCTTCATACCAACATTTGTCACAATGCAGGTATGATTCTGAATCTTTCCAAACATTCGTGTTTATTTCTTCTAGTATATATTTTTTCATTCATTAAAAGTGGCAGCCTACAGAGAAGTCGCTAACCATCGTGCTGTTTCAGAAGGGGGACCGAATAAAAACTTGAATAAATATTTCATTAGATTATTCTATGATTTCATATGCTCCATCTCGGCTGCAGTCTAAGGCAATATCGCTGCTGACTTTGCCTAATACATTCAAACAACCACGGCCATCGTGGCTTTATATTGATACCGCGTCATCTTCGCTCGGGCCATTGGACCTGCCTTGCTTTCCTTTCCGCCAGCTTAATTGACAGCTTGGCTCCATGTCAGCCCATCTTTTGATCTGACTGTCTGTACACGTGGCTTCGTATGAAAATATAATACAGAAATATGCGGAGGCAGTCACAAATCCTCAGTTAATTACAGTAATACAGTCAAACCTCGGTTTTCTACCATAATCAGTTCTAGAAACCTGTTCGAAAACAGATTTGGTCGAAATCCGAAACAGTTCCCATTATAATTAATATAATCAATGTTTGCTTTTCTTTAATAGTGATTGAACAATACAAACATGCCTGCTCACAATGGAAGCTACATGAGGATAATGTGTCGGTCACAATGAGACACGACACAAGGAAGTGACGTACAGTGGGGCTTCGGTTTACGAAAACCTTGCCTTACGAATTTTTTTGGTTTACGAACGTTAAATTTATGAAAATTAAACCTTGCCATGCGCACGACTTTTCGCAATACACACCCACCACGGCTGGCGGAGTGGTCTTCGGATCTGGCGGAGTGATCTTTGGATCTTCCGCGGAAGCACACGATCGAACAGCGCTCCAGCCGGTGCACCTTTCCACACCCCCTCTCTCTGAATACACACGACCCCGCCACAGGCTCGTGTTCAGCCAAAGAAGACACAAAACAAAATCACAGTCGAGGAGAAGAAGGAGATACTTGAAAAACACAAACGAGATGTGCGTTTGTGGCGTCAAAGGGGCACACCGCGGCTTTCAAGTGAATCTCAGCCTGACACATTTCCCACGCTGTGTGTCACTTTCCTGAGAGTAACTTTCGACTACCATACTACAAATAAAGAGCCCGGTACCATCCACCATTGCTACCATCCTTCACAAAAATCTTGACACAAAGGCGTTATTTTCTCAATGCTTTCACGTGACACCGAAATTGTCACTTGCGAGTTGACAGCTGGGATGGGGCCGCCGCTCCTGACCTCCGCCAGCCGAAGAAGACACAAAACAAAATTATAGTCGAGGAGAAGAAGGAGATCATTGAGAAACACGAACGAGGTGTGCATGTTGATACCCTAATCACTGATACTGGGACATTTCAACGAGTCGCTGTCACCTCACCAGTGACATGATTACGACGCCTCGCTGTGTCTTGGACTTGCCAGCACAAGAGTTTGCTTTGCCCGAGGTGATTGTGAGCCACAATTGCGTAAGTTTGTTGCTTTCCGGGATCGCGAGTGTGCCATTTTATTTTGCCTAGCTTGATAGGCTGGACGGATCGCCCCAGCCTGCCTTCTTTTGTGGCGTTTTATTCCGGGTCCGTGGAATCATCGGACTCCCACCTTTTGTTGTAATAAAATCTATGCCAGCACCTACGGGACTCGAAGTGGATCCAGATCGAGAAGCTCGTTGCTGAACATAATGAGGTCCTCAACACAGATGATTTGATTTGCCTTCAAGAGGACAAGCAGAAACAAGCCATTCAGGAGTTGATGTGCAGGCTTTTATTGAACAGTTCCATCCAGTACTACACATGCAACTACCCATTGTGTTATTGTCTTTGTTTTATGTTTGACAGTGAACTTTGGGTCACTCGCAACGATATATAAATAACCTTAAGCCTGTCTGCCTGCGCACTAGCCAAGCGTCCCACCTGCTGTCCTTTCCTGTTTGTTCGTCCTCCGGTCTGCACACGTGCCCGCTTATCTGCCTAACTGCCAGTCTGTCTTATCACTCATCGAGTAGAGTAGTTTGCCATTTGTCTCCCTTTCAGAAAAACCTTGTGCCGATCTGCCTTCTATCTGCCTATATGCCGTCCTTCCTGCTGCATGTCTCTGTCTCGTTACCTACTTTATCTAACTCTGTTTGTCAACCTGTCTACCCCAACGCCTGTATAGCTTCCTGTCTGTAGCTTTCCTATCCCACCTGACCTTTCATTCCCGAGAGCTCCTGATTTTTCTCTCCTGGCCGGTCTATCTGCTCTCATGCCTGTTTACCTATCTGCCACCATGGCTTCTTACCTGTCTTTCTGTCTCCAAGCAGGTTTTCTTATTGTCTCACGTTTTCGTCTTCTAATTATTACCCCTTAGACCTATCAAGCCTTTTTGCTCATCTTCCATCCTGACTGTCGATCTGTCTGCCATCCGAACTGCCTGTCTGCCTTTGTGACCCACTAACTAGTTAAGGAATGGGCAATTTAAATGCTAGAGGGGGCCTCAATTTTTCATCAGTGCCACTGGAGGCGGTCATAAAGGACCACATACTTCAGCACCAGATGTATGACAAAAATAATCTATTAAATATGGACAAAATATGCCCATGGCCCTAGTGAAAATAAAAAATACGGAATGAATGGACACAATACAGTAAAGTCTCGTTATATCGATATCGGATATAACGATAGTCCCGGTTATATCGATACTATTTCTATGCACGCACGGAGAAAATTACATGCAAACAGGCTCGGATATATCGATAGTCCCGGTTATATCGATATTTTTTCGGATTCCCTTGAATATCGATATAACGAGACTTTACTGTATTTGCACGCATGCAATAATATGCATATTTGGCACAATGAGATGCAGTAAGCACAACTAAGACATGTGTGGTTTCTAGTGGTAATTGATGGTATTACAACTTCAAACTACGGTCGAATTTATATATAAAATTAACTCATTCACTGCCATTCACAAATGTATTCAGGGATTGAAAATATGACGTAGAGCACCATTCCTGAATTTCTTCGGGTTTTATTTTTTCATGCATATGTGCCGATACAACGCTGGCCATGGCCTCTGGCAATGTTTTTTTTCCACATGGGGGCAGCATTTCGATTTTTTCCATGTTAGCGGTTTGTTCCAGCTTCAGCTGTTGTTAAAGCAATATGTATGTATGTATTGCATTGTATTTTGCACAGCTTTCCTCATTTCAACTCCAGACCCATATAGTTTAGGAATTAACCCTTTTTTTCTGATGAAAGAAGAGAGTCGAAGGTTTCTAACGCTGCATTGAATGTTTATTTCGTCATAAAACTCAATATGCTGTCGGTCCTGGAATTCAAGTGACAATGACAAAAACCCTGGAGCTGGGGTGGACACATTTTTGGACATCGGGCAATGAATGAGTCACTTTATATTAGCCTTATTTTTTTATTTGAATGAACTTCATGAATATAAATGTGCCATATATATATATGGAGCCTATCTCAGCTGTCTTCGGGCACGAGGCGGGGGACACCCTGAATTGGTTGCCAGCCAATCGCAGGGCACACAAAGACATACAACAGTCACTCTCACACTCACACCTAGGGACAATTTGGAGTGGTCAATCTGCCTGCCATGCATGTTTTTGGAGTGTAGGAGGAAACCGGAGGACCCGGAGAAAACCCACGCGGGTCCGGGGAGAGCATGCAAGCTCCACACAGGGAGGCCGGACCGGGACGCGAACCGGCGGCCTCTGCACTGTGCAGTCGGTGTGCTAACCACTCGACTACCGGGCCGCCCCTATATATATATATATATATATATATATATATATATATATATATATATATATATATATATATATATATATATATATATATAAGCGGCTGGATTGCTCAGTTGAGACCCTTCACGCTAATGCCTACCTCATACAATGCTGAGAGACAATAAATCGAATGACATGCCGGCTCAGACGTCGCCCGGTCAAACAAGGTCTGCGTCAGGTGCTGGGGATCCAGAGCACCTTGATGAAAAATGGGCTACTGCAACAAAGCGGAGATGGACGAGATGCGATAAAATGGCTCTGTTGGAATGCTACTACTCAAGCAACCCTAGTCAGAGGGGTTACATGCGGAGAATGGGGGCTGAATCGTTACTTCGAAACCCACAGTCACAGTTGACCACGAAACAACTAGTAGCTCAGTGCTCAGTGAAGCAGCAACTGACCTGAGAAATAAGATCATGGCAAGAATGAAAACTGGGCACCCAAGAAACCGATTACAACGGTTATGTGAAGTACCACCTGAAAGTCTCATGGAAACTGTGAATGCAGCACTGAGAACGATCAGGACCGGAACGATCACGGAAACCAATGAGCTGATATACGCTTCAGCATCAGTGATCCTAGAGATGCTTGGCTACAAGAGCAACCATGAGATTCATTACCCACCATGGAAAAGACGGTTGGAGGCTAAGATCAAGGCGGCTCGGAAAGATGTGAGTCAATTGACGGAGACCCAGAGAGGTGTGAATAAAAGTCCAATACCCAAGAGGTACATGCAGATAACCATACCTGAAACAAAGGCTCCAGGCCTTGTCCTGTCGCCTAAAGAGGTACACGAAAGACAATGAAGCCAAGAGAATCAACAGGCTGTTCGCAACACAACCTGCGAAAGTGTACGCTCAGTGGCAGGGTTCTGAAAACTGAAAGATACTGGATAGGCATATGGGAGAAGGAGGTCGCACATAACAGCAATGCACAATGGCTGGTGACTCTGAAAGAGGAGCACAGCAACCTCCCTGAAGAGAACCCAGTTACCATCACAGCGGCAGATATACAAGAAAGAGTCTCAGGTATGAAAAACTGGACGGTCCACACCTACTGGCTAAAGAAACTCACAGCTCTCCACGAGCGCCGAGCAGCACAAATGAACCAGTTGCTGATGGATGGGACTCACCCAGGAAGGCTAACCGAAGGGCGAACAATGCTGATCATGAAGGATTGCTCAAAGGGTGCATTTCCTTCCAACTATCGGCCAACAACCTGTCTATCCACAACATGGAAGCTCATGTTGTGCACATAAATTCATTGGTAGAGATACTACAGGTGCCAAACATCAGCTGCTGGTTGACAGAACAGTCGCACAAGACTGCAGGCCCTGACATACCACCCTGTGCACAGCCTGGATTGATTACAAGAAAGCATATGACTCGATGCCACACACATGGATCACTGAATGCTTGAAGTTGTATAAGGGTAAACAGGACCCTGAGAGCCTTCGTTGCATAAACGATGAGGATGAGGAAAACCACACTTGAAGCCAATGGCAAGCCACTAACGCAAGTGTCCGTCAAACGTGGCACATACCAAGGTGATGCACTCTCCCCACTGCTGTTCTGCATCGGACTGAACCCCCTCAGCCAGATAATCGCCAAGACAGGCTATGGATACCGCCTCAGAAATGGAGCATCGATCAGTCACCTCCTCTACATGGATGACATAAAGCTGTATGCTAACAGCGATAGGGACATAGACTACCTGATCCACACAACCAGGATCTACAGCAGTGATATCGGGATGTCA
Source organism: Hippocampus bargibanti (assembly GCF_051943395.1). Lineage (NCBI taxonomy): Eukaryota > Metazoa > Chordata > Actinopteri > Syngnathiformes > Syngnathidae > Hippocampus > Hippocampus bargibanti. Next base: position 16,047,627 of record NC_142740.1, on the reverse strand, counting down.
TTCGGGCTGGAGAAATGTAGTCAGATGGTGACTAAGAGGGGCAAGGTAGTCCACAGTGAAGGGGTCTCACTGCCTGAAGGAAGGAACAATAGCAGATATTGGAAACAGCTGCAAGTACCTTGGTATACCACAGGCCAATGGCAACCTCAAACGAGCAACAAGGAAAGCGGCTACGAACAAATACCTCCAGCGGGTGAGGCAAGTCCTCACAAGCCAGCTCAATGGCAAGAACAAGACCCGGGCAATAAACAGCTATGCCCTGTCAGTGATCAGATACCCTGCAGCAATAATAAGGTGGCCAAAGGAAGAGATTCAGACCACGGATATCAAGACCCGAAAACTCCTCACCATGCATGGAGGGTTTCATCCCAAGTCCAGCACCCTGAGACTGTACACAAGCCGTAAGGAAGGAGGCCGGGGACTAGTGAGTGTGAGAGCCACTGTCCAGGATGAAACATCCAAGCTCCATGAATACATCAAAGAGAAGGCTACAACGGATAATGTACTCAGAGAATGTCTCAGACAATGGGGAACAGAGGATGAGGTGCTGGAAGAGGGAGAATCATGGGAGGAAAAGCCCCTACACGGTATGTACCACCGAACCATAACAGAAGCGGCTGATCTCAAGAAGTCCTATCAGTGGCTAGAGGGGGCTGGCCTAAAGGACAGCACAGAGGCACTCATCCTGGCTGCTCAAGAGCAGGCCCTGAACACCAGGGCCATAGAGGCAGGGATATACCACACCAGGGAAGACCCAAGGTGTAGGTTGTGCAAAGAGGTACCTGAGAAAATCCAACACATAACTGCAGGGTGTAAGATGCTGGCAGGGAAAGCCTACATGGAGCGCCATAACCAGGTGGCTGGCATAGTCTACCGAAACATCTGTACGGAGTATGGACTGGAAACCCCAAGGTCAAAATGGGAAGCACCTCCAAAGGTAGTAGAGAATCACCGAGCAAAGATCCTGTGGGACTTCCAGATACAGACCGACAAGATGGTAATGGCCAACCAACCAGATAGTGGTCATAGATCAAGGGCAAAGGAAAGCCGTTGTCGTGGATGTAGCGGTCCCGCGTGATGGAAACATCAGAAAGAAGGAACATGAGAAAATCGAGAAATACCAAGGGCTCAGAGAGGAGCTGGAGAGAGCCTGGAAGGTAAAGGTGACAGTCGTGCCTGTGGTGGTCGGAGCACTCGGGGCAGTGACCCCCAAACTCGACGAGTGGTTGCAACAGATCCCGGGAACAACATCGGATATCTCGGTCCAGAAAAGCGCAGTGCTGGGAACAGCACGGATACTGCGCAGAACCCTCAAGGTCCTGGAGGCTAACCGAAGGGCGAACAATGCTGATCATGAAGGATTGCTCAAAGGGTGCATTTCCTTCCAACTATCGGCCAACAACCTGTCTATCCACAACATGGAAGCTCATGTTGTGCACATAAATTCATTGGTAGAGATACTACAGGTGCCAAACATCAGCTGCTGGTTGACAGAACAGTCGCACAAGACTGCAGGCCCTGACATACCACCCTGTGCACAGCCTGGATTGATTACAAGAAAGCATATGACTCGATGCCACACACATGGATCACTGAATGCTTGAAGTTGTATAAGGGTAAACAGGACCCTGAGAGCCTTCGTTGCAAACACGATGAGGATGAGGAAAACCACACTTGAAGCCAATGGCAAGCCACTAACGCAAGTGTCCGTCAAACGTGGCACATACCAAGGTGATGCACTCTCCCCACTGCTGTTCTGCATCGGACTGAACCCCCTCAGCCAGATAATCGCCAAGACAGGCTATGGATACCGCCTCAGAAATGGAGCATCGATCAGTCACCTCCTCTACATGGATGACATAAAGCTGTATGCTAACAGCGATAGGGACATAGACTACCTGATCCACACAACCAGGATCTACAGCAGTGATATCGGGATGTCATTCGGGCTGGAGAAATGTAGTCAGATGGTTACTAAGAGGGGCAAGGTAGTCCACAGTGAAGGGGTCTCACTGCCTGAAGGAAGGAACAATAGCAGATATTGGAAACAGCTGCAAGTACCTTGGTATACCACAGGCCAATGGCAACCTCAAACGAGCAACAAGGAAAGCGGCTACGAACAAATACCTCCAGCGGGTGAGGCAAGTCCTCACAAGCCAGCTCAATGGCAAGAACAAGACCCGGGCAATAAACAGCTATGCCCTGTCAGTGATCAGATACCCTGCAGCAATAATAAGGTGGCCAAAGGAAGAGATTCAGACCACGGATATCAAGACCCGAAAACTCCTCACCATGCATGGAGGGTTTCATCCCAAGTCCAGCACCCTGAGACTGTACACAAGCCGTAAGGAAGGAGGCCGGGGACTAGTGAGTGTGAGAGCCACTGTCCAGGATGAAACATCCAAGCTCCATGAATACATCAAAGAGAAGGCTACAACGGATAATGTACTCAGAGAATGTCTCAGACAATGGGGAACAGAGGATGAGGTGCTGGAAGAGGGAGAATCATGGGAGGAAAAGCCCCTACACGGTATGTACCACCGAACCATAACAGAAGCGGCTGATCTCAAGAAGTCCTATCAGTGGCTAGAGGGGGCTGGCCTAAAGGACAGCACAGAGGCACTCATCCTGGCTGCTCAAGAGCAGGCCCTGAACACCAGGGCCATAGAGGCAGGGATATACCACACCAGGGAAGACCCAAGGTGTAGGTTGTGCAAAGAGGTACCTGAGAAAATCCAACACAAAACTGCAGGGTGTAAGATGCTGGCAGGGAAAGCCTACATGGAGCGCCATAACCAGGTGGCTGGCATAGTCTACCGAAACATCTGTACGGAGTATGGACTGGAAACCCCAAGGTCAAAATGGGAAGCACCTCCAAAGGTAGTAGAGAATCACCGAGCAAAGATCCTGTGGGACTTCCAGATACAGACCGACAAGATGGTAATGGCCAACCAACCAGATAGTGGTCATAGATCAAGGGCAAAGGAAAGCCGTTGTCGTGGATGTAGCGGTCCCGCGTGATGGAAACATCAGAAAGAAGGAACATGAGAAAATCGAGAAATACCAAGGGCTCAGAGAGGAGCTGGAGAGAGCCTGGAAGGTAAAGGTGACAGTCGTGCCTGTGGTGGTCGGAGCACTCGGGGCAGTGACCCCCAAACTCGACGAGTGGTTGCAACAGATCCCGGGAACAACATCGGATATCTCGGTCCAGAAAAGCGCAGTGCTGGGAACAGCACGGATACTGCGCAGAACCCTCAAGCTTCCTGGACCCGAGCTAAAATGGGGGACAGACACCACCCATGAGGGGTGAGACGAGGATTTATTTTATATATATATATATATATATCCCAATGTTGCCTCAAAATGGCACATACAATTCTTTAATCGATTGCAAACATGTATGATTTCCTCTTCAGGCTGTTGTGATAATTGTACATTCTCTCTCTCTCTCTCTCTCTCTCTCTCTCTCTATATATATATATATATATATATATATATATATATATATATATATATATATATATATATATATAATAAAAAAATCCGCGTCTCACCCACCATGGGTGGTGTCTGTCCCCCATTTTAGCTCGGGTCCTCTATCAGAGGCCAGGATATATATATATATATATATATATATATATATATATATATATATATATATATATATATATATATATATATATATATATATATGTATGTATATGTATTTCAATATACAGGATTTCAAACAACAATTAGTTTTTTGATTCAATCTTTCAATTAAAAAAAACATGTTCTGTTTTAAAATGTTTTTTGCTACACCCCTTGTATACATGCTTGTTTATCGTAATTAAGCTCACATATTTAGCATATGGACATCCACTACACTTCGACAATTATAATTGGAGCCGAAGGGAGATGGGTTTTTTTCCATCTATGATGTATTCTACACGGGGAAACCATTTACCTATTAATACCAATTGGGCAACAATAATTGGCAGGCCTCGGACATCGTGGGCAGAATTAATCATTGGAGGAGGAGGAGGCAGACTAGACGGAATATTTAATTGGCAGAGGCAGCCACTGTTTAGGGAGGCAACCGGCTGAACACCCAAGGGAGCGCCGCTTCAGACAATGCACATTTGCTAATCCTCCCGAGTCGATTTATTATGGCCATGCATTATTATCACGCTTTACAAACTAATTCCATGTTCTCCCTCGCGGATTACCACGGGCAAAATACACGCAAGGAAATCACAGACAAAAGGACAAGTTGGACCAAATTGCAATCAGAAGTGCACAACTACTGCAAATTGCTGATGCGTGTATGTGTGTGTGTGTGTGTGCGTGCGTGTGTTTGCGCGTGTGTGTGTCTGTGTGTGTGTGTGTGTGTGTGTGTGTGTGTGTGTGTGTGTGTGTGTGTGTGTGTGTGTGTGTGTGTGTGTGTGTGTGTGTGTGTGTCCTGAGGGGTTATATCCTTTATTTCCATCAGGATCCATACAGTATAATCCATTTTGCATAATACCATCATTTGCTGCACAAAAGCACAATGTAAAAGATGGACAGCGACCTGAGAGATTGGCTGTGTATCATTAGTTACGTGAGGAATTGTCAGCTGCTAAATTGCTTAAACAAACCTAATTAGCCTGTCACAGAATAGAAAGTCACTTTGATTTGCATTTAGAGAGACCTTCTTGTGCAGGATTAACTTCAATTGGAGCAACCATCCATTGGCCTTGTGATTAGACTATCCAAATATGGTATTACGTACATCAAGATAACATAATCAAGAGTAAACATTTAAAGATCATGTGAAGCAGCAGCCTCCAACCTTCTTTTCCCCACGGATCGGTTTATTCTCAGACAATATTTTTGGGACATGCCTTTAAGGCCAGAAAAATACAAGCAAATACCATACTTTCCGCTGTATAAGGTGCAGCAGACTATGAGGCGCACCCTAACTGACTGGTGTATTTTCAAACTTTTTCCATACATAAAGCGCACTGGGCTGTGAGGTGCACCTTCAATGAATGAAAAAGGTTTTCCAAATATAATATATGAATATATAAAGGTTTTCCAAATATAAGGCACACCACATTATAAGGCGCAACAGTAGAGGTAGGGGTTACCCACTACTTCTTCTACAGGAGGAAACGGAGTCGCTGGCTGCTGATAGCAGTTGGGAGACTTGTTGTGGCTCAATATTACTTCACGTATAAGGCGCACCTGTGTATAAGGCGCAGGATCATCTTGCGGGTCTGCCTTATACACTTTATACAATGTCTGGTCACCATGGACCCACACCCTTCCCTATTTAAAAAGCATTGCTGAAAGCACAATAAGACTGAGAACTATACCAGACTGAATTGTGGCATATTGTGTTTTTTTCCCCCGCAATTTCAGTAAAGTATACTGATTGATGTATGTATTTGTTGCTGTGGGACATTGCAGAAATTGTGACAAGTGATGCATTTTGTCACTTGGCATTGAGTCATCCGTCCTCCACTATTGTATATTAAATATGTAGTTATTATTAGAACGTCAACTACCGCTAGCATGCTGTTAGCTGTCAAGCGATGCTTTCAACCCCAAAATTCAGGTCTTCCAAATGCCCCAATTTACAGAAAACCTTGAGAGTTTTGAAAGACCCTTATACATCAAATGTATTATTATTATTATTATTATTGTTATTTAGCCACACTGTAATGTGGAGGACTGTTAATGCACAAGCTAGGTAGTGTTTAGTATGAAACCCATGGGATATGATACAGCCACCAATGGCTTTAAGACAACATATTTTTCATGAAATTATATGAATGTGCAGCGATATGAAAGATGTCAGATGAAGTAGTATTAGTCAGACACATTTGTATTTTTTTTAATTAGTCAAATCTGGCTAGGTGTGTCAAATCCTTGATTTTTATGTTTGCTGTCTCATTTGAAGTTTCATTTTTCATCTCACACAAAATATTTTCTTCTGTCTCTGCCCTTGTGAATATTTGAGTGATTAGAATTCCAGGTTTCATTGTTGTCATCAACATTTTGCTGAACTGCTGCGCCAACATTATCATTGCCTATCTGCCTGGCATATGTGGTTCTCCTTTCGTAGCAGCCAGACAAAATGCCTCGGGTTCATCTGTTTCCGTCTTTACAAATGATAAAAATGTGCCTGAAATTGTGGCTTCAAACCAAAATGGCCTGAATCCTGAGTCCTTTCGACCATAGGCTATTGAAGCTTTGCTGTAGGCCTATTTGTGATTCATTTACTCGCCTTCCGAATCTAATTGTATGAGGTGAAAGTGGCTTCAGAGGTAGAAAGACATTCCTTTTCAACAAATTACAACCATTTTTAGTGGCTGCGGTTATGCCACATTATTGCATTAAACTCTGAGAAATGCCAAAAGTTTTCTTTCTCGCATTCTTTCTAGGTGCAGATAAGAACTTGCAAAGAGTAAAGTGCACTAGTACAGAAGGTCTCGTGACAAGCACAGCATCTGTTGTCCCGTTTCTACTAAATAAACGTGCCCTTGTAATCCAAAACAATTGTATCGAGCCAGTGATGGACAGAGTAGCCAAACCCCGCAGTTACTGTAAGTACAAGTACATAGAAATAATATGACTTATTCAAACATAAAAAATAGTTCTCCAAATAATTACTTGAAGTAAAAGTAAGTATTCCCTTAGAATGCTTCTCAAGTGTTTTCGGTGAGATGGTACAAATTCAGGTACTATAAGGTTCACAACTTCATTAAAAATTTCAGAATCTAATTAACAGTGACATTGTTAATATAAACTGTTAGATGTCGAAAACAATACAACATAATGACCTCTCCATATATTGCCCAACCTTTAGCGGTTTGCCTTTCAAAGTTCCATTTCACCCCTCCCAACTCCCCCCCACTCCATCCAATCACACTTAAGAAGCTGAAGTTCGCTGGCAATGGAGCCACAATCACTCGACAGCTAAATAGTGCAATCATTACGCAACGCGGGGCAATGACACTTCAGTACGTGTTTGCACACACGCGAGCCTGCAATCACATGCCGATGAATGAATAAATGAAAAGTGTATGAGTGCATGTGTGTGGAATAGCAAATTCAGGACAAGGTCCTCGTGTCATCTAAGAACTTAATGAGGTATGAGGCTTGGAAATGGTGTCTGCTACCATTTGGCTTTTGCCTTGGATTTGGTCATGTGGCAGTGTGGGAATTACTAAATTTGCCTTTTTGGCCATTTTTCAATTTCCTATTTCAATTCCATCACATCAGTAAGAGTGTCATTTAAAAAATAATGTGTCCAAGTTAACTCATTCAGTTCCATTCACAAATGTATTTGGGAATTGAAAATAAGACGTAGAGCACCATTACTGATTTTTATTTTTTATGCTTGGGTGCCGATATAGCACTGGCTATGGCCTCTGGCAATGTTTTTTTCTTTTCCATGAGGGGTATCATTTCCCTTTTTTCCATGTCCACGCTTTGTTCCAGCTTCAGCTGTTGTTAAAGCGTTATATAAACCAATATGTATGTATTATTGCATTGTAGTTTGGACAGCCACTCTCATTTCACGCTCATATAACGGCAGACCCATAAAATTTAGGAATTAACTTTTTTTCTGATGAAAGAAGAGTGTCTAAGTTTTCTCACACTGTATTGAATGTTTATGTAGTCCTAAAACTCAGTATTCTGTGGGTCCTGGAATTCGAGTCACAGTGACAAATGAGTGGACACATTTTTGCACGTCTGGCAGTGAATGAGTTAAAGGGCAAGCCCATTTAAAGTTGAGTAAATAACAGAATAATTTAATCAAGTCTCTAGTGTCATTATTTTCCAGGTTTGAATATTAAATTCACTTTTGTAACGTTTCCGCTTCAAATAAATGCTGATTATGGTCATGGTGATGGAGAAGACGACATCCACCATGCTGTGATGGCGTTCAAAAGGAGGGAGGGGTTAAACCATTTAAAGAAATGACACTCAAAGCCCCGTGTTGGGGATTTACACGCCTGGGCCTACTCTTGGTAACCAACTTCATTACGGAAGGTGGAAGTTGTCAAGTGTATGCAGCGTAGAGCAGATAGATTTACACCCATGCTGCCTCCCACTCCGGCATCGGCAGCATGGTGAGGGGGGTGCGGGGGGGGGGTCCATTCTCCATGGAGGCATTAGTCATGTTGTCACACTTTGAGGGGTGGAGGGCACCCCTCTTCATACAATATACCTCTGAACTGATTTTAGCATCCCTCTTGATATATCTGTATATCTCTATGGCAAGCTGGATGATATTAACGAACGTAAATGGATGAATAAATGATGAAAAGATGGCACTGGCTCTTTAAAAATGTATCCTTTCCAAGCGCCTCTGCCCCACTTAAGAGTGTGTTCAAAGGGGTGTTTGGGGGAGGGTTGGTTATGAGGGGGGCATGCGATGGGGTGGGCAATAAAATAACACCACTCATCGCTCTCAAACAGATATAAAAGAAATAAATGAAAGCGACACGAAAGCGGAAAGTACATGTGCTTAAATTGTGCAAACGGTGTGTAACGCGCAGCATAGGGTAAGAAAACAGAAACATCTGCTTAGTAATTGCATAAAAGTGATATAAACGCGCTTTTGAAATGACAATTAATGTTCACAATGCGCCGGAGAGTCAACCGTGGTACCTTTGTGCATGCCGGTGTAGCGGTCCTTCAGAACTGTCAATTCGTGGATCTTCCCAAACTGTTCAAAGAGGGGCTTCAGGTCTTTCTCTTCCAAGTTGCGCGGAATCTGCCCGATAAACAGCTTAATGGCATCCTGGTCCTTCATGGCGCCGCTCTCCAGATGAAGTGAAATGGGTTCCGAGCCGTTCATGGGTTTGGACAGTTGGATTTGGACGTACTGGTGGTACTGGTGGTGCGGGATCAGGAGCAGTGGTGACGGGCTCGGTCCACTCAGGAGCAGGCTGGAGGAGTGTGGAACGGGATGCTGCTCAGGAGGAGGAGGAGGAAGAAGAAGAGGAGGAGGATGCTGCTGCTGCTGCTGCTGCTGCCTTCTTGTTTCAGTCTGAGTGAATCTGGCCATTCTCGAGCTGGGAGCAGAGTGGATAATAATGACAACACACACACACACACATACGCAGACACGCGCACACGTAGACTCATGCGCACACGAACACGCGCACACTGTGCGACAGAGAGCAGGAACTCAGCTGGAAATCAAGCTGACTTTCGATACGGCGCGCGTGCACACACACAAGCACACGCAGACACAGGCATACACACACGGACGCGGATACGGACACACACACGGACACGCGCTCAGACAGAAGAAGGCGAACAGGAGCAGAATTGTGGAAATGATATGCAGTTCAGCGATTTTAGACGCTCTTGTGCGACACCAAGTGGTCAGGATTTGTTATACACTTTAGAAAGTCAGCAGGGATGGATGGATGTAGAGATGGAGAGAACGATGGATCAGTGACGTGCAGTCAGTGGAGGCAGGTGAGGCAGTGCCTCACCTGTCATCATGGAAAGCTGTCATGGAAATATCAAATGAAAAAAATTAATTAAACAGATGTATTTAGTGATTGGTACTTTAAAGTTCTTGTCCATTTAACTTCACCGTTTTAGGATTTTTTTCAAAATCGCTGAATTTACCGTTCAAATACTAAGTAGAGACGAGCGGTGACGTCATCGATGACGTCAGTGCCTCACCAGCCATGAACCTCACCGCACGTCACTGTGATGGATGTAGATAGATAGATAGATAGATAGATAGATAGATAGATAGATAGATGGACGGATGGACAGATAGATAGATAGATAGATAGATAGATAGATAGATAGATAGATAGATAGATAGTCAATACACAAGTATTGGTTTGGGGGGGCAGGTCACTTGTTAATATGTTCTCCTTCAATAGGAATTCCGTGATGTAGCACAATCCGAGAGAGCACCACGGCAGACGCAGAGGCCGAACGATTTGCTTGCTTTATTTAGCACCCACTTTGCCGTGTTCCGAATGTATTGATTAAAGGAGGCAGGCTTCTCGCTTAGGTGTGTCAGAGCCCCATTCTGAATGGAAGCTAGCTGGGTGAAGATGAAAGTGAAATGTGAAAACGGACAGCTCAACGTGTTGGGCAGCTTACATGTCTCGAGAGCAAGCTGAGGTGCTGCTGTTGAACAAGAGCCCTGAGCTGTCATCACTTCGCTCTCCCTGCGTCTCAGACTATTTTTAGGGCTGTGATCGAGGGCGCGGGTATGTAAGATCTTCCACTTCATTTTTTTTATTGACCAATGTCATTAGTCCTTCGTGGGGCCGAAGGGGGAGACATGAAATCTATAAAGGTCACACTATTACAGTGATCCAACTGAAAAAGTTACATACAATTTCAGCAGCTGCCGTTTTATTCTGCTTTCTTGTTAACCACCCTGGATGACCGGAGAAAAGAAGCCTGAGTCGACCACCTAAAACGCCTGTGTGGGGAGCCAAACTGTGAGACTAATAAAGGCAAATCCAAAAAAAAAATCCAAAGGATCTCCTGGTTGGGTCATTTTGCATTGAGCTTAGTTGTGTGCACTTCTTGATATGCACACATTGACACCATCTGGCTTCTTTGTAAAAATATTCTCTACTGCGATCGATGACAGCGATTCCCCATGTAGATATCTGCAAATGTCAAAAGAATCGCTGTCAATAAATGTGTGCGTGTGTGAAAAAGACACACCCTCTGCCACCCTTTCAAACCCTCTGCAGTGGGGAAAAATTGACATAAGTTAAAAAAAAAAGAATACTGCGCTATAAGGGAAGTAATTGGTTGCTCCGCTACTCGGGCTTGTCTCACATCTCATCAGCATTATAAGTCAGTGATGCATAAAGGTATCTCTGGTGGGATGAGGCATCATGGCATCACTGCCTCGTTTCCTCGGAAGTGACTTCACAGTAGAATGGGCATGTTTTGCAACACTGAACACCTTGCACTCATTTCACAGTAACAGAATGATGTCATGGCAGGGAAATAAAGGAAACCATTTTCATTTGGCTAGTCTGATTTTGCCATTGGGGCAATTTGAGCATTGCTCCACCTATCTAGCAATTAGTGCGATTGAGTGAATGGCTGTGAGTCATTTGCATAATAATAATAATAATAATAATAATACATTTCATTTCTAAGTGCCTTTCAAAACTCTCAAGGTCACTTTATCGTCAGAGGATCAGTTTTTCTGCAGGTGAGCACTCAACCCGGAATAACTCAAATAGATAGAAAGTTAACTAGCTAGCTAATCGATAACTAATGGATAGCAAGCTAGCTAGTTAGATAGTGAATAGATAGCAAATAGATAGCAAATAGATAGCTAGCTCGGTAGCCAGCTAGCTAGTTAGATAGCAACATACTGTAGATGTGCCAAAGCATTTACAAATTGTTCAAAGAAATTCAACATTTTTTATGAAACTGCCCAAATCTCTACCAATCAAACCTTAGTTGTGTAATTTGGGAAGGTTAACTCTCACAAAAGCAAAACTTAAAGCATTTAATTTGTCAAACTTGAAATGTTATCGAATTGTAATCTAAGTATAGGTATACTGCCTTGAGAAACTTTTTACCTGTTTTTTTTTTGAGTGCATGATTTCCTTTAAAATGTTTTTTTTTTTTGTCCAGGCCATTTTAGATAGTGCCCCACCAAGTCCAAACCAGTGTGCTATGGAGTGAAAGGTTATTTTGATTTTTTTTAATTATTACTAGCATTGTAACGTCTAACAAAGATGTTTCAATCCACATTTTTTTGCAATATGCAGTTTATTATGGTTTCACAGGTCCATACAGTCAATGAAAAGAAAAAAAGCATACTGCTCACTTCTATACATATGCTATGCAGATAGTCAATGAAAAATGTGGGTACAGCAGGTCTGCAAAATTTTGATGACAACAATGAAACGCGGAATGGGAATCGCGCAAATATCCATGAGGGCATAGACAAAATATCTCAAATGAGATGAAAAATGAAACTGCAAAATGAAAATTAAGGATTTGACACACCTAGCTACATTTGACTCAAAAAAATGTGACGAATGCTACTTCATGTATTATATCCCAAGGGTTTCGTGCTAAACACCACCTTGTTTGTGCGTTAACAGTCTTCCGTAACTCCACTGGCACTATGGTGGTGGCAAAATAACTATAATAATCATTATAAACATAATAATAGTACATTTTATTTATAAGCACCTTTCAAAACTCTCAAGCTGTTCTGTAAATTGTGGCGTTTGGAAGACATGAATTTTGGGGTTGAAAGCATAGCTTGGTCGCTAACTGTAGGCTAGTGGTAGTTCTAATAACAACTATGTTTTTAATTTACAATAGTGGAGGACAGATGACTCAATGCCGAGTGACAAAATGCTGCACAATTTTTGCGATGTTCCACAGCAACAAATAAATAAATAAATAAATAAATAAATAAATAAATAAATAAATAAGGGTGGCTCGGTAGTCGAATGGTTAGCACACCGGCTTCACAGTGCAGAGGTCGCCGGCTCGCGTCCCAGTCCGGCCTCCCTGTGTGGAGTTTGCATGTTCTCCCCGGACCCGCGTGGGTTTTCTCCGGGTCCTCCGGTTTCCTCCCACACTCCAAAAACATGCATGGCAGGCAGATTGACCACTCCAAATTGTCCCTAGGCGTGAGTGTGAGAGTGACTGTTGTATGTCTTTGTGTGCCCTGCGATTGGCTGCTGCTGTGAAATGTAAATTTCTCCACTGTGAGACTAATAAAGGCATATCCAATCCAATCCAATCCAATCCAAGACATTATGCTAAGAATCGGACAAACTAATTTCTGCTATCATGAGAAGGGAACATAACTTTTCCCATTGGCCCATGATTCGAAATATACTGTCCAAATAAGACTTATTCAGCATTTGCGTTAGCCAAAAATGATAACGCAGTATTTACCATTTTTACTAGGAGTTTTTAGTTATTAACAACCATTGTTTTACGTGTGCGGCCCGGTAGTCGAGTGGTTAGCACACGGGCTTCACAGTGCAGAGGTCACCGGTTCGTGTCCCGGTCCGGCCTCCCTGTGTGGAGTTTGCATGTTCTCCCCGGGCACGCGTAGGTTTTCTACGGGTCCTCCAGTTTCCTCCCACACTCAAAAAACACGCATGGCAGGCAGATTGACCACTTCAAATTGTCCCAAGGTGTGAGAGTGACTGTTGTATGTCTTTGTGTGCCCTGCGATTGGCTGGCAACCAATTCAGGGTGTCCCCCGCCTCGTGCCCGAAGACAGCTGAGATAGCCTCCAGCACCCCCCGCGACCCTAATAAGGAATAAGCGGTACGGAAAATCAGATGAGATGAGATAAATAAATAAATAAATAAATAAATAAATAAATAAATAAATAAATAAATAAATAAATAAAATTGACTGACATACAGGGGAAAACAACCATAAAATCACCACAATTCAGTCTGGTATAGTGTTCAGTCTTATTGTATTTTCAGCAATGCTTTCTTTTGAAATGATTTACAGTTTATTATGGTTTCACGTGTCCATACAGTCAATCTTCTTCTTTTCCTTTCGGCTTTTCCCTTCAAGGGGTCGCCACAGCAAATCAGTGTCCTCCATCTTTAGAGGTTTGATCCGCATGTTTGTTTTGGCCAAGCTTTTACGTCGGATGCCCTTTCTGACACAACCCTTGGTATTTATCTGGGCTTGGGACCGGCACAAGAAGACTTATGTCCCTTTGTGGCGACAGTCAATGAAAAGGGAAAAAAAGCTTCTAAATCTGTGATTGCGTTGGAATAGTTCCATTTTAAAATAACCAAAACTACATAAGTAATAGAAAACATGTAAGGACTAGTAATGCATTCAATAATATAATTGTGTAACCATTTTTTCAAGAAGCATTTTATCATCTTTGCTTTATAGAGAGTCTGGGAAATAAACTAATGTGCTATTTTGCTCAGAATATCTTTTGTTTCTGCCTGAAGTGGCCGCCTCTCCCAATTCTTCCCTGGTGTGACTAAAAAGCATCATTCTGATGCACAATGCAGCACTGCTGGAGTCAATATTGACTTATTTTAAATGCCATGTAACTTACCTAAATAGAGCTACCGGGTCTGAGGAAGCAATTTTGCCATCTAACAGGTTAATTTTCTCATCCACATGCTTCAAAAGAAATACTATCACCAACTGTGACTGTTGTTTTGTAAAACAAGAGATAAACGGTCAGCAGGCCGCCCACTGCTGTCATCCCCTCTTGATTATTGCTTCGAGGCGAGCCTTTCCCTCCAAACACAATTTTCCACAAATGTCACACTGGACTGCCGCTGTTCGTGTGACGTTAATTGCGATCCAAATCCAGATGAACACCTCCAGACTCTCTTTTCTTTGTCTTATTTTATTGAAGTCAGACGAAAATGGAATGGATTTAAGGAAATATTCATTCAATGTGTATCGATGAAAAGGTTTCTTCAGCCGTCATCTGTACTTCTTTGAAGGTGTCGGACATTTTGCTTCTCATCCAAAAGGCTTTGTCAGCGAACTAAAATTTTGCTGGTAGCTTTGGCTTATACTGTATATATATCCCTACTGTCCAGAGGTGGCTGTGCCAAACCTCTGCTATGATAGGCCTCTGCTCTAAGCTTGAGGGGAGCAGAGGACTATTCCCTGAGGCTCCACTGATTACTTCATTTGCCCTGACTGATTATGGGCTATGACCGGCCCTCATTTCCCCATTCGCTCTGGTGTCACCTTATCAGCATAACAAAGCCTACGTGGTAACGACCTACGAAGTGTGTTGTAAGCACGATCCAAATTAAAACTCACACCACCATGGTGATTTAGTGAAGGGTTTTGCTGTTTTATAAAGATAGCTCCCCTTACTCCCCTTTCAAACCATCTATTTTCTTTCGCTAAAATTGTAATCTCATCGTCGTCAAATGAATGGTTGCTAGCTTTTAGGTGCATAATGAGGCCCACTAGTATTATCCCTGCGATGTTGATAAAGTCTTTTTTTTTTAGAATTTGTTTAGTCTCCACAATGTATTGCTCTTTACAATCTTCATTTTTACAACATATTGAATGAAAAACATTGGTGCCCGCCATCGCGGAGATCCGCCGCGACATCACCCGGTTAGCCCAACGGGTAGATAGACTTGAGGCCAGCGGCGCCTTCGTCGCGGGGGCCGTCCCTCCCCAAACTTTGAGCCGCGAACCCAACATCCCACATCCCACCCGTTACGGAGGGGAGCCCGGGCGCTGCGCGCAATTCCTGCTGCAGTGCTCCATAGTTTTCGACCAGCAACCCTCCGTATACACCACGGACGCGGCCAAAGTGGCTTACGTCACCAGCCTGCTTGCCGGACCCGCAGCCGCTTGGGCGTTGGCCGTCTGGGAATCTCGGCCGGAGCTCCGAGCCTCCTTCCCGGACTTCGTCGCCGAGTTACGGCAGGTTTTCTTTTCCATCTACGGTGAGTGGGCAGGCAGCGGAGTCCCAGCTGTGGATCTGCCAGCAGGGTAGCCGATCGGCGGCGGAGTATTCGTCGTCGCCTTCCGCGTCCTGGCTGCCGCCAGCGGGTACGACGACCGTGCGCTGCGAGGGATGTTTCGGCGCGGGCTCAGCGCGCGCGTTGAAAGACGAGCTGGCTACCCGCGACGAGTGCTCCAGCCTTCGCGAGCTGATCTCCCTCACGCTGCAGCTGGACAACCGGATGCGAGACAGGGCCCGGGAGCGGGCTGCCCAGGCTAATCTTGAGCCGCCAGCAGGGACCCGAGGGGGTGCCCGGACCTTTCCGCGTGGGGGGCACGCGGCCGTGGAGCCGATGGAGATGGGGGGGCGAAAGGGCCGTTGAGCGGGCGCCGGAGCGACGCAACACCGGCCCGGCATGCCAGCTCTGCGGCAAGTTGGGTCATCGAGCCCCGGACTGTCCCAGTTGGGGGCTTCCCGGAAAGACCCCCAGTGACTGTAAGTTACCCCGTCCACACAAGCAACGGGTTCCCTTAAGGTCCGCGGGGGGGTTCACGTCGCGGAGACTGGAGCTGGATGCCGTTATACACGGTCCCACCAGGACAATGTCCGTTCGGGCCTTAGTGGACTCGGGGGCCGACGGCTGTTTTATAGACCCGCGCGTCGTGTCGGCGTTGGGGTGTCGGGTTGTTCAGCTGGGGGCGAGTCGGAGCATACTCGATCTCGACGGTCGGTTACTCGCCGAGGTTACGCAAGAAACCGTGCCGCTTCGACTCGTACTCTCGGGCAATCACGTGGAAAACCGGCGGTTTTTCGTGATGCGTTCACGCTCGGTTCCCATCGTGCTCGGGTTACCTTGGCTGGGGACCCACAAATCCGGCCATTTCGTGGGACGGACCTACCATTCAGGGGTGGAGCCCCCTCTGCTACGCTCACTGCCTCCGGTCGGCCGCGGGTGGGCCGGCACCATCTCACAGCTACCCTAGGGAGGAGATTAGCCTAGAGGGGGTGCCGCCCTGTTACCACGACTTACGACAGGCGTTCAGCAAGGACCGCGCCCTGTCGTTACCACCGCACCGTCCCTATGATTGCGCCATTGACATTCAGCCCAACGCTCCGTTTCCCAGTTCTCGTCTGTACAACGTTTCCCAACCCGAACAACAGGCTCTCCGGGACTACATTGACTCTTCGCTCGCGGCCGGGCTCATTCGGCCATCACGGTCACCTCTGGGAGCGGGGTTCTCTTTTTATCACTAAAAAGGATAAATCGTTGCGTCCGTGCGTGGACTATCGGGGACTCAACGAAATAACTATAAAGAACAAATACCCGCTCCCACTGATTGACTCCGCCTTCGCGTCCCTCCAGGCCGCGACCATCTTCACTAGACTGGACCTCCGGAGCGCTTATCATCTTGTTCGGGTCAAAGAGGGGGATGAATGGAAGACCGCATTTAAGACACCTCTGGGACACTTCGAGTACTTGGTGATGCCGTTTGGTCTCACCAATGCACCCGCTGTGTTCCAGAACCTTATTAATGATGTGTTGAGGGATTTTCTGAATATTTTCTGTTTTGTGTATTTGGACGACATTTTAATTTTTTCAGAGTCCCTTGAGGCACATCGCCAGCACGTCCGGCTAGTTCTGCAGCGGCTGCTGCAGAATCGACTATACGTCAAAGCCGAGGAGAAGTGTGAATTCCACACCTCCTCCTTATCCTTCCTGGGCTTCATCGTGGAGCGGGGGCAGATCCGGGCTGACCCAGCCAAGACCGAAGCGGTAGTAGAATGGCCACACACCCCCCACCTCTCGCAAGCAGTTACAACGCTTCCTGGGGTTCGCCAACTTCTACCGCCGCTTCATCCGGGACTACAGCCGGAAAGCCCTCCCCCTCACCCAACTCACCTCCACTAAGACCCCGTTCAGGTGGACGAGAGAAGCGGACGCCGCGTTCCGGTTGCTGAGAGAGGCTTTCTCTCACCCCCCAGTTCTCCGCCATCCAGACCCCAACGGCGCGTTCATTGTGGAGGTAGACGCCTCGGACTCAGGCGTTGGGGCAGTACTCTCCCAACGCTCCTCAGTCGACCAGCAGCTCCACCCCTGCGCCTTCTTCTCCCCGCCGCCTCAGCTCCGCCGAAGCCAACTACGACGTGGGCAACAGGGAGCTGCTCGCCGTCGTATTGGCTCTTCAGGAGTGGAGGCACTGGCTCGAAGGGGCGAAGGAGCCGTTCACCGTGCTTACGGACCATAAGAACTTGGCGGTCATCCGGGCCGCCAAGAGGCTGAACGCCACGCCAGGCACGGTGGGCGCTCTTCTTAACACGCTTCTCCTTCACCCTAACCTACTGTCCAGGAACAAAGAACACCAAGCCCGACGCCCTCTCGCGGATCCACGAGCCAGCAGACAAGGAAGACCTTGCGGAACCCATCCTGCCCGGCCGCCAGATCATGGGGGCGCTCCAGTGGGAGGTCGAACGGAGGGTCATGGAATCATTAAAAGGTACCCCGACTCCCGATAAGTGTCCCACAGGCAGACTGTTCGTTCCCCAGTCGCTGCGCTCGGAGGTGCTCCAGTGGGGGCACGCATCCAAGGTGGCGTGTCACCCAGGGGTGAGCCGCACCGAGCACCTCGTCTCCCAGCGATTCTGGTGGCCGCGGCTCCGCGACGACGTGGCGGACTTTGTTAAGGCCTGCCCGGAGTGCGCCTGTGGCAAGGTCTCCCATCAGCCTCCGGCAGGACTGCTCCACCCCCTACCTGTTCCCCCGCGCCCTTGGTCCCACATATCAGTGGATTTTATCACCGGCCTCCCCCCATCCCGTGGTAAGACGGTCATTCTCACAATAGTGGACCGGTTTTCTAAGTCGGCACACTTCGTGCCGTTGACCAAGTTACCGTCCGCCATTGAGACGGCGACACTATTGGTCAAACACGTCGTCCGTCTCCACGGGATCCCCACTGACATCGTGTCGGACCGAGGGCCCCAGTTCGTATCCCGGGTCTGGAAGCGTTTCTGCAGGTCCATGGGGGCGTCGGCCAGCCTGTCCTCCGGTTACCATCCACAGTCCAACGGCCAGACCGAGCGGAAGAACCAGGACCTGGAGGCGGCCCTGCGCTGCGTATGCCTTCATCGTCCCTCGGCCTGGTCCATCCATCTCCCGTGGGTGGAATATGCCCACAACACCCTGGTCTCCTCAGCCACAGGTCGGTCACCGTTTATGTCGGCTTATGGCTACCAGCCGCCGCTCTCTTTCCCACACAGGAAGGGGAGGTGGAGGTCCCGTCGATACAACACCATCTTCGGCGGGCCCATCGGGTATGGAGGGAGACCAGGGCAGCCCTATCACGCACGGCAGTCCGGAACCAAAGGGTCGCGGATCGCCGTCGCCGTTCCGCGCCAGCCTACCAGGTGGGCCAGAAGGTCTGGTTGTCCACAAGGGACCTACGGCTGGCCGGGACAACCCCCAAATTGGGTCCGCTATTGTATTTTCAGCAATGCTTTCTTTTGAAATGATTTACAGTTTATTATGGTTTCACGTGTCCATACAGTCAATCTTCTTCTTTTCCTTTCGGCTTTTCCCTTCAAGGGGTCGCCACAGCAAATCAGTGTCCTCCATCTTTAGAGGTTTGATCCGCATGTTTGTTTTGGCCAAGCTTTTACGTCGGATGCCCTTTCTGACACAACCCTTGGTATTTATCTGGGCTTGGGACCGGCACAAGAAGACTTATGTCCCTTTGTGGCGACAGTCAATGAAAAGGGAAAAAAAGCTTCTAAATCTGTGATTGCGTTGGAATAGTTCCATTTTAAAATACCAAAACTACATAAGTAATAGAAAACATGTAAGGACTAGTAATGCATTCAATAATATAATTGTGTAACCATTTTTTCAAGAAGCATTTTATCATCTTTGCTTTATAGAGAGTCTGGGAAATAAACTAATGTGCTATTTTGCTCAGAATATCTTTTGTTTCTGCCTGAAGTGGCCGCCTCTCCCAATTCTTCCCTGGTGTGACTAAAAAGCATCATTCTGATGCACAATGCAGCACTGCTGGAGTCAATATTGACTTATTTTAAATGCCATGTAACTTACCTAAATAGAGCTACCGGGTCTGAGGAAGCATTTTTGCCATCTAACAGGTTAATTTACTCATCCACATGCTTCAAAAGAAATTTACTATCACCAACTGTGACTGTTGTTTTGTAAAACAAGAGATAAACGGTCAGCAGGCCGCCCACTGCTGTCATCCCCTCTTGATTATTGCTTCGAGGCGAGCCTTTCCCTCCAAACACAATTTTCCACAAATGTCACACTGGACTGCCGCTGTTCGTGTGACGTTAATTGCGATCCAAATCCAGATGAACACCTCCAGACTCTCTTTTCTTTGTCTTATTTTATTGAAGTCAGACGAAAATGGAATGGATTTAAGGAAATATTCATTCAATGTGTATCGATGAAAAGGTTTCTTCAGCCGTCATCTGTACTTCTTTGAAGGTGTCGGACATTTTGCTTCTCATCCAAAAGGCTTTGTCAGCGAACTAAAATTTTGCTGGTAGCTTTGGCTTATACTGTATATATATCCCTACTGTCCAGAGGTGGCTGTGCCAAACCTCTGCTATGATAGGCCTCTGCTCTAAGCTTGAGGGGAGCAGAGGACTATTCCCTGAGGCTCCACTGATTACTTCATTTGCCCTGACTGATTATGGGCTATGACCGGCCCTCATTTCCCCATTCGCTCTGGTGTCACCTTATCAGCATAACAAAGCCTACGTGGTAACGACCTACGAAGTGTGTTGTAAGCACGATCCAAATTAAAACTCACACCACCATGGTGATTTAGTGAAGGGTTTTGCTGTTTTATAAAGATAGCTCCCCTTACTCCCCTTTCAAACCATCTATTTTCTTTCGCTAAAATTGTAATCTCATCGTCGTCAAATGAGTGGTTGCTAGCTTTTAGGTGCATAATGAGGCCCACTAGTATTATCCCTGCGATGTTGATAAAGTCTTTTTTTTTTAGAATTTGTTTAGTCTCCACAATGTATTGCTCTTTACAATCTTCATTTTTACAACATATTGAATGAAAAACATTACTTTTGTCATGAGCCAGTTGACAGCGGGGCGGGGCCTCCGTTCCCGCCGCTCGCCAGCTGCTGTCAATTCCCTCCTCATTAACTGTGGACATTTAAACCCGACGCTGGCATCCACCCAGCGTCGGACGGACGGACGCGGCCAAAGTGGCTTACGTCACCAGCCTGCTTGCCGGACCCGCAGCCGCTTGGGCGTTGGCCGTCTGGGAATCTCGGCCGGAGCTCCGAGCCTCCTTCCCGGACTTCGTCGCCGAGTTACGGCAGGTTTTCCATCTCCCGGTGAGTGGGCAGGCAGCGGAGTCCCAGCTGTGGATCTGCCAGCAGGGTAGCCGATCGGCGGCGGAGTATTCCGTCGCCTTCCGCGTCCTGGCTGCCGCCAGCGGGTACGACGACCGTGCGCTGCGAGGGATGTTTCGGCGCGGGCTCAGCGCGGCGTTGAAAGACGAGCTGGCTACCCGCGACGAGTGCTCCAGCCTTCGCGAGCTGATCTCCCTCACGCTGCAGCTGGACAACCGGATGCGAGACAGGGCCCGGGAGCGGGCTGCCCAGGCTAATCTTGAGCCGCCAGCAGGGACCCGAGGGGGTGCCCGGACCTTTCCGCGTGGGGGGCACGCGGCCGTGGAGCCGATGGAGATGGGGGGCGAAAGGGCCGTTGAGCGGGCGCCGGAGCGACGCAACACCGGCCCGGCATGCCAGCTCTGCGGCAAGTTGGGTCATCGAGCCCCGGACTGTCCCAGTTGGGGGCTTCCCGGAAAGACCCCCAGTGACTGTAAGTTACCCCGTCCACACAAGCAACGGGTTCCCTTAAGGTCCGCGGGGGGGTTCACGTCGCGGAGACTGGAGCTGGATGCCGTTATACACGGTCCCACCAGGACAATGTCCGTTCGGGCCTTAGTGGACTCGGGGGCCGACGGCTGTTTTATAGACCCGCGCGTCGTGTCGGCGTTGGGGTGTCGGGTTGTTCAGCTGGGGGCGAGTCGGAGCATACTCGATCTCGACGGTCGGTTACTCGCCGAGGTTACGCAAGAAACCGTGCCGCTTCGACTCGTACTCTCGGGCAATCACGTGGAAAACCGGCGGTTTTTCGTGATGCGTTCACGCTCGGTTCCCATCGTGCTCGGGTTACCTTGGCTGGGGACCCACAATCCGGCCATTTCGTGGGACGGACCTACCATTCAGGGGTGGAGCCCCCTCTGCTACGCTCACTGCCTCCGGTCGGCCGCGGGTGGGCCGGCACCATCTCACAGCTACCCTAGGGAGGAGATTAGCCTAGAGGGGGTGCCGCCCTGTTACCACGACTTACGACAGGCGTTCAGCAAGGACCGCGCCCTGTCGTTACCACCGCACCGTCCCTATGATTGCGCCATTGACATTCAGCCCAACGCTCCGTTTCCCAGTTCTCGTCTGTACAACGTTTCCCAACCCGAACAACAGGCTCTCCGGGACTACATTGACTCTTCGCTCGCGGCCGGGCTCATTCGGCCATCACGGTCACCTCTGGGAGCGGGGTTCTTTTTTATCACTAAAAAGGATAAATCGTTGCGTCCGTGCGTGGACTATCGGGGACTCAACGAAATAACTATAAAGAACAAATACCCGCTCCCACTGATTGACTCCGCCTTCGCGTCCCTCCAGGCCGCGACCATCTTCACTAGACTGGACCTCCGGAGCGCTTATCATCTTGTTCGGGTCAAAGAGGGGGATGAATGGAAGACCGCATTTAAGACACCTCTGGGACACTTCGAGTACTTGGTGATGCCGTTTGGTCTCACCAATGCACCCGCTGTGTTCCAGAACCTTATTAATGATGTGTTGAGGGATTTTCTGAATATTTTCTGTTTTGTGTATTTGGACGACATTTTAATTTTTTCAGAGTCCCTTGAGGCACATCGCCAGCACGTCCGGCTAGTTCTGCAGCGGCTGCTGCAGAATCGACTATACGTCAAAGCCGAGAAGTGTGAATTCCACACCTCCTCCTTATCCTTCCTGGGCTTCATCGTGGAGCGGGGGCAGATCCGGGCTGACCCAGCCAAGACCGAAGCGGTAGTAGAATGGCCCACACCCACCTCTCGCAAGCAGTTACAACGCTTCCTGGGGTTCGCCAACTTCTACCGCCGCTTCATCCGGGACTACAGCCGGAAAGCCCTCCCCCTCACCCAACTCACCTCCACTAAGACCCCGTTCAGGTGGACGAGAGAAGCGGACGCCGCGTTCCGGTTGCTGAGAGAGGCTTTCTCTCACCCCCCAGTTCTCCGCCATCCAGACCCCAACGGCGCGTTCATTGTGGAGGTAGACGCCTCGGACTCAGGCGTTGGGGCAGTACTCTCCCAACGCTCCTCAGTCGACCAGCAGCTCCACCCCTGCGCCTTCTTCTCCCGCCGCCTCAGCTCCGCCGAAGCCAACTACGACGTGGGCAACAGGGAGCTGCTCGCCGTCGTATTGGCTCTTCAGGAGTGGAGGCACTGGCTCGAAGGGGCGAAGGAGCCGTTCACCGTGCTTACGGACCATAAGAACTTGGCGGTCATCCGGGCCGCCAAGAGGCTGAACGCACGCCAGGCACGGTGGGCGCTCTTCTTAACACGCTTCTCCTTCACCCTAACCTACTGTCCAGGAACAAAGAACACCAAGCCCGACGCCCTCTCGCGGATCCACGAGCCAGCAGACAAGGAAGACCTTGCGGAACCCATCCTGCCCGGCCGCCAGATCATGGGGGCGCTCCAGTGGGAGGTCGAACGGAGGGTCATGGAATCATTAAAAGGTACCCCGACTCCCGATAAGTGTCCCACAGGCAGACTGTTCGTTCCCCAGTCGCTGCGCTCGGAGGTGCTCCAGTGGGGGCACGCATCCAAGGTGGCGTGTCACCCAGGGGTGAGCCGCACCGAGCACCTCGTCTCCCAGCGATTCTGGTGGCCGCGGCTCCGCGACGACGTGGCGGACTTTGTTAAGGCCTGCCCGGAGTGCGCCTGTGGCAAGGTCTCCCATCAGCCTCCGGCAGGACTGCTCCACCCCCTACCTGTTCCCCCGCGCCCTTGGTCCCACATATCAGTGGATTTTATCACCGGCCTCCCCCCATCCCGTGGTAAGACGGTCATTCTCACAATAGTGGACCGGTTTTCTAAGTCGGCACACTTCGTGCCGTTGACCAAGTTACCGTCCGCCATTGAGACGGCGACACTATTGGTCAAACACGTCGTCCGTCTCCACGGGATCCCCACTGACATCGTGTCGGACCGAGGGCCCCAGTTCGTATCCCGGGTCTGGAAGCGTTTCTGCAGGTCCATGGGGGCGTCGGCCAGCCTGTCCTCCGGTTACCATCCACAGTCCAACGGCCAGACCGAGCGGAAGAACCAGGACCTGGAGGCGGCCCTGCGCTGCGTATGCCTTCATCGTCCCTCGGCCTGGTCCATCCATCTCCCGTGGGTGGAATATGCCCACAACACCCTGGTCTCCTCAGCCACAGGTCGGTCACCGTTTATGTCGGCTTATGGCTACCAGCCGCCGCTCTTTCCCACACAGGAAGGGGAGGTGGAGGTCCCGTCGATACAACACCATCTTCGGCGGGCCCATCGGGTATGGAGGGAGACCAGGGCAGCCCTATCACGCACGGCAGTCCGGAACCAAAGGGTCGCGGATCGCCGTCGCCGTTCCGCGCCAGCCTACCAGGTGGGCCAGAAGGTCTGGTTGTCCACAAGGGACCTACGGCTGGCCGGGACAACCCCCAAATTGGGTCCGCGTTTCGCGGGCCCCTTCACTGTGGAGGCCATCATTAACCCGGTCGCGGTCCGACTTCGGCTGCCCGCCTCCATGAAGATCCACCCGGTTTTCCATGTATCTCTCATCAAACCGGTGGAGTCCAGCCCCTTGGCCCCCCCTCTTGCCCAACCCCCCCCCCCGCGGATGGTGGATGGAGGACCGGCATACGCAGTGCGGGAGATCCTGGATTCACGCCGCAGGGGAAAGGGCATCCAGTACCTGGTCGACTGGGAGGGTTACGGACCGGAGGACCGTCAATGGGTTCCGCGAACCTGGATTCTGGACCCGTCACTCCTGAGAGACTTCCACGAGGCTCACCCGTCGAAACCAGGTGGGCCGCCAGGAGGCGTCCGTTGAGGGGGGGGTACTGTCATGAGCCAGTTGACAGCGGGGCGGGGCCTCCGTTCCCGCCGCTCGCCAGCTGCTGTCAATTCCCTCCTCATTAACTGTGGACATTTAAACCCGACGCTGGCATCCACCCAGCGTCGGAAGATACTTCGCCTTATGCCAAGCTAGTACGTGGAACTTGTTACCAGTACATTATTTGCTTCGCCCGAGGAATGATTTTAGCCACGAACGCGTTTGTTGTTTGCACCGCGTCGTAGGTTGTTTTGCACCCCCGTGTGCCACTTTATTTTCTTGGTTAGTGTGGTTGGGTGGATTGCCGCCACTCACCCACTAACATTGTCAGTTGTCATTTTGAGTTTGTTTCACGAGTTTTACCGGGTCCGCGTATTTTCGGACCCGCGCTTTATGTTAATAAATCCTTTGCCGGTACCCACGCCTCTGTCCTGCTCTACGATCCACCGCCTATACCACACGTTCCTGCTCGCCAGCTGCCACTGTCGCCGCCGGAACGTGACAACTTTGTTTTTTAATTTTGTTTTCATTTGGCAGCCTATCTTTTGGATGCACTAATTTTCGTCTTAAATATCGATTTGAAATAAGTAGGAATTTTGTGTTTCCAAAGGTCCCTTTGTAGTTTTTCAGAAACCCCTGCAATGTAATGTATTGCTACTCCTGTCCTTTTAGACTCTTCAGGTTTTTTGGTTTCATTCCCTATTCTTTTCTTTTGACATTTGTTGAAAAACTAGAGAGGGTTACCACGGTTTATGAGAGCTCTCCTGACATGATTTGACTGATTTTCTCTATTTCATCGATGGACCACTCCTCTACGACTGAGAGCTTACACAGACATTCATTGTGTACTTTACGTATAAATTAAATCATAGAATACTTGCATGTTAAGTCTTACGATTTGGTCGGGAGACTCCCGATTTTGACCACAATACTCACAATAATTTGTCAGGTGAAACAAAATAAAATGTGAAAAACAAAATACATTTTATACTAATTGAATCGATGAAAAGGTTTCTTCAGCCGTCATCTGTACTTTTTTGAAGGTGTCGGACGTTTCGCCTCCTTTCCAAGAGGCTTCGTCAGCGAACTAAAGTCTTACTGGTCGTATCGGCCCTATTTATATATCCCTAATGTCCAGACATGGCGGCGCCGGACTTTAGGATATATAAATATAAAACGCTGTTCGCTGACAAAGCCTCTTGGATAGGAGGCGAAACGTCCGAAACCTTCAAATTTGTACAGATGACGGCTGAAGAAACCTTCTCATCGATGGACGACTCCTGTACGACTGAGAGCTTACACAGACGTATAAAACTAATATAAATTTAGTTAGCTGACGAAGCCTCTTGGATAGGAGGCGAAACGTCCGACACCTTCAAAAAAGTACAGATGACGGCTTCTCATCGATGGACCACTCCTGTACGACTGAGAGCTTACACAGACATAAATGTATAAATAAACAATGAGAGCATTTTTGTTTCATTTACTGATAATTTAAACTTTTGTAACGCTCACATTATTTTAACACGCACCGCAGAGTTACAAGTACGAAAATCTCCCGATTTATGATTTCTGAAACTTAACATGTATGGAATAGTGCACTGTTGTGAGGTAAAATGACCATTTGAAAAGTTGTATCATTATGCTAGCATAAACACAGATAATGTACCCTTCAACTTTGCTCCTTGTGACGTAGCACATTTTACATTATTATTATTATTATTATTATTATTATTATTATTATTATTATTATTATTATTATTATTATTATTATTAGTAGTAGTAGTAGTAGTAGTAGTAGTAGTAGTAGTAGTAGTAGTAGTAGTAGTATTGTACATGTTTTTTTGCTCTTCTAATACGTCCCTTTTTAAACCAAGTAGTTTTCTGTTAATATTAAGACGACGCAAAGGCTACAGTACCTACTTTCAAATCTTTAATGTTTACTTGCAGTTTTGAACCAGCAGAGAGCAGCAACGTCTCTATCTTTTCCAAGGTCCTCAAGTTATTGAAATCATTTCTCCCATGCCTGTTTAAATATGAGCCAGGAATGCAATACAAGATTATGCACAATAAGCCAAATATGTATTTTTCATCCACGTAGTTACAACTTGAAGGTGGGTAATTGATCAAGAGCAATCAGTAAGCACAAACCTCTGCCAAGGTGTATTGTTTTTGGAAAATGGATTTACCTGGATTTTATTCATTCCAATTTACATTCAAGAAACAGGAATAATTTATTAAAACAAAAAACACATATATTGACAATGATAAAAAAATGAATGAGTGGAGGTTGATAAGTCAAACTCACTTCATTAGTAAACCAATACAGACACATCTCCGAATAAAATGCTTTGTTGAATGAGAGGGGGGGATAAGACAGGGAAATAAATGGATTTCTGTGCAATAGTACTAATTGCACCTTTTGTGTGTGAGTTTGCCATCATGAAGTCGTTCATCGATTTTGTTCATCTGCGCGAGCCCCAATTGGATCAAATAGATAACAATCAAGGAGAAGAATTGGAACCGAGTCATTCGGTTTGGCAGCCATCACCACCGGTAATCTATTGAGTAGTGGTTTTGTCACTCACTCTGCGAGATTTGCCGCAGCGTGAGATGTATTTATTTCAGGAGTGCCCCACTGGGTTTTTTTTAAATATGTCACCGACAACCCAACACGAATGCAGTCACACCGTCGCTCTTTAAAGATGATGACCAGATTTAATTCAAATAAAAGGCATTGATGTCATGTGCATAATTTAGTCCAGACTTGTGGATAAGTGCATTCATTAGGGGCACAAAATCAGATGGAGTAAACTTGCGTATAAATGTGAAGAAGGATTCTGGACAAATAGATGAGAAAAACATTGTCAAAAGATCCCCATGAACAAGTGCCTGCGGACACTGTTATGTGAATGCCAGGCCAGTAGATGGCAATCTGACGCGACTCCCTGAAACAAAGCAACAATGTCGTCCACGACAGATTCAAGATCCATCTCATTAAACACACGGCCACTTTTTAACTACTGTCAATAACTGTCATTAACTATTTGAAAGTGATCAAATTGCTGCCTCTCTTCCACTTCTCAGCCTCAATCCTTTGATTTAATATTGGTTAACAGGGCCGTGCTTGAGCAATATATGTTATATGAAGATAAGCTCTTACTCGTGGCTTGAAAATCAATTGAATTGGGGGAGGAGGGGGTGGGCTTGTGCAGGCAGGAAACGCCATCGTATATATGGCTACTGTATCAAGCTTTAGAAGTTCCCCCTCATTTTTTAAAGCAGCGGGAAAAAGGTCGAGCGGGAATTCCAAGGAAATTGGGTGAGGCAGATGAAAGTCTCATCGAGGTGACTTTGCTTTGAAATGTGGGGATGTGGAGCTGCAGCACTAGCTCCCGACTGACAGAAGCCAATTATAAGTGAAAAAGCCATTCCTTCATGGCGAAAAGAGATCGCAGCGACACACCTATTCATGAAGAGACCCCAGAACAAATTGGGCCACATAAAAAATAGTCATTGTGGATGGACTTTCGGGAGACTGAAAATGTGCTACATTGTACTGTGGACACTGAATATGAACAAAGAATAGTTTGATTGAGCCAGAATTTAATTACAACTAGTTGCAGAGTTTTGAATCAGTGACTAAAGAGACGTTGCCCCACCAAATACGACAGATGGCACAGAAACAAAAATCTGTCACAAGGACTACTATGTCATAGCTGTAACAAATATTACATTTTAAAGTGATGCCATTTTTAAAATCTGACTTTTTTTAGTTGTTTGTTTTTAAACTCCTGTGGCGTACCTGCTTACCATCAAGTGTCAAATTACACACCCAAATAAATATGTTGGTGTGTTTCTGAAAATACGCCGTTGAGGAGGAATCATTTTTACATAAACATATGACATTATATTTAATGTGTGGACTAATGCAGAAGGAATGGCAACAATCAATGTGGAAGGCGGCAACATCAACTGCTGTGGACACAATCAATGCAACACAACAGCTCAATTCACAGCAGGGATCTGCTTGACTGGTCTTAAAAAAAAAAAAAGCTTGGCACTCCTGTTGTGTTTGTGTCTCACTTATACTCCCAATTGGTTCCAATTTCAGCATACCAATAATGAGGATGAGATCACCTAAGATTGGCACTCGCAAAGTGTTTATAAACAAAACAACAATCTGCATCAGCGTTGAGGGAAATTGCTCATCATGAATGGCTCACCGTACCTTTGCAAAGGACGGGTCACGCAAAAGAGTGAAGAAAAAAACTTGTAGAGCCAGAATAAAGTGGAATCTTTTAAAAATAAAATCACACTTCAAGAGTGGTACTTTTTCCAACAACTAAAAATTCCTGTATATTTTGGAGAAAAATACCATATTTTCCGGTGTATACGGTCACCCAAAAGCCTGATTTTCTTTAAAAGATGACCCTGCGCCTTATACGCAGGTGCGCCTTATATATGAAGAAATATTGAGCCACAAAAGGTCTCGCAGCTACTGTCAGCAGCCAACGACTCAATTTCTCCCCTTAGAAGGAGTCAAGCATAACCCCAGCCTCTAGTGTAGCGCCTTATAATGTGGTGTACCTTATAATGTACGTATTTGTAAAACTTTTAATGTATTTATAGAATATATTTGAAAAACTTTCTTCATTCATTGGGGATGAGCCTTATACTCCGATGCGTCTTATACACCGGTGAATATGGTAACAATAAAGAAACATATGGAAATGAGATAAGAAATTTAGAGGGAAGAGAAGGCATTTTGAAAATGTTTTTACTTTCATCAAGCAAAAATAGAATTAAGTTTTTGACGGCATCCATATCGAATCGAATTGTCATTCCACAGAGATGAACCAAGTCGTTACTTGAATCATTTCATACACATATTGAAAACTGTACCGAGTTGTCATTTTTTGAGATGCACACCCGTAATATCAGGCATCCGTCGTCGATCTTTTAACGCAGGGGTCGGGAACCTATGGCTCGCGAGCCATATATGGCTCTGTTGATGATTGCATATGGCTCGCCGATAAATATTACATATTATAATACATATTGTCGTTTTTTTCGTCGTTCATTTCCCGTTGGGGCTGCAGTTGCCGGAAAGCGCAATTTTGATTGGATGACACTGACCTAGAATGGCCGAAAGCGCCATGTTGATTGGATGATAGTGGCCGTCATGTTGAAATAGGTAAACACCCCTTTAAATGAGCCCAACTTGTGCACTTCAGCGCGAATGCACTGGAGCATTAGAGGAGAGAAAATGTTCTGATTCTAATTTGCAATGAAACAGTCGAATGTCAGTGACATTTTAACAAGCCCCATGTTAACGTTAGCATCGACATACAGTAAAGTCTCGTTATATCGATATCGGATATATCGATAGTCCCGGTTATATCGATACTATTTCTATGCACGCACGGAGAAAATTACATGCAAACAGGGTCGGATATATCGATAGTCCCGGTTATATCGATATTTTTTCGGACTCCCTTGAATATCGATATAACGAGACTTTACTGTACTTCTTCGAGAAGTAGATTGCAGATAGCAAGTGTGGAAGCTTATGAGCCGTGTGCAGGCTAGCTAGCAGTAACTTTGCCTCTGGACCGGCAAATTGAATTTCATTCCGATCGTTTTCCTGGATTTTTACCAAACACGAGGAACGGAAAACCATCCATGTTAACGGTGAGTACTATAACAAAGTTATTTTAAATAATACATTCTGATATTTTGTTGAAAAGTAGCCGCGCGTGTGTGTGCGCGCGAGCGTTTGTATGTGCGCACGCGCGTGCGTGTGGCTCTCGCTGAAAAACATTTCTAAATATTTTACTTTTATGGCTCTCTTAGTCAAAAAGGTTCCCGGCCCCTGTTTTAACGTCAAGATTGTGAGGCAGATGTACCAACCACTTGTCCGCCTTTATCATCAATACCTTTTAACTATTTTCTTTTTTCCCAGACACTGCGACTTTTCTCACACCGCCAAACTTGGCCCTGCACCAACCCCGACTCTTACTGTGTGTGACATCACACACATCAAGGAAGTTGCTCAGCCTTGATGTCGAGGCCAACTCACATGAGAGAGTTGATGGAAATGAGCCCATCACATCAACTGGCTTGCACTGATCTTACCGCATCGCCATCTTTTGGTGGAACAGATTTATTTCAAAATTTATTTTACACTTACGCCGCACCCAAAAGAGGACCAAAACGGTTTCAAAATGTATGACGAGATACATGAACACCTGGGCCTACTTCACAACTGCTTTGAATGTTGATATTCCTCAACAAGGTGGTACTTTGAGGAACAAGTTATGTTTTTTTCTTTTGAAAAATGGACGCGACATGGAATGTTTGATAACCAAAGGGGAGTACACAAGTACATCCAGGTGATACAGTATTCCAATTGACAGGATATGAATTTCTCAGATGTGAGAAGTGCGCACCACAGTTGTCAGACTGGCATTTCGGGTAATGAATGGCATTTGGTTCTCACCATCGCTACATCTCAGTGTGATGCTGTTTTCCAGGAGCCCTAAAAGGCTCATTAGCATATTTTATGCTAACGTTCAATCAGAGGGCTATTATCATTTGACCTTAACTTTACATACGTGGCACCAAACAGTGAGGAGTGGGGGGTAGTGATGCTCAAACGGTGAAATGAGAGCTCGCTGTAAAATGTCATATCAAGTCATCATCGACAGCGAGGCTAACAATGGAGTCATTATGCATGTTTTTGCCCTCTTTATCTCAAGTCGAGATGCTCTGAAGAATTTGCCAAACACAAAAAGCACTGGAAATTGTGCTGTCATAAAAAAGATGTCAAAGTAAAAAAGATCAACTTCCGCCAGACACCTTTCAATGAATATTTCACACGGCAGTGAACTTGGCTGACCTTACATTTGGAAGGCATGCTGTCTCCTGAGTGTTGACTTGCGCAACATGCTGGGTGGGGATGCAGCTTAGCTCAAACAGTCCATGATCACACCACAGTGATTTGAGCGCAATTATGAAGCTATAATCATACCCCTCAACAACACAATTCAGCATATTTTATATTTCCGAGATATGGGATGCAGAAAGTCTTAATTGAGCCGAGGCACATACAGCGGTATGTCTACTTACAAAATTAGTTGGTTCTGAAAGAAATTTCTCAACCAGCAAATTTTGTTAGCAGGGATGCGTTTTCCATGTAAATTGTCTAACCCGTTCCAAGCAACCGAAAATATAGATATAAAAGTTTTGCATGTTTTGTCATTTTTGCATGAAGATACGTTCATAAGTAGAGGTACCACCAGTGGCGGACCGTCAGGGCCTGGAAGGCCTTCTCTGCTGGCCTAAAAATATCTAAATCACAGAATGATGTTAATTATATTTTGTCCATGAATTGTTATTAAACAATTCAAAATTTTATTTCAGCTTCCTTTCATTACTTTTCCTCTGTTGCGCTGCTTCCAGGCGTATGTTTTTATACTTAAGCATTTTACCAATCATATTTCAGCCATCATTTGTTACCAGGGTGAGAAATCTACCTGGATGCCTTCAAAATCAGTTCTGCGGGCCATGTCGCATTAAATGTGTCAATCAAACTGTTGATCTAACCAATCAGATTTCGAGTTGGCAACCTAGAAGTGCTACCAACGCCTTTTTGGAGGCGCTGGTCAACGTCAGAGTTTTCGCAAACTATGATTGGCTAGACACTGTATCGGTATCGAATATTAGCACTCTGATGAAGGCGGAAGTACACGCCGAAACACATCAGGTAATTAAACAACCTATAACACCACTGTCTGTAATAAAATAATCCATTACAAATAACATAAGCAAATATATTGTGTTAATTTAATAGCAGTTTTGCCAACCCACAATGGTTGGAGATTTACTGTCAAAGTCATTTTCAAGATGGACTTTTCAAGAAAAAATGGACATCATTAAGAAAGGTCGGTCAGTTATTTCCTGGCTAATGGTACCCTCTAGTGGACTGGTAGTAAATCACACCACACTTTTTTCAGTATGGACTGATTCAGACATAGCACAAGTGAAGGCTTAGCGATGAAATCCACGGTCCGCCACTCATTGTATCCTCATTGTACCACAATGAGGATTTTTCATTTCACATAGCAATTTACTGTGGTAAAGTTTTTTTCCTCTCTTTTTGGTGGCTCAAATACCCTACGCTGTGACTTCTTGCTTTGCACGTCAACATTTTTCTTATTTCTATTTTCACTTCCTTGGAGGATGGAGTTCTATGACCTCCATCCTCATATCATCTTGTGACACTTGCTGCTGCCTCTTCCTACACATTCTGGCAAAGGTCTGAAGTTAAATGTGGAAACACGCTTTGGCTCCTGATTCTACCGCTGCAACAGTGTTTTTTTTTTTTTTTGTTCCACCGTTTTTGTCAGGCCGCTGATTCATCTGTTTCATGTTTTTTATTCCTTTGGCAAGATTAAGAAAAATTAGTTGTGCATGAAACTTTTGTGTGTCTATGTGTGTGTGTGTGCGTGTGTTTGTGTGTGTGCTTATGTGCGTACGCATGTGTGTGTGTGTGTGTGTGTGTGTGTGTGTGTGTGTGTGTGTGTGTGTGTGTGTGTGTGTGTGTGTGTGTGTGTGTGTGTGTGTGTGTGTGTGAGTGTGTGTGTGTGTGTGTGTTTGTGTGTGTGCTTATGTGCGTACGCATGTGTGCATGTGTGTGTGTGTGTGTGTGTGTGTGTGTGTGTGTGCGCGTGTGTGTGTGTGTGTGTGTGTGTGTGTGTGTGTGTGTGTGTGTGTGTGTGTGTGTGTGTGTGTGTGTGTGTGTGTGTTTTGTGTTGAATAAAATCCCAAACCGTTGATTATGTTGATTTATAGTTGGTGCTGCAGCTACAGTATCTTGTAAGCCTCATAATCAATGATTAGCACAATCAAGAAACACTATTCCCGCGAGTTTTACAAATGTGCAACTCCGATCTGAATACGCTGTTCTCTAAAATTGCCATTAAATTTCACTGGTGATTTGATGACTTCTTACTGTTTAAAGTGCTGCGGTTCACTGGTTGGCTAGACGACTCGTCATCACGTTTCTATTGTCTCCTAAATGTGTGGCAAAGGTTAAAAGGATCTATGTCAAGAAGCTACCAAAATAAAAGAAGTAACATACTTTGGCCCCTTCGATGTGTGATCCATCGTCAAGTGGAGACGCTCTCCAAATTTGTAGCATTGTTGTTGTGTGCTTTGCCTCAGTGACCAATCAGGTTTTAACTGTTATGGGCCAATGGAGGCCAGGCAGTTGCCCAGGCTGGGTGTGCTGTGTTGGAGTTTCAACTTTGGACCCTGTGAGAGCAATTGAACGATTCAATGGAAAGTCTTCATCGACAGAGCTTCTTCCCAAAACAGGATATTTTGACTGGCATTTTTTAATCGTATTGGGAGGCATCCTTGGTTTACCAACCAAGCAGGGGAACAATGGAAAATTACCCTGATCAGGTAAATACTCGAGTCAATATCGTATTTGTTGGTGCGTTCTATCTGACAGGTACGATAGCTGTGTAAAAAGAGCAAAGTCAATGGTTTAAATCTCTTTTCAATGGGACTGGGATGGTACACCCTTCGGCATTTGCGTTGTTTTCACTCTGGGTATAATATGCCATAAAATGTACAGATTGGCAAGGGTCAAAATAGAGCGACGTTATGACGATTTCCATTTTGAAGTTAGATGTGGAGTCAAAATCGAAAAGTTAGATAACAGCAGATTTATAACATGACAGACTCAGGTAGAACTTCCAAAAAGAGGACACTTATACAACATCTCATTAATATTATGAAACTCACATAGTTGAGTGTCCCTATACTTGTAAAGACTGAATTGTTGATGCAGCTCTTTTTGGGGTCTTAGATTGCACTTCGACGATGTCATACTATGATGTTGATGGTATCGTTGGCAAAATTACAAATCGCAATTGCATCTACGCGACTAGAACCGTAATTCATTGCATATCTTTGTGGGAGTGTCAATCAAAACTGTGAGTCATTGGGTCTGTAAAGGGACAATTTTTGATACATATCTTTCATTGTTCTTTCATGATATCTTTTGTCGGCAAAATCACTGAACATTTGTATTTTTCGGAAGAGTTTTTTTTCATTGAGCTCGTGTTCTGGTGCATCTTGTTCAAATATCTTTATGCCCTTGTGTTGGATTGCAAATGCACAGTTGATGATTTCATTACTTTCTTCAGCATGTACTTGCATACATCTTAAAATGCACCGCAACGATCACAGAAGGTTGTTTTGTTGTGTTAAATCACAGGTCTCAAAATCAAGGACCAGGGGCAAAATGTGGCCCGCCATATTTTTTATTCGGCCTGCAAAAGCAAATCAAGCATGTCAAGCGACGCTTGCTAGAGTCCGAATCAAAATTTCAAATTGCCGTATGTAAACCACACTAAAAATCATTATTCTTGACTTTCGATTTGAAAACTGGTTACTCATCAAATTGTTGTGGATTCTGTAGATAATATATGGAGGGGGTGAAATATTCTAATGGTTTCCCCAAATTCATAACAGCCCTCAAGAGGAAACTGTAACTACAATGTCGCAGATGGCAAACAATGAGTTTGACACCCTTGTGTTAATCGAGTGTGCAACCAGCATAGAAACATATTTGGCGGGACATTTCATTTCAGAAGTAATCAGTTGCAAAGCAGCAGCTGGGGCAGTCATAGTGATCTTTTGCAATGTCTTTGCATGAACAAGAGACAATTTTGTAAATTTTACAATGACAGCAGACATACGATGGCATGGAGCTACTCGATTGGCTGTTTGATCAAAATGATGGAATCCTCCGGAACGAGGAAGCGGGACGACAAGTCCACGAGCAACAACACTGGCCAGTGCAACAATCCAATGTGCGTAAGCCCATCAATCATTCGACATTACACTTTTTCTTGTAGATCCATAATCATCTCAGTTTGTGGTCCAATTTAAAAGACAAGGCAAACCGAGAACACCTTCCACCCCAGCAGATGCTCCAGCTGGCGGAACAGGCGGACGCCGACTTCCTCAACGCCCTCCTGAGTGGAGGCGAATCAGTTTCAGACTCTCAACTATGGTCCCCTTCGCCAAGTGACAGCGGGATCAGTGAGGACCCGCCTTCAGATCAAATGGACAGCCCCCAGCGACCTGAGAGTCCACCCGGTCATATTCATTGTTTGCGTCCGAGGTCACAGGCCAAAAGTGCTTTGGAGGCTCAAGTGGCCATTAAATCTAGTAAGTCGCCCCTCAAGTCACAGATTGCTTCAAATGTTATTAGCAATGAGGCACATTACACTGTTGTATTGTACTTTTGTTGAATATTATTGTTTAATTCAGGTACATCTCCACCAAAGGCCCTAGCACCAAACATCGCCGATATATCTTTCCATTGAAAATTACATCAAACGTCGTTGACAAATCAGGAAAACGCAAAAGTCACATATTTATCACTCCCCAAATCATCCCCGCAAACAAGCTAAAGCAATGTATTTTATCCTCTGAAATGCCAACACATTCTCATGATCCACAATTTGAAAAAAAGAGGCGCTCTGATTACCTCTTTAACACATTTCCGCTCTGTGCATTATTGTTTGTTTTTTATTTATTTTTCTCGTGTGTGTTTGCGAAGATGTCTGGAAAAGCGAGTTCCCAGCAGACAGTCTGAAACGTCCCCAATATTCTTCAGGCATACACAGAAAGTCACTGTGCTCCGGCTCGGATCTGACTGTTAAGGATCTGCTGCTGAGCGGCACAACAGAGCCGGTAAGAGAGACAAAATGAAGAACGCGATGGAATGCTTATCGGGGATAGTTGCTCTTACTCATACGTCGTTTACATTTGCAAATACTAATCTTGACTTTGAAGCTCTTGTTGACATGATGAGTCAGCTCGACACTTCACTTTATCCGTAAAAGCAAGGAGAGACATTGCAGCAACCAACTATCATTTAGAGCAGGGGTCTCAAACACAATTAACCCGGGGGCCGCTGGAGGCAGAGTCTGGGTGAGGCTGGGCCGCATCAGAATTTCCACAAGAAAATCACAGATAAAACATTCCAATGTTCTCAAAATCTTTATTTTTAACACACAAAAAATGAATTAAATGAATACATGGAAAAATGAATACAAAATAAATTAACCAGTAATAAATAAATAAAATAATTATAATGATCATAAGGCAGATACAGACGACTGAATTATTTTAATAAAGTTTCAAATGTCTGTATTCACAGTTCTTTAACCTTTAACTTTCTTAACATAATAATAATAATAATAATAAAATATTGAACATGAATGGCTTCTCTTGCCTACCTTTTCAGCTCCACACACAAGTTTCATTCATATCAATCATGCAGGCCGCACTAACATTAATCTTTCATATCAAGGCGGGCCGCAAAATATTTTTTCGGGGGCCGCATTTGGCCCGCAGGCCGTGAGTTTGAGACCACTGATTTAGAGGTTTTAACGTCAAAGGCTTTTCAAACTATCGTCTGCTTGGGATAGACGATTATGATAAATAAATAAATAAATAAATAAATAAATAAATATGTGAACAAACACACCAATAAATAAAGAAGTAAACAAATATTATGATCTTGAAATCACAGCAATTAAAACTGACTACTGATCTCAACGCCTATTAAATAACAGCGACTGAAACCTTCCATCACCCACATTAATCATCTCTGAACATTAAAGGACAAGTTGTGTCCATAATTTGCAAAATCACTTCAAATGACTTCTACTGAGCGTATTTTACAAAGATTCCACCGCATATAGCTATATTTCACGTTTTAAGACTCGCACTGACTATTCAGGAAGTCTTGTTTTTGAGTTGGTGACGATACCTACCGTGACTTCACGGCAAGTATTGTCACTGACCGAGAAAGGGACACACAATGTATTTTACAGTACAGTACTTTACTTTGTTTGGTCTGAAAACTTCGTGTTGATCCGTGTTGATGGCGAAATTAGAAGGACAACACATAAATAACGCGATGGTGAATCGTTGTGTGTTGCACCAAGACTACTATTTGATACGAGCTGACACAAATTCCCAGCAGACAAATCAGCCCATTTCCAACGGAGCTTGGGCGCCATATTGTGCATTTTCTGGGACGCTACATTTCAGTCCAGATGCCTCAAAATGACACGGCATTACTTCTTTCATCAAT
Organism: Hippocampus bargibanti; assembly: GCF_051943395.1. NCBI lineage: Eukaryota > Metazoa > Chordata > Actinopteri > Syngnathiformes > Syngnathidae > Hippocampus > Hippocampus bargibanti. The sequence continues at coordinate 16,009,819 of NC_142740.1, read as the reverse complement.
TGCAAACATTTATGCTTTCCTTCTCAGAACTATTTGAATCATATTCATAACTGGGTGAGTAACAAGAAAGCATCTTCTCCAAATCTGAAGCCATTGTTTTGACGTCTTGGCGTGATGTCACGAACTGGGGGCGGGACCTTCTGAAACTGGCCACTTCCGGGTTCAATTTGAAGTAGTAGAAACTTTAAGTCATTTTTATTGGTGTTTTTCATTTGACTAAAAATATCAGCCTGCGTGTTTTGGGTATTTTAGATGCTATAAAACGTTTTTCTGAAACCAAAAAATGGTGTCGGTTGTCCTTTTAAGTACAACCAACACCATTTTTGCTTGCTTGTTACTCATCAAGTTATGAATATGATTCAAATACTTATCAAGAGGAAAGCATAAATGTTTGCAATCGATTAAATAAGTCCTTCCGTATCAATTCGAGCCGTCTGGACTCCAATGTAGCGTCCCAGAAAATGCACAAGATGGCACCCAAGCTCCGTTGGCAATGGGCTGGTTTGTCTGCTAGGAATTTGTGTCAACTTCTGTATGGTGTTACCACAATTGGTAGTCTTGGTGCGACACACAAAGATTCACCATCTCGTTATTTATGTAGTTTTCCTTCTAATTTCGCGATCAACATGGTGTTTTCAGACAAAAAAAGGGCCCAAAATGCGTTGTGTGTTGCTTTGTCTGTCAATGATGATAACTACCATGAGGTAGGTATCGTCACCAACTCGAAAATTTTGCAAATTGCAAATTTCCCCATTGCGGGACGAATAAAGGTATTCTGATTCTGATTCTGAAAACAAGACTTCCAAAATATTCAGTGTGAGTCTTAAAACATAAAATATAGCTATATGCAGTGGAATCTTTGTAAAATGCGCTCTGTAGAAGTCATTTGAAGTGATTTTACAAATTATTGACGCAACTTGTCCAGGGTGTCGGTTATCCTTTAAACACTCAGTTTGTTTTGTTTTGTTTTGTTTTGTTTTGTTTTGTTTTGTTTTGTTTTGTTTTGTTTTGTTTTGTTTTGTTTTGTTTTGTTTTGTTTTATTTATTTATTTTTTGTCACGTACAAAATGGCCTACCACGTTGAAGGACTCTCAAATATCACGCCTGGAAGTCGATGCTAATCACCATTAGCATGGCAATGGTATTTTACATTCACTTCAGCATTAGCACTGGTGATCATTTTAAAACCAAGCATGTTTCAAAATTGGCAGTGTGCTGGTTTATAGTTGGAATTCTTTCATTCCTTTTTCATTTTTAATTATTCAAACATAAGACCAGTCAGGAAACCTCGAGTATTGACCCAGGTTTTTCAGCATACTGGATTAATGCGAGTGGTGCAATGCTGCTTGGCTTGTCACATTCAAATTTCTCGAGGGTTAAGGGCGGAATCAAAGTGGCCTGCTAAATTTAACTAGTCCTTGTGAGGCTGCAGGGAGACTGCAGGAAAGCTATAATAGGGCAACGACAGCAAAGAAATACAATCAAGCGGTGGTGCTGCTGAATCACACATTTGCATTACTACCTCACCTCCAGCCTCTGCAGCAATTCCAACAGTCTATCCAAGAACTGATTCTCAATGAAGACGAGAAGAAACTCCTCGCCAAGGAGGGCGTGACATTACCCGGCCAACTGCCACTCACCAAGGTTCGTTATTACAGTGTAAGCGTTTAAAGCGCTTCCACCACCCCCAACATCACATAAATTCTCCCTTTTCCAAAAAGTACGAAGAAAGGATCCTGAAGAAAATACGCAGAAAAATTCGCAATAAGCAGTCAGCCCAGGAGAGCCGCAAAAAGAAGAAAGAGTACATTGATGGACTGGAGAGCAGGTAACATTTCCAATTGCACATTGCATTTACATTGCTGCGAGCATTTGAGCAGTAGCATCACTAAAATTCCATTGAGTCTCTCGTTTTTTCTCAGGATTGTCCAATGTCCTGGTTTTGTTAATATGTTCATCTTTGTATCACGTTGGCAAAGAACTTCTCTTGTCAATCCAGCTTCATCTTTGTGTCTTTCTCATTTCTTGTTCCGGAAGTCTCGTTGTGGAATAAGGGTTCATGGTCGTAGGCCTGTTGACCGCCTGTAAGCCAGACAGCACTCACAGAAACAACTGAGGCATTGCATCAGTCTTGAATGATCATTACCATTGTAATTAGCGATGTGGGTGACACTGCAATCTATCCTTCAATCCTCTCACGGTGTTGATCTACTGTTTTACGGCTATTAGGCTTTGTCTCAAATTGTATCATATGTAAATTATTGTATCAAAATATGACTGCTGACATACCAAATCTAATTGAACTATCGTGTAAGTGTGCCTGTATGGCGTTGACTTCTGATTTTGAGCACAGCTGTGCTCACATCTTCTACTTTTATTTCTCGGTTTGTTTTCAGGATGGCTACATGCAGTGCACATAACCAAGAGCTGCAACGGAAAGTGTCACAGCTGGAGAAATGTAACATGTAAGAGATTTAAAAATGGGATTTTTCACTTGCGATCCATGTGTGAGTACTCACGCTTTGATCCTAAAGGAGTCATCCACTTCACATCTGTTCCTACATCTTTCTTTCCCCACTTGCCCTCATACAACCAAATGTATTTTTCCGGCCTTGTCTTCTTTATGATTATTTTTTCATGAATTTGTGTCCACAGATCACTAACGGACCAGTTGCGCCGGCTGCAAGCTCTGGTCATGAATACATCTAACAAGCCGGCCCAGACTGGGACATGTGTGATGGTATGAACTCATACGCTGAGATACAACATTACAAACAAAAAAAAAACATCCTGACACAAAGCCAAAATTCTAATGAGCCAAATAAAGGCCAATCATGACATGACACTTTCAAAAGACTTAAAAGAAAGCCCAATTCTCAAATACAGTATAAAGGCTCATTTTTTTGAATGAAAGCCATATTCGGGCTTTGATCAGCACCGCAGCTCGGAGAACGCCGCCTAAGGCTATGAGAGGGGAGGAATATGTTGAAATTTTGCCTTTAATGAATATGAATGTGTGTCAGAACCCAGTCCCTGAATACATTACCATGTCAACCGGGGAGACACAGAAAGATCCACAAAATACACAACAAAGATAAGTCACGTCACCACATGACTGTTGCTGAAGCAGCACATAAATAAAACCTAAGATAAAATTATAAATAAAAACAGGAGATAAAACTATGCAGAGAATGGGATTTTAAATAGGTGGGTTTTGAGACTGGATTTGAAGGTTTGAAGAGTTCCACAGTTTGGGGGCAGAGCGGCTGAAAGCTCTGTCCCCCGTTGTGCTGAGACAGGCAGAGGGCACACAATAGTGGAGGGGGGATGAGGATCTGAGAGAACGTCAGGAAACGGAAATTTGAAGAAGATCAGGCCGATAAGGGGGGGGCAAGGTTACGGAAGGCTTTACATGTACAGATGTATATAGAATTATTTTGAAGTTGATTCTAAGTTTGACCGGTAGCCAGTGAAGCTGTTAGAAGACGGGGGTGATGTGGTGAAAGGAAAGGGTTCTTGTGATGATCCGGGCTGAGGAATTCTGGACTAGTTGTAGTTTGTGGAGAAATTTGTCAGGGACACCATGGAGAAATGAATTACAATAATCAATACGGGAGGAAACAAGACAGTGGGCAAGGATAGCAGTGGACTGAGGGGTGACAGACGGACGGAGACTATTGATATTGTGTTGGTGGAAATAAGCAGACCGGGTTACGTAATTTATATGGGAGTCCAAGGATAATGACCTATCAATGATGACACCGAGGCTATTGACCTGAGGGGAGGGGGACACAGTGGAGGGAGAGACTGTTGGCTCTGTGGAAGTTGGATTTGGCACCGACAAGTAGAAGTACTTTTTTTTCGCTGTTAAATTTGAGGAAATTGTGGGCAAACCATGATTTCATTTCTGAGAGGCAGTGCGAAAGGGATGAAGGTGGAAGAGAGGCATCGGGTTTGCTGACAAGGTAGAGCTGGGTGTCATCAGCAAAGCAGTGAAAGTGTATGCCAAATTTACGGGAAATATTGCCAAGGGGAAGACGATAGATCATAAAGATGAGGGGCCCCAGGACAGAGCCTTGGGACACACCAGAAGACACAGTGGAGGACTGGGAACTGAAGAAGTTGATTTTGATGAACTTAGAGGGGCCAGTAAGATAGGAATGGAACCAATGTATGGGTGTGTAAGTGATACCACACACACACCTCTCCACCCTGTCACCAAATATAATTATTCTCGGGGAATTCAACATCCACATGGACAATTCCACACTTCTCCTCACTAAAGACTTCACCTCCTCACTTGACAGCTTTGGTCTGCATCAATTCTCGGACTTTCCCACCCACATAAAAGGCCACACCCTGGACCTCATTTGCATGTCTGGCCTTATCCCAAAGTATTGCACAGCAAATGAACTTCCTATAACAGACCATTTCCTGGTTTCATTCAACGTTTCCATCAAGAGTGAGCGAGCGTGGCTGCCTTTCCAGCAGCTCATGTATTTTGTTTTTCTACATTCATTCCTTTCATCACTTTGCTGCTGTGAAATGTAAATTTCTCCACTGTGAGACTAATAAAGGCATATCCAATCCAATCCAATCACCCTCTCTCTCCCCAAACCACCCCATATCCATCCAAACCATCACATATCGCAACATCAAGGACATCAACGTTGGCACCCTCGCTGAGATGATTGCCACCCTGACTCCGGACTACAAATCAGCCCCTGATGAACTTGTTTCCCGGTACAATGCGGACCTCACGAACACCCTCAACGCCCTTGCTCCTGTAAAATCCCGGTCTGTCCAATTTACCCGGTCCGCCCCCTGGTTCACCGCCCATCTCTGCTCCATCAAGACAAAAACTCGCCAACTGGAAAGACTTTACAGGAAGACCGGGCTCACTACTCACAAGGACATGTACACAACTCACCTCACCCATTACAAGGACTCAATCTTATGTGCAAAATCGCAATATTACTCTGGACTCATTGACTCTAATCCTGTAAACTCACGGGTCCTCTTTTCCCTCTATCACAAAAGCATACAACCTTCTATATCTCTCCCCTCACACTTTTATTCCTCTGATACATGCAACACTCTGCTTATGTTTTTTAGCGAAAAGATCAACAAAATCCATCAGCACCTCGGGTCCTCTGTCCTCCCCCTCTCCCAGCCTTTCTACTCCTTCCCAACTACTTTCTGCTTTTGAACTCCCCCATCCCTTTATAATCTCAGACATTATCACCAAATCCAAGAATTCCTCCTGTCAACTCGACCCCCTCCCTACTATCCTTATCAAGTCCTGCCTACCCTCTCTTCTGCCATTTATTTCAACCATTATTCACTCCTCATTATCAACTGGAATTGTTCCTATCCCACTCAAAACTGCAGCTGTTACTCCAATTCTGAAAAAAACCTGGCTCAGATCCAAACGATTTCAATAACTTACGTCCAATTTCCCACCTTCCATTCATCGCCAAAATCCTTGAAAAGACAGTTGCGTCCCAGCTTTACTCTCACCTCACTCACAATAACCTCTACGAACAATTCCAGTCTGGTTTCCGCCCCCGCCGCAGTACTGAATCGGGTCTCATAAAAATCACAAATGATCTTTTCATGGCAGCTGATGCCGGTTCACTCTCCATCCTCATTCTTCTCGACCTGACCTCAGCTTTTGACACCATTTCCCACCCTATCCTGCTCAACAGACTTTCCACCCTAGGCATCACGCACACCCACACTTCGCTGGTTTCATTCCTATCTCTCTGATCGCTCACAATTTATCCAAATCAACTCGTTCACCTCACGGTCCTCTCCTGTGTCCTCTGGTGTGCCTCAAGGGTCTGTCCTGGGGCCCCTTCTCTTTATAATCTACCTACTTCCTCTTGGCAATATTTTCCGTAAGTTTGGCATTCACCTTCACTGCTTCGCGGATGACACCCAACTCTACCTCTCCAGCAAACCCGACACCTCTCTTCCACCTTCATCCCTCTCACTTTGCCTCTCAGAAATTAAATCCTGGCTTTCCCATAACTTTCTCAAGCTTAACAGTGAAAAAACTGAACTTCTCCTTGTCGGTAGCAATTCCACCCTCCACAAAACTAACAGTTTCTCCCTCACCATTGACAGTTCAACCGTGTCCCCCTCCCCTCAGGTCAAGAACCTGGGTGTCATCCCCGATAGCTCACTATCTTTTCACTCCCATATAAATAACATAACTCGGTCTGCTTATTTCCACCTTCGTAATAATAACCGTCTCCGTCCCTCGCTCACCCCTCACTCCGCTGCTATCCTTATCCACAGCCTCGTCACCTCCCGCATCGATTATTGTAACTCACTTCTCTTCGGTGTCAATCAGAAATTTTTCGATAAACTCCACCTCGTCCAAAATTCTTCAGCTCGGATCATCACTAGAACCCCCTCCTTTCACCACATTACCCCTGTCCTCCAGCAACTCCACTGGCTCCCTGTTAAACATCGAGTCAAATTCAAAATACTTCTGTTTACATTCAAAGCCATCCATAACCTTGCCCCTCCCTATCTTTCTGACCTGCTTCAAATCTGCGTTCCCTCTCGGTCCCTCAGATCGTCATCCTCCCTTTACCTCTATGTGCCCTCTGCCCATCTCACCACGATGGGATGCAGAGCTTTCAGCCGCTCTGCTCCTAAACTCGGAAATTCACTTCCACCCAACATCCGTATTATTGATTCCCTCCCTATTTTCAAGTCCCACCTCAAAACCCATCTGTTTAAAATTGCTTTCAATGTCTAGTTCAATATGCTATTTTATTATTTATCATTTTATTTATGTCTGTGTAAGCTCTCAGTCGTACAGGAGTGGTCCATCGATGAGAAGGTTTCTTCTTGTACAGATGACGGCTGAAGAAACCTTCTCATCCATTTTATTTATGGTTTTATTGTTATGTGCTTTGTTTTATTGTTTTTATTGTAAAGTGTCCTTGGGTGTTTTGAAAAGCGCTTGAAATTAAACGTATTATTATTATTATTATTATTATTATTATTATTATTATTATTATTATTATTATTATTATTATTATACCTATCGTGGAAAGTCTATTAAGGAGGATGGGGTAAGAAATGCTGTCAAAAGTTGCGGGGAGGTCAAGGATGATGAGGATGGAGAGTAGACTAGCTTCTGCTTCCATAAAAAGGTTGTTTATGATTTTTAAGAGGGCTGATTCTGTACTGTGGCGGGGGCTGAAAGCACACTGCAATTGTTCGTCGAAATTGTGAGTGAGGTGAGAGTGATGCTATGTGGTAACATTTTTTTCAAGGAGTTTGGAGATGAAAGAAAGGTGAAAAGTGTGACGTAACTTATTGAAATTGTTAGGGTCTTTACGAATTGGGGTGACAGCTCAAGTTTTGAGGGTGACAGCTCAAGTTTTGAGGGTGACAGGAACAATTCCAGTGAATATGTAGTATAGTGAGGAGTGAATAATGGCCGAAATGAAGGGAAGTAGAGAAGGTAAGCAGGATTTGATCAGCACTGTCGGGAGTGGATCGAGCTGACAAGAAGAATATGATTATGTCATTCAACTCATCATTCAATAAATACGTAAATGAGGCAGATTTTGTAACCCAGACATGTCAGCCATTCTCGCACCTTCCACTGGAGTCGGGTTCAACTAAGGATTTGGGAGGTGGAAATTTTGTGGGAAATGAGACCATGGCTTCTCCATGACATCATTTAATTGGGACGTCTGCTTAAGGTGATGTCACATCATTGACTCGTGTCACACATGAGCCTAAATTTTGATTGTAGATTCTACAGAATATTCTTGTTTTACTTTTCGTGGTTGTTCCACTCTGGACAAGAAACCAAAAAAAAAATGTTCATTTGTATGAGATGTGGTTCTTTACCCAAATAGATACACTGGTTGTGCTGTGAATGCTTGTGACGTAGTAAGTAGGTGTTTCACAATGACGAATCGCTGTCAAAGGAGCCGTGTTGCAGAAAAGAAGATCTGAACGTCTTAAAATAATGGTCACAAACTGCAATTTAACAATGCAGAACATGTGGTTAGAATAATGATAACTGTTTGACAGACTGGCTAATGTTCCTAAAATAGTGGTGACAAATTATAAGGTTTCTCAGTTAAAATAATGACAATGGAGTGACGATCGAATTGATTGGCTTGAAATAATGACACTGACGGATGGATGGCCTAATTGATGGGGAATTGGATTGAATTAGGCTCACAGTGGAGAAATTTACATTTCACAACAGCAAAGTGATAAAAGAGAAAAGGAAAGGAAGAAGTAGAAAAACAAAATCCAGGACCTGCTGTAAAGGCAGCCACTCTCGCGGCGCCATCTTGAAGTAAAAAATAAGCAAAACAAAATACAGTAAAGTCTCGTTATATCGATATTGGATATATCGATAGCCCCGGTTATATCGATACTATTTCTATGCACGCACGGAGAAAATTACATGCAAACAGGGTCGGATATATCGATAGTCCCGGTTATATCGATATTTTTTCGGACTCCCTTGAGTATCGATATAACGAGACTTTACTGTAACAAATAATGTGACACCACACAGAACACACAGATAGTCATTCAATCTTAAGCACTTTCTGAACCCTCTTTGTTGTATGAAGCAGTTCTAGTTGAAAGAGGATCAAAGTGTCCTTTTCATCAATGCATCAGGGAAAATGTGCTACAAGCTAAATGTTGAAATCCAATACAAAGCTGTAGTAGCCATTGACGAAAAGAGATTGTCTCATATCTCCGGTCCCACGTAAATCAGCTTCATATGCAAGCCGCGACAGTTCAACATATGCATCGGCGTTCTGCGCTGACGCTCCTCATCACGGGCTCCTCAAGCCATGCATCCAGCCGCAGACTCATTTCCGCTGAACGAAGGAGGCTGTGAAAATGCTGGCCATTACAGCATGACGGACAGGCGAAATGTACCTCTCCTGTGTTAAAAAAATAGGGACATGTCAAAAGTTGTGGGGAGAAAAAGTCATCAGGCAGAGTAGAAATGCCTTGAAAATCACATTTGAGTGACTGAATGCAAAAAGTGAGGGTTATTTTCGATGGAAGAGTTTATTTGAGCATTCTTCCAGGTGAAATTTGAATGCATTTTGTGTAAAATATGCAAGAAATGTTCTTTACCTGTCCCTCCTACATTCTCATCTACTTTTGACTTCTTTATCCCCCACCCCGTAGGTGCTCTTGCTGTCCTTCTCCCTAATCCTCTTCCCGAACCTCAAGCCTTACGCTGACACCAAAGTCAGCCAAGGAGACTTCAGCCCAGTAAGAAGTGAGTAACTTTGAATGGCAAATAACTCCCAGCGTGCACTCACCTGTCAACCAAGCCAAGTCCCCCTTGTGAGTGACAACCACAAGCCCACCGCCAATCAGCACCTCCCAGAGTTGACCGTTAAAAGTGATATGTGGCCTGCTGGGAAAAGCTTTTCACACATCTGAGAATTTGCTGTCAATGTACACTGTGATGAGTTTTACCTCTTTTAACGGTAATTGACAGTTTTTTTCGTCAATTATTTTTGGAGGGGATGCATGCATTTTCATCCATTTATTTTCTGATCCCATTATCCTCACAAGGGTCACGGGCATGCATGAGCCTTCGCCAAGTGTCTGGGCAGGAGGCAGGAATAACCCTGAACTGTTTGTAGGTCAATTTCATGGGACACATACACAAAAAAACATAAGGATCTGGACCAACAGATCATTTTATGTGGCCTGTGAAAGCAAATCAAGCACTGTCACGGTTTGCGAGGTGGTGATGGCGGGTTCGGATCCCAAAAAGCAGGCAGGAGGGAGCAGGAGGTTGTTTGACAAATTGTATTAAAATAAAGTCAGCAGGAACAAAATGTAAAACATCAAAATGATCTGAATGGAAAAAATACAAAGTAGCAAAAGAAGACCAAAAGTAAAAACCCGCCAAGGTTAAACAAACACGTACACGATGCATGCTGCAACCAAGCAGCAAACAAACAATGAATCGGCACCGGATGATCGTGCCCGGTGTCCTTTTAAGTGTCATTGATTATAACGACCAGCACCTGCGAGGCTGCCGGCAGGGCTGACGTCGCTACCCGCTGGTCGCCAATCTGATCGGGACGACCAGCACCTGTGCAGGTGCAGGCGGGGCCGACAGCGCCCCCCGTTGGTCGCCAACCAGATCATGACAAGCACGTCAAGTGCCATGATGATTGCTGAACTCCGAACCAAAATTTCAAATTATCATATGTAAACCACAATAACAGTCATTATTCTTGACTTCAGATTTGAAAACTAGTTGTTCATTAATTTGTTGTGTGCTCTATAAGTAATAAGTAGAAGTGATTCAACGATTAAATGGTTTCCTAAAATTCATAGCAGCCCTCAAGGGAAACCATAATTACAGTAAAGTCTCGTTATATCGATATTCTCGGGAGTCTGAAAAAATATCGAGGCAACTGGACTATCGATATATCGATAGATCCTGCGCCGAACTGCATTAAAAGTGGGCAATAAATGGGGGATCTTTGATATGGCATGTAATTTTATCCTTGAGTTCATGGATTGCGTATCTAGCATGCTTTTGTACTGTAGTGAAGTGAAAAATAAACGTACGCATTAAATAAAAACATTTTTTATTTTCATAAGGCACTCTTGCAATCGTGACTCTGAGTAGCACTCGAAATTGTTCTATACACACGAGAGAAACCACGAACGCCAGCATGTACATACTGTATGAAAAACAGTGATTATTGCAAGCAATAAAGATATCTGAATACAACACAATTAACTTTGTCAGCAGTTTACTGACGAAGTTTCTTGGATAAGAAACGAAACATCCGAAACCTTCAAAGAAGTACAGATGACGGCTGAAGAAACCTTTTCACCGATGGACCACTCCTGTACGACTGAGAGCTTACACAGACGTAAACACAATTAAATACATGTATGGAAAACAAAAACTGCAACATTTACATTCCTTAGGTTGGTAAAGTATCTGCTCCTTGCTGGATTATCCTCCACAGCCACTATTGCCTTGTACTTCGTTCCGAGGTCACAATTCTTACGCTTCCCCAAGGTTGAAATTGGTGTTGAACAACTGTATACTGTATAAGAAGACTACAGTATGTTTCAGATGCAATTTCAGCTCTGCTACACAGTGCAAGACACGAAAGCTGGTCACGTGACCAACTGTGTGACCGATACAGATATCGCTCATGGTGGTACTGTACAGAAATCCTTCAGCAAATATCGATTCAGCTTAAGATGCTCTTGTATCGATATAAGCAGAGCAAAATGGCTGGTGGGAAGCAAAACGGCACCGTAGTAACCGGATTATCATAATAACCCTGTATCATACTAAACGGAACTAATTAAACATAAAAGACTAGAAATTTGCCGGGAAATCAAAATAGTATTGTAATAAGCAGTACTATCAATATAACCGATATCAATATAACCGATATCAATATAACGAGACTTTACTGTACAAGGTGGGTGACAATGACTTTGACACCCCTGATTTATAGTCTTCCATGTGCCCGCCATGCATGTTTTTGGAGTGTGGGACGAAACTGGCGTACCCACAGAAAGCCCACGCAGGCTCATGGAGAACATGCAAATACCACACGGGAAGGTCATAGCTGGAAACAAATCCTCAACATTGGCAGTGTGGGGCCGACATGACAACCAGTCGTCTAACAGGCCCCAAGGCATTTTCAATGTCGGGATCAAAAAAAAAAGTTGCATATCATTTGGAACAGCAGTGAAGGTGCATTCGTGTTCTTTATGTGCAACCTTTATGTGCAGGGGGCAAGAATATATCAAATTGAATACAATTTCATGCATGTCAAGGATTTTCTTTTTACTATTTATAGCCGAAGGGAGAACTTGGCACGGACGGACGTCAGAAACAGCTGTTTGGCCTTGAAAGCAATTTATACTCCACCGCGCCCTCGATTCTTTATTAATGGTGTATATTCATTGACTGATTGTAAATTACATGTACTTGGTATGCAGGGGATGCTTGCTGAACGTGACGCCCGCCTATAAAGTCATAATCCCATTTTCCGCAGAAGTATGTCTCATGTTATGTCTATTTTCTCATAGTCCAGTCACGGTCCCTGCAAAACATGCAAGCCTCCCGCGTGCTGCATGTCATCGATCCTCCGTTGCCCGCCCAAGACGAATCAAAGTCAGTGCATGCACATTTCCCAGGAGATACGCGATTGGAAATCACCACCCTGATGGGGAAGCTGAAGCTGAACCAAAAATTGGATGCCATGTCTTTGAACCGCAGCCAGGAGGAAAGCTTGGGTCATTTCCACGTGGACCCCGTCACGGGCCACATAGCGACTGTGACTTTGGATCCGAAGCGCTCCGCCGGGTTGCCGCCGAATGCTGATGACATGTAGAAGAAGCTATCATTTCTTTTTCATCTGCCTTGTTTTCTTAGGGCTGTTTTTTTTGGTTAATCGTGTTTTAAAAATTCTGCATCTGCACTCCTGTTTTTGCAATGCTTTTTTATCCCTGCATTTTGGATTGGATTGGATTAGTCTCGCAGTGGAGAAATTTACATTTCACAGCAGCAAACTTATGAAAGGAATTAAAGTTGAAAAACAAAATACAGGAGCTGAAATGATTGATTTACATTGTTCCGCTCTAATTCCGCTCTCAAACCTTATCATTTTGTCTCATGGAAGTCCACTCGCTTAACGCTAGCATGTTAACAAGCCGCTACTTTTTCTTACACAGATTTAGCAGCATCACACACAAAAATTGACACACATTACACTCCAAAAATTATTCTTCAACATTATGTTTCTGTATTTGAAGAATTTGGACTTTCTTGTATGAAGTTTTGAAATTCAAGTGACCCGATTTACCGTAATATACAATCCGAGGTACTGCTGATGTATTTGCTCTGACTTGTCCAGACAAATTCAATTCACCAGACTTTAAAACAAGCAAATAAACAGTGAATCATTTAGAACCATTTAAAACATTATACAGTTTAATGACAGTTTCAGTTGAAATTTTGTGTCAGATGAAAAATAAAACAACCAGAATCACACCATGTGTATTTAAAATGGCCAAACCACCTGAAGAATGACTGCCTCTCTGCTTTTATAAAGTGCAATATTATGAAGTGCTATTTTCCCATTAATTTCCCGTACATATTAAAATACATGTTAAGACATATTTTGTTGAGGGTTTTTTTTGGCATGGATTAATGCCATTTGCATTTTTTTCAATTGGATAAGATTATTTTGGCTCAAGATCGATTCAACTGTGTCGTTAAAAAAAGACGAGCGCCTAAAAATCCAGATTCACACAGAAATATGTGTTTTTATGAATTGATTGGTGGACTAAATAATGCAAAAAAGTAGAGTCCAAATACTGTGGCAAGCATTGATTCATGTTTTTTATGACTCCACACATTCCAATGTTCTTCTGCCTGCAGCACGCTGGTGTAAACAAGAAAATCTCTGAAAGGGTAAATATGTCACCAGGGACAATCGAAAAAGAGAAAACTGGGGCAAAGGTTGAATAGACAACCCCTTATCACTACATTGCATGCCCACTTATTGACCTGTTGACATATTTACTCATTGGAGAGGCTTGCGTCTGCAAGCGTGACCAAACAGCCATGGTAGAAATGGTTTGTGGCTGCTCACTGGATCGGAATAGTTGTTATGGGGTCCGAATGGGGCAAAGATCTGTTAGAGTTGTATTGAAGCAAAAGAAAAATATTGTGTTGTGGTTTGGTCAAAAGAAGTCAGCTAAAATATGAATTCAGATATCAATTTACAATCCTATATGAAAAAAGTCTAAAAATGAATAATGTACATCTGTATGAAAAACTTGTACCCAAGGTTTTCCATCATTCTTCTGCTCGCCTGCAGAAAATGGCGGCACTGTCGCGTTTTAGTATATCAGTAAACATAAAAGCTGTCGGGTCAAGGTAACTATTACACCTACTTGCGTTCAATGGAATTCGGCTCCTATTGAAAAAGTGACTGTTATTCACGCGATGCATCGGTAGCTGCACGCTGCCGGCAGAGACAAGGCCATTGTTCATCTCAGCAATGCATTGAAATATTTCTCTACTGAGACAAAAAAGACCTGAGAGGGGTGATGGATGGAGTGAGGGAAGACATCTTGTAATTATTTTTGTCCTTTCAGGGACAACTACAGTGGACAGATTATCGTTCAATCAGGTAACAGCAGCGCTTCGGAACAGTTTTTGCCCCACGGACTGACCGGCTTAATATCAGATAATATTTTCAGGGGCCGACCTTGAAGGTGTGACAAATGTATACAACAAAATAATATAATAGGACCTGAATGATAACTATGGTATTTTCGAAAACATAGAAATGAACATGAGAAAAGGAACATCCAATCTTGCCGCGTCACTGCTCTCTGGTTGCTGTGGTAACAGTTAAACCTGCCTTCAAAATAAGACACAAAGTGCTTGAAATATACAACTAACCATCTTGATATGTGGGAATATCACGTTGAGATTAATCTGTATTTCGAGGAGGACTTGGAGTCTTCTTTTTCTCTGAAGTCTTAGGCTCCACTTCTGCCTCCTGGCGGGCCCTATATTAACTTTCTAAAAATGTGTCTTTTTTTGGATACTCATTTTGCTAGGTTCTTGGTTAGATTTTAGTCTATTTATCAATCTATCTAATCAACCGCGTGACCGAGAAACGCGCCTTGACCTGCGTCTCAAATGAAACGGTTGTACGAGAGAATCAGGTAATTTTTTAAAAGAAAACATATTTCAGGTTCCGAAATGAATGAAACGGAAAAAAATGTACTGTCTTCGTTACTTCAGTGTGGCCTGGTAACAAATTACCTACGGACCAGTACCGATCCGTGGCCCATGTGTTGGAGCCCGCTACGTTAGAATTTTTCATTTTTCAATTTTAGCATGGCCACAACAATCCTTAACAGTTTACAGTGGTGATATTCCTGCAACATATGCAACGCCACGTTTTTTTCCAAACCATACAAGTAATGTAGATTTAATCCATTTTAGCCTGATGCTTTGCAGTGCAGTAGAAGGCAATTTCCACAACAAAATGTGTATATTGGGCCCCTTATGGCGTTAGTAATGCTTCAGTGAGCGTGGGTCAAATCTTACATTTTCTACCACGCGGTGAAAATAAATGCGGAACGATGGAATTGATCCAGCGGATATTATGATTATTCACAGGATCATTTCTGTATCTCTGCTCGACATCTCGGAAGACTGTTCTTTCTTTGCTCGAATCACTCTACCTCTTTCTGTCTTTTTTTTTGCTTCTTCCTCCCTGAGTTGAGCTGTATAGCTAATTGAAGAATGTTTTTTTTCACCCTTCTTTTCTAATCAGAGTGAAAATGTCTTGGCCACAAGCATGTCCAATCAGGACCTTAACGCATCATTTTGATTAAGGAAATTCTCTGAGGGCCCTAGCAACACAGATGATCCCCCAACCCCCTACCCTAGGTTAGGTGGGCCATAAAAGGAATTTTATCCATCAAAGTCAAATGGCCAAATCCGCTCGTCTTTAATCTCCAAATGGGATTAAAATTGTAAGGTTGAGACAGTGTGTATTTGACGCTTCCTCAAAAACAACATGCCTTTTCCAATGAGCTCGACTCAAAGAAGGATTTGGAAAGACAGATGAAGCCTGACAGAAGTTTGAAACTTTGTCACAATTTTTGTAAAAATAGAAATAGATGTAGCACAGTTTTGCCCCCCCCCCCCCCTCCATACCCCGTCACATATTTGCAATATGGCACACCAGCAGAAAAAAAAAAAGTACAAACTGGTGGTTCTCAAAAGGTCCACCTGAAAAAAATAGCACTCACAGTACCGCCATTAAAATGTAAAATCATTGAGGAAAAAAAGGGATGAAGGAGAAGAAACAAGCTTGTCAATAGCATGAATGACTGAAATGATGGATACACAGTATACATTACAATACATATTGGAGTATATGGCGCTTTAACAACAGCTGAAGCTGGAACAAAGCGCTTAACATATATGATAGCTGTCCAAGTTAATAAATCAGTCACAAAGATAGTAGAAAGCACCAGGGAGTAAAATCAAGATCAAATCGGAATCATGCAGAGTCGAATGCCAAAGAGTACAACTGAGTTTTGAGATGGGTTTTAAGGATGGGCAGCGCGGGGGCTTGCTGAATGTTCAGTGCATGGTCATTCCAGAGAGTGGAACCAGCAATGGAAAATGAATGAATGAACAAACGAACAAACAAATGAATGAGTGAGTGAGTGAGTGAGTGAGTGAGTGAGTGAGTGAGTGAGTGAGTGAGTGAGTGAATGAATGAATGAATGAATGAATGAATGAATGACCACGAAGTTACTGGAGGGAAATAATAAAACAACTGAACATCACAAAAAAACACACACAAACAAAAAACACCAGCTACCACACCAAGCCACCTGGTGACATCATGGGGAACAACAGAACAAGATGGGTGTGGCTGAGTGGAAGACACGGGCTACAGTTCAAGTTCTGGTTTTGGTTCGGATGAGCTGCCTTGTGTCTGGCTAGAACTCGCAGTCATTCAAGTTTAGACCACTCTCTTCCATAATCAGGTATGCTCTAACTTCCCTATGACTTAAATGAGCATAGGCGCTTTTAAAAAAATGGCTGGAAGGAAGTCTGGTCAAATCACACGGAAGAATTACTTCCTGCACAACTCACAGCAGGATTTTCCATTTTTCAGGAATTGGGATGCATGCTGTCTCTCTCATATGAGCTTCCGGGCTATTTGGTAATTTGACAGGAACAGGCTCATTAATCATCCTTTGGAATTAACTGCACCTCATTTGTCTGCCTCCTGGACGCCTCTTATCGGCTTTGCTCAACTCTGTTTGCCATCCAAATATCAAAATGACCATGTGATGTGGAACCGGAAATTAGAAATGACATACTGGAAATGAATTTTAGTGGCTTCTTGTAAATGGGCTCCATTTTAGGAGAGATTTGTGCATGTTTCAAAGTACTCACTGCTTTAATTAGTGATCCACAATGAGTTCAGGAAAATTGACGTGTGCGGTGTTGCTGCGAATATTACACCATTGTCCGCATAATGTCAATCTTTTTTTTCTCCTTTCGTTAAGCAGATCAAAAAATGGATGGCTTTTTGACCTTATTCTCCTATTCTTATTTTATTTTATGTGATCACAATTGTTGTTTTCAATGTGACATTATTAAACTTGTTGTTTGTGGAGGGTGGTGGGACTGAGGAAAAAGTTGTTTTCCAATGTTTTGTATTGAACACCTGGATAACGAAACTTGGATGAATGGCAGTACTGCATTCCTCCGTCTAGTTTAAATGTGATGGAGGCATGTGCATTGTTTAGCGTTTTTAGGAGTCATGGCAGGCGCTAGAAATGAAAAAAAGAATAAAAAAAAGGAAATCCACTTTACAACTCTTGAAAAAAAATCACTATTTAGTGTTGAAAATGTCAGCACTTTTTTTTTTTTTTTTTTTTTTCAAAAAAAATTCAGTGTGTATCGAGTCGAAAAGAAGCCCTTCTTCAGCATTTGGCCGCTGCCAAAGCTTTTCAAGTCTTTAAGCTTGTTCGAACAAATTTCAAAGGAGAAAGCAATGGATGCCAGTGCTGATTGTTCCTGCGTTCATCAGTGTTTCACTGTGCAGTTGAGAATGATGCCCAAAAAAAAAATCCACTTCAACAATTATCATAAAAAGCTCCATATGTCAAGTCTTTGAAATGTCCATCATATAGACAAGCAACAGGAAAAAAAATATTTGTTTGTAATGTTTGCATGGACCACACTTGCCCATAATGAACGCGCATGCTTTTGAAACAATATGACAAACAAATGACTATGTTATGGCATGTGCATCCATGGATAAACCCCAATTATTGGTCATCAAACACAGACAAGTGAAGCTGCCCCAAAATCAGTTCTGGCACTAATTGCCATGCATGGTTTTTATTTCACGCTTTTGACCATTTTAGGAACGGGAAAATGAGTGTTTGTGTCATTGTTCTAAAGTACAATCAACACTCATATAAGCACGGATTAAGGAAGAAAAGCATTCTTATTAAGACCTCTGACAGTCTGACAATGGCTGCGAGTCACTTTCATTATTTCAGCCTCAGATCATGGTGTCACAACCGTAGGCCGGGGTGACAAAATGTTACGGAAACAGTTGCCAAACGGGGGTGGGTAGCATTTTTAAATCTGCTTTGGAGGCAGACCTGTGGCTTCTTAAAACGATTAAGAATGAAGACCGTATTTTTATTTGTTAGGTAATAAAAAAGGTTTGACATTCATATCTTGTTTCTGGTTTATTCTACTAACAGCTGGGATATTCAAAGCATCGAACGAGCTAGGAAAAACATATTTTGAGCTTTAAAACAGAGCATCATGAGAACACTTGATTTATTGGTTTAAAAAGGATGAGTGAGCAAGTGTGTCATTTCAGTGCGCAAAAAAAGATCACATCATCGCAACGTGTGCAATCTGCTTCAGCCCATTTGTGAATTAACCGTCCTTTTATCGTTGTCATTCAGCAATCAGATGGGATCGAAAACAAGAGACGCAAAGAAAATTCTGTCACTTCAGAGATAATGGTGTGCACAATTTTACCGATACACTAAGCATTATTTAATCGAGTGGCCGTAGAGAGCTTCAGTGCATCATTCCAATGGCTGTTTTTTAATAGGTTGGCTACCAGAAGAAGAAAAATAGATATGGCACCAATTGAGTGACCAGAAGAAAAAAGGGAAAAAATGGCGTTATAATACCCTCACATATGGGTAAGAAGAGGCACTGCCGCGATGCAAATGAAAACACTCATAAAAAGAACGCAGAGCTTGATCCTTACACTGAACTAACCTGTCGCTGCTCATTAAACCACACCCCTTGAAGGCGCACCCGAAGATACAAATGAATTGTATTCAAGCATCAAAGACATTTTATCCAGTATTCCTTCATCCATATCCACTGAAGGGGAAACACAAAAGAAAGGACTGCGGTGCTCGTTCATTTTTTTTCGTTTGTCATCTTGTGTGAGGGGTATTAAGTAAAAGGCATTCAACAGAGTGCAGTAACTGTGCAAAGATAATGAAATGACTTGAAAGTATGCGGCAGGCTGAACACCGAGGGCTTTTTAGATGAACGTTAAGAGGCCTGTACCGCGTGATTGAAAAGTGTTCACTCAAAAGTGTGCCCCACCGACCGCCCATATGTCCACTGGAAATGGGTCCAGGTCAACTGTGACTATGATGAGGACAAGCTCGATACAGAAAAAGGATGGGTGATACTAAAAAGTGTTATAAATTTTATGAAAGTTCCGTTTTTTGAGCAAATAGCATTCATATATACAAAAAAATTCTTCGTCTCACCCCTTGGGTGGTGTCCGTCCTTCATTTTAACGTGGGTCTCATATCAGAGGCCAGGAAGCTAGAGGGTTCTTGTTAAAATTGTTTTAAATTTAAAAATTAATTAATTAAATAACATTCAGATTTGGAGCTGCTTCACACTCAACTGTGAAACGCTCCAGCGTCTATAAATCCTGCCGATGAAAAATTAGTCACATGTGATAAGGTTGAGGCTCTCTATGCAAAGCCTTAATTGAATAATGAACAAGAATAATGACAGTACTTCCAAGTGATATGTGACTTGCTGCTCAGCTCTTTGCTAGCGATTTAATGTAATCATAGCAATACAGATTGTACTAAATGAGGTTTTCCATTTCTTTTGGAAATTTACCGACATCCTCTGATTTCACCATTAATAAATCAAGTCACAAATTAACTATCGTGAGGTGATTTCCCATTATTATTAATTATGAGATAACGTTTAGACACAAAGTGAGAGATTTCCCACAGGCCAATGAGAGATAAGAAAAGGCAGCCCTGGTCTCAGGGCATGCAATTCAGATGCAGTGCGATAAAATTGAATTATTTGAGCGGCGGGGAGTGTGGGACATTTCATCAGTCAACACACACTGTCTGGTTTCATTAAAATCAGAATTCCACTCTGATTGCCTGTGACATGATTTTGCATACTTTTTGCCTTGCCTCTACGCAAGATGTGAGAGGAAAATCTGGAACAGAGTTTGAATGCCGTAGTCCGTGGCAACCGGAGGCATCTGTTTAGGCATGAGCCATTCGGGTAATTACTTCCAACCTTTGTAAAAGGGTCATAGTCCCACCCCTAATTACCCCCGCAACACTTGGCCCCAACAGTTCCCGTAGAATAATCAGAATGAAGCGTGATTAACTTTGAGGACAAGTCATATAATGCTACATTTCAAAAATACACTTACAGCTGGGTGTTCAGCGAAAGAGATATGAGCTGAAGTTGTTTGTGGTGTTTTTGGATTTTTATACTGTGGAATATACTGTATAGCCAGTTAAAAAATGCTAATATTAATAATAATAATTAAAAACATGAAGATCAATTAATGGTGTGAATGATCACGTCCTCAGACAAAGCTTTTAATGATGTTGGTCACAATCAGTGAGGCAACAAGAGCTTGAGGATAGCAGTAACAAAATAGGATACGCTGCCTGGAGGCAACATGACTTGTCTCTCCTTAAAAGTTCGGACTTGAGTTCATCTGTTAATTCTGAGAATTAATTCAATGGAACCCACATCCCTCAACCGCTGTGAGGTCAATCACTCGAATACCAGGCCACACACGAAAAACATCCATCCATCCATCCATTTTCCATACCGCTTATTCCTCATTCGGGTCGCGGGGGGTGCTGGAGCCTATCTCAGCTGTCTTCAGGCATGAGGCGGGGGACACCCTGAATTGGTTGCCAGCCAATCGCAGGGCACACAAAGACATACAACAGTCACTCTCACACCTTGGGACAATTTGAAGTGGTCAATCTGCCTGCCATGCGTGTTTTTTGAGTGTGGGAGGAAACTGGAGGACCCGTAGAAAACCTACGCGTGCCCGGGGAGAACATGCAAACTCCACACAGGGAGGCCGGACCGGGACACAAACCGGTGACCTCTGCACTGTTAAGCCCGTGTGCTAACCACTCGACTACCGGGCCGCACACGTAAAACAATGGTTGTTAATAACTAAAAACTCCTAAAGTAAAAATGGTAAATACTGCGTGATCATTTTTGGCTAACGCAAATGCTGAATAAGTCTTATTTGGACAGTATATTTCGAATCATGGGCCAATGGGAAAAGTTATGTTCCCTTCTAATGGTAGCAGAAATTAGTTTGTCCGATTCTTAGCATAATGTCTTGGATTGGATTGGATTGGATATGCCTTTATTAGTCTCACAGTGGAGAAATTTACATTTCACAGCAGCGAAGTGATGAAGGTGATTGTCTTGTAAGACAAAAAGTATTGCTATTAATATAATTAAAAACTGTATCAGATAGTATGCGGCGCCTTTCAGTCTGGCATAATTGCTCTACATTCTTTCGAAAAGCAATTTGTATGCACTTACTAAAATGTCCGCTCCTTTTACTGACTCATATCATGGCACCTGCCATAAATGTGGAGGTTTGACGGGTCGCTAAAAGGACAAGTAATAAGTCATAAAGCATTCAACCGCAGCAAACTTATAATGAACAACTTCTATCCAATAAGTGAGAGTTCCTTTTTTTAATTAGGAATCCAAGCTACACATGACATCCATCTTGAATCACACTCATCTTAGTTAACAGCTTCAAAGGGGGAAGATAGCATAAAACAATCGGATTTTCCCACTGGTTCTTGAAAGCTGGCAACACCAACACCGCTTTGTGGCGCTTATTGGATAGAAAATGACATCCAACAACAAAAATCTGATTTGGTTTAAATAATACCAGCTTGTGACTTTTATTGTAGTCCTGGCATCAGTGATTGACTTGATGTGGCTAAGTGACCAGAGGTTGGCAGTTTAAATCCCAGGCATTATGACCATGTCAAAGTGTCCTTGAGATAGACACGGAACCACCTGATGCTAAGTCAGTCACTGAATGAGTTAACAAGTTGAAACGTTTTGAGCATATTGCAAGCCAAATGAGAGTCTGTGGCGATTTTATTTGCTTTATTTCACAAAACTGAAAGTAAACAAAATGACGAACTGTGGAGTACATTGATGCTAACTAGTGATGTTAACCTGTGATTGTTCAATTCTCGATTGAACAACTGAAAACAGGTTCAAAATATTGACTTATATATTATGGATATGCGTTAAAGTAGCCCAAAAGTAAGGCAGGAGTAGTTAAATCAGCGAAATTAAGAAACAATACTTCCTAAAACTACTGCTAGTACTCTCAAAAGGCAACACATTTGAAAGTGAGTGTCCATTAACATATGAGCTCCTTCTCAAAGACACACCCTAACAACAGAGACATGCGCCGCTGTGTCAATCCGATTGTTATTCTTCTACCACCACCTCCCATAACACCTACAACAGTGGGAATCAGAGCATGACTTCTCTCTGCTGCCCAGATGGTGAAGAGACCAGCAGCGTCAGCGCTGGTGAGCTGTTACGCGCTCACTGGCAAGGAGATAAGCAAAGGCGCGCACAGTGGCGAGTACTAGAGAGAAGGAGGGGAGACGAATAGCAGGAGGGGGCTTTTATTTCAAACTGACACAGATAAACAAAGACCATGCAATGCTCTGCCGCCTTCCCGACTGGTTTGCTTCCTTTTTCATGATCGGCGGCTGTTCAACTTTGTCCTGGCGGGAGGTATGTGATCAGTTGGATCCGATATGAATGAGACTGCAGTTCAAACTCTGGCTCCGGAGCCATGTGAGCCACATATGATGTTGGAGGACAAAAGTGGGAACTGGAGCACCGGTTCGAATGGGAACTTGTCTTTACACTGCTGGTTGCAACTGCTCACAAGGGAGTCAAGCATGGAATTCCAAGGAGACGGCTCCAGCCTTGTGGTACGTGTGATGATTGCGTGCGTCTACTCTGTCGTCTGCGCGCTGGGTTTGGTGGGGAATGTGCTGGCGCTGTATCTACTCCACTCACGTTACAGGCAGAAGCAATCGTCCATCAATTGTTTTGTGATGGGGCTGGCGATCACCGATCTGCAGTTCGTCTTGACGCTGCCCTTCTGGGCAGTGGACACAGCATTGGACTTCCGTTGGCCGTTTGGCCGAGTCATGTGTAAAATCGTCAGCTCCGTGACCACCATGAACATGTATGCCAGTGTTTTCTTCCTCACTGCCATGAGCGTGGCACGGTATTATTCCATCTCGTCGGCTCTCAAGATGCACAGCAGGACAACGGCGGCCACCCGGGCAAAGTGGACAAGTTTAGGCATCTGGGCCGTGTCTCTGTTGGTCACGTTGCCTCACGCGATCTACTCCACCACCGCCCAGGTGTCCGATGAAGAACTTTGCCTGGTGCGCTTTCCGGACATGGCCCACTGGGACCCACAGCTTCTTTTGGGCTTGTATCATCTTCAAAAAGTCCTACTGGGCTTCCTCATCCCTCTTATTATCATCAGCGTCTGCTACCTTCTTCTCCTGCGCTTTGTCCTCAGCCGTCGCATTTCGGGCGCCGCCAGCCCGGAATTAGAACAAGGCCGTCAAAAGCGGCGCTCCAAAGTCACCAAATCGATTGTCATTGTGGTTCTGTCCTTCTTTCTGTGCTGGCTTCCCAATCAGGCGCTGACATTGTGGGGGGTGCTCATCAAGTTTGATCTGGTGCCCTTCAGCAAGGCTTTCTACAACGTGCAAGCGTATGCATTCCCGCTGACCGTTTGCCTGGCGCACACCAACAGTTGCCTCAATCCGGTGCTCTACTGTCTGATCCGCCGCGAGTTCCGAGCGGGTCTCAAGGAGATTGTCCTGCATACTACGCCGTCCTTCAGGGGTCTGACTCATCTGCTGCAGCGTAAAGGGAAAGTGGCAGAGGCGCCACCCGTCATGGTGCTGGTCCAAATGGATGTGTGAGCAGCGGGAAGATAGATGGACGGCTTCGAGACAGTCGAGGAAGCAACTGTCTTTGTTTATTTGCAAAAGATGGCCTCATCCAAATCCCGTCAAAACAGGGTATTTATTTATTTATTTATTTATTTATTTATTTACTTTGGTGCAAATAATCCCCAAGCCCTATACAGCGAGACATGACCCACTTTCCACCTTCCCCTTTTACCTCCAAGACATTCACTCAGACTTTTTCTCGCCCTGTCTATTTGTCCCTCTGTTATTGACACTGCGGGTGATGCCCCCAACTCTAAGCCCCCCAGCCCCTGGAATGTGATCATGAATATGTATAAATGTCAATCATAAATGATATTTTGTGAGTGGCAGAATTTGGCCACTCCCGCGGGATGAGCTGGAAGGCGACAACGTGTAATCCTCACCTGACATCTGTGGGCGGGTATCAAGGTTTTTGCAGATAAATCACTCTGACTGAAGACTGGGAATGTGAACGAGCAGCCAGGCATGACGGATACATTGCGATTGGGGATGTTCATGCAAAAGAATGTCGTCCGGTTTCTGTTTTTGCCGGGTTTGTTTATTTGTTTGTGTGCATTGCGTGTTGTGAATTCTAACATCACTTAAAGGTCATCTAAAGATGGTGTGCTGTGAAACTTACTAGAAAAAAAGCTAGTAAAGTACCAATGTGATGGTTTGAATCTGATCAGAATTGTTAACGTCAGTGTGGTGCATTCACCCGTTACGTAGAGTTGATTGAATTGATGGTCAGAACAAAGAACTTAAAAAAGTTGAACAAGTTATAACTGTTATTAAACATTGATATACTTTAAAAGCAGGCTACATACTTTGTGTTGTTGTTCCATTCCTACAATAATATCAAAGCAAGCTGAATTTGTACATTAAGTCAGAACTTGGCACATCTTAACTAATTAAGCTATTGTGTGCGTGCGTGTGTGCGTGTGTGTGCATGTGTGTTAGTTATAAGTCTGCATTATATTCCCATTATATTCCATTCCACCTCTCCCATTCATTTTCAATGAATGGGAGAGGGGTACGAGGGGGTGAGTAAAATCATTGTGGACTCAGCAGTATAGATTGTCCGTCCTTGAGAAGGTATTTAATTCCACTGTGCCTTGTTCAGTGCATGGAAAAAAGGCACAGAGCTAGAAAAATGTGCCAGTGTTTCAGCAAGATTATTAAAATTTCTCAGGTTTTTGTTATTCTGTACACCAAGATCCAGTGTGATTCTACTCATGTCTTCTCCTTTTGTTGCATCACTACTAAATAAAATAAAACACCCCAAAAAAAACATTAGTTGCTCGTGCACTCTGCAAGCGCTTCCAAAATTCCCAAATTGCCAATGAGCATAAAAGTAAATGCCAGTTTGTATAAATGTGCACTTCAATTAGCTGGTGACCAGTCCTGGGTGCACCCTACCGCATGCCCGAAGTCATCTGGAACAGGCACCAGCTCATTGAATCTCAATGAAAATAAGTTTTATTAAAATTGGATGCATGAATTTGATTACATTTATTTTGGACTGAGATGAAAATGTCAAGAAAGTGGGAATTGTCATTGACCTGAGAAATTTAAAAGGAGTGCACTGCATGGAGAGCAGATGATGTTTTGGATTTATTTATTTATTTATTTATTTATTTATTTATTTATTTATTTATTTATCTAATGTTCGTACATAGCTATGTTCAATTCATATTATTATTATTATTATTATTATTATTATTATTATTATTATTATTATTATTATTATTATTATTATTATTGCAAGAGGGTGAAAACAAATACAGCATTTTTGACAACTTACCATCACATCAAAGTTTCACCTCTTCAAGGATAGATCTTCATCAACAGTGTGTCTTGAGAATATCTAGTACTGAAGAAATAGATGGCTTGCCAGGAAGGGTCAACTGCTGTCTCCCAATACTCTATTAGTCTATTTCCTTCAGACTGTTGCCAATAGTAAGTGAAGCTTGCGTACATTTCCAAATGATTGATAAACAATTTATACTTTTCAAAATGTATCCAAAAAATAAACCATTTGAATTGTCATGAGCATATCTCATTTTTTTTCAAAAATCAATGTACTTTTTCAATGATATTTATTGATTAATTTATTCTGGAATGCTTTGAAAATAACATCTGTTTTAAATAAGGTTTGAATTAAAAAAAATTGGGGCAAGAAATACACTCACTTCTCTTGGCAGCACATTCCATTTGTATGCAGCATAACAGCTAAATGCTCCTCCACCGTGTTTGCTTTGAACACTGAGCTCTACTCATTGACCTCGGTCTGCAATCCCCATACTGGGTTTATGTTCAATTAGTATTTCCTTAATGTAGTCTGGACCCAAAAAAATTAGTGACTTTCTGATTCCTGTGAATGAATTTTCGTGCATATTCCTCCAGGCACGCAGCTGTACAAACAACCAAAACTAATTTGTTTTGTCTCATTTGATGTCACATGTACTGTAGTCACACCTGAGCGCAGACAGAAGAATTAGTCACAATTCACGCTCAGCATAAGGACGAGCCATAGCAGAGGACGAGCTACCTTCCCTTGAGCAAAACAACACGAAAGCTACGAAGAATTAACATGAAGTAATAGTGAAGGGTGCCTTAGGTCTGAATTATTTACTCCGCTTGGGCAATGGAACAAAAACAAAACAAAAATAAGAAATCCATGTTTGTATTTAACTTGTTTGTATTTAACTTGTTCTCATTATTTTTGTGTCCATGGGGACAGCCAAGTGCACCAAAATAATTTTGACAAGTTACATTCCTTCTCAGCGTGTAGCTCTGAGGTCCCTCATCACTTGTGACATTGATTTTTCTTTTTGGACTAACATTTGTTGACCTAAAGCCTCAATGCATTGCAAATATTTTAAAGGACAACCAACATCACTTTTTTGTTTCCTAACTGACATCAGAAAAAAGTTTTATAGCATCTAAAATACCCAAAACACGCAGGCTCATATTTTTAGTCAAATGCAAAACACCAATAAAAATGACTTAAAGTATCCAAAAACTACTTCAAATTAAACCCGGAAGTGGCCAGTTTAAGAAGGTCCCGCCCCCTTGTTCGTGGTGTCACCCCAAGACGTCTTGCCTTGCTGGAGAATCAAAACAATGGCTTCAGATTCGGAAAAGATGCTTTCTTGTTACTCATCCAGTTATGAATATGATTCAAATAGTTCCGAAGAGGAAAGCATACATGTTTGCAATCGATTGAAGAATATATTCTGGTCATTTTGATGCATCTGGAGAGATATGTAGTGGAAAACTCTTTAGTACTCACAGTACCCAAAAAATGCAGAAGAGGGCGACAAAGCTCCGTGTAAATTGTCTCCTGGGACGTTTTGTAAGCGAACATCAAATACACTGTAGAAGTCTTGGCGCAACACACAACGATTCACCATCGCGTTATTTATGTGTTTTCCTTCTAATTTCACCGTCAACACGGACCAACACGAAGTTTTCAGACCAAACAAAGTACCGCAAAATGCATTGAGGTGATGCAAGGTATATCCTTTCTTGGTGAGGGGCGTTCCTTCAGTGACGTAGGGTGAGGACTTGTCACCAACTTAAAAACAGGACTTCCTGAATATTCAGCGCAAGCCTTAAAACATAAAATATAGCTATATGCGGTGGAATCTTTGTAAAATACGCTCAGTAGAAGTCATTTGAAGCCATTTTACAAATGATGGACACAACTTGTCCGGAGACGTTGGTTGTCCTTTAAGCTATAACCCAGTGGCGGGCCGTGCATGTCACTCCTTGGCCTTCAGTCATTCTATATCTGAATCGATCCGCAGCTACCACTGTAAAAAAAGTGTGGTGTGATTTACTACACGTCCTGTACTGCACTAGAGGGTACAGTTAGCCAGGAAATAACTTGTGAATAAAAAAAATACTGTTATTAAACTGTTTGAGTTTTTACCATTGTATGGATCGTGATATGGAGTCAGAAGTCGCTCTTTCACACCACAGAGAAGATAATTGGAGAAGGACGGCGAACCATCAATAATGACCTCATGAAATTACAATATTATTTGCATTTTTGCTAGTTTGACCTTTCTTAATGATGTCCAACTTTTCTTGAAAAGTCTGTCTTCAAAATGACTTTAACAGTAAATTTGGAACCAAATCCATTGCTTCTACTCCTTCGGCCATTGTGGGTTGACAAAACTGCTATTAAACCAGCACAATATATTTGCTTATGTACAGTAGCTTGCAACTGGGCAGGTGTGCTAGCTCTGGCTACTAGGCTCTTATCACCAGTGGCTAGTGATACTATGATTGGCTAGTGATTAGCCAATCATAGTTTGTAAAAACTCTGACGTTGACCAGCACCTGCAAGAAGACACTGGTACCGCTTTTGGGTTGCCAACTCGAAATCTGATTGGCTAAAGCAACAGTTTGATCAGCATGTGTGAGAGCCCACAAAACTCATTGTGTAGGTGTTCAGGTAGATTTCTGACCCTGGGAACAAATTATGGCTAAAATATGATTGGTTAAACGCTTAAATACAAAAACACACATCTGGAAGCAACACAACAGGGGAAAATTAATGAAAGGAAGCTGAAAGAAAATTTGGATTCACTTAATAAGAATTCATGGACAAACTATAATAAACCTCAGTCTGCGACTCAGATATTTTAAGGCCAGCAGAGAAGGCTTCACGGGCCTTGACGGGCCGCCACTGCTGGAACCATTGCTTGATTGGCTTGCGATAATGACTGTAGATGTTATGACGATGCCGTACAAAGTATCAGGAAGCGCGAGCGTATCTCCATGGCCGAATTGTGTAAATTTGCCAAGAAAGATCACAGATCTGTATTTCACCTTGCAACATGTGTCCCTTTGTCATACTTGAGTGATCTTTTCTACGACTACGATATTGACTCAAACTCTTGGCCGTTAATGGCTTTTCACACATTTGTTGAGTGTGAAAACCCCACTTTGCGGTGCCGAAAGACGAAAGAAAGATGCTGGATCAAAGTGCTGCTGTAGTGGCATACCAGGAAGTAAAAATGAGAGGAAGACCGCCATCGACTAGATATATCTCTCATTGTTATTTAAAAAATGCAGAAGGGTGGGAGGGGGGTATTTATTATTTGTGTTTGTTTACTATAAATTCCATATAACTTAACAGGAGATGATTTTCAGACACCCCATTCATGTATAAATATTTTTAAAATGAAATACAATGGACATGGGCAACCCAGTGATTGACAGGTTAGCATGTCGCCTACCTGTGTGGAGTTTGCAAGTCTCCCTATGCCTCTGTGGGTTTTCTGCGGGCACTCCAGTTTCCTCCCACTTTCCAAAAACATGCATGGCATAACTTACAACATCATACATGTTCCCTATGTGGGAGTGTGAGTGCGGATGGTCGTTCATCTCTGTGTGTGCCCTGCAATTCACTGACAAGCAGTTGCGCAAAGACAGCTG
Source organism: Hippocampus bargibanti (assembly GCF_051943395.1). Lineage (NCBI taxonomy): Eukaryota > Metazoa > Chordata > Actinopteri > Syngnathiformes > Syngnathidae > Hippocampus > Hippocampus bargibanti. Next base: position 15,980,437 of record NC_142740.1, on the reverse strand, counting down.
GAATAGGCTGCAGCAATCCACACCACCGTTGTGAGGAAAAAGCGGATAAAAAAAGGGATGACTAGAAATTGGACATGAATGTTTTTTTTTTATCAGTAGCGACGATAGGAGGCGAAATGTTGTTGTCGTAGTGCGAAGGAATAAATAGGCACAAACATGAAGTGCCACTTGAAAGAGAAATTATTGACATCACTCCCTTTCATCAATACTGAATAAAGCTCCCCGGGTACAGGAAGCCATCGTAGGAGGCAGCTGACATTTCTGTTTTTTTTTTTCTGAAGACCTAATGATATGTTTCACAGCACACGTGATTGGGACATTTAATCATGGCTCATTAGTGGTACACCAACACTTTGTTGGATGCTGCGTTGAAATTTTCAGCTTTCGATGAGCATGAACGTGCTACAACTTATAATATACTCTTCACATGTGAGGTGTTGAGCTGCTTGCATTCTCATGGATGATGATGCACCAACATGGGGAGCTTATTATTGTGGATTTCTCCCAGATGATAACTATTTTCTTATGAAACCCTCATTTTTGGAAAACCTGCATGTCCTTCATGAATCCATTTCAAATCGCAAATCTTTCTCGATGTTGAGTGTTTGTTTTCTTGAATTAATATTTCCCAAGATCATACTCAATTAATTTAATCTTAATTAGTGATAAGGAGTATCCAACGTCGAGTCTTAATTCCCACTGATACACACACATTTCCGTGGAAAAGTTTAAATAGTTTCAGTCGACCACTTGAAGCTCTTTGTTGGTGCTTTTTCATTCAAATCTTTGGTGGTAAATTAAATATTTACTCCCAAAGCCAGAGAATATTTGTATCAATGAATATCAAGAGGCCAGAACACAAAATATTCACCATTACCGAAGTTGGATCCTATTTAGTCTGATTCTCTGATGCCACCTTCTTACCTAAAAACTCTACATTGGATGCTTATGTCCGAGTTGATTGTTCTTCTTCTTTTCAGCTTTTCCCTTTCAGGGGTCGCCACAGCGAATCAGTGTACTCCATCTAACCCGGTTTTGTGCATTCTCTTCTATCACACCAGCTACCTTAATGTCTTCTTTGACAACATCTATAAACCTCCTCTTTGGTCTTCCTTTCTCTCTCTCTCCTGCCTGGCAGTTCAAGGCTCAGCATCCTTCTTGCGATATAGTCACTGTCTCTCCTCTGGACATATCCAAACCATCTCAGTCTGGCCTCTCTGACTTTCTCTCTAAAGCCTCAAATGTGAGTTGTCCCTCTGATAAACTCATTCCTGATCCTGTCCAACCTGGTCACTCCCAAAGAAAACCTCAACATCTTCAGCTCTGCTACCTCCAGCTCTGCTTCCTGTCTTTTCTTCCGTGGCACTGTCTCCAGTACAAACATCACGGCTGGTCTCATACACCGTCCCCTTCATCCGAGGTGAAACCCTTCTATCAAACATCACACCTGACATTTTTCTCCAGCCGTTCCAGCCTGCCTGGACACACTTCTTCACCTCTTTTCCACACTCTCCATTGCTCTGGACATTTGACCCCAATTACTTAAAATCCTCCACCTTCTTTATCTCTTCTCCCTGTAGCATCTCTTGTTCTGAGTTGATTAAGATGAATAAATGTGTTACCCATCCATGTTCCATAGGCTGGTCCATGTGAGGTGAATATCATCATCCACCCGTGTCCGCTAGAGTCCCATCTGAGCCCTCTGTGGTCCACCAAATGCAACCACAATTTGTGTGAGAACCTGCTCTAAGCATGCTGACATTGCATCCACCAAAGAAATGAACAACAACAAGAATTGTCAATGTGGCACTTTCTTTGAAATGAGAAAAGTATGTTTTTCAATAGAATTTCTGATTTCATTTATTTATATCTACACCATTTTATTTATTTGACAATCTTTTGTATGCTGTCGAATTTACTGTTAGCCACGTTCACTGCTGATTGCAAATGTAATAATGCGCTAAGCAGTTTTATGTTCTCATTGTATTTCCTGGATGTGAATCCAACCATGTCCTTCAAACCAAGTTGACAAACCAAAACGGTATTTTTGCCATTTTGCTGAGCCCATAATCAGTTTTCTCCAAATTGCTGGGTTTTCATTAGATTGGCTCTTCCGTCGACATAATAGTTCAATCAATTGTTACGGTGTAACATTGAACTGGGGTCTTCATCGGTGGAAAAACGACTTGGCATTAGGGTTTATTTCTCAGTAGTGTCTAATTGAAACTCTCTGCTTGTGATTAGAAAGACTTGATTGCTGCAAAGACCATCACGTATAGAGTACACAACTAGTTGCTCAAAGTATGTACATATCTGCAACATCATGTTAAGATAGTGAATACTATATAGTCATTTTCTAAATGTATGAATGGGAGATCCAGTCTTGATTCAAACCTCATAGGGTGTCCCTCTAGGTTCCTTTACAGGGCCAATTCAATTTTTTTTTTTGTTGTTTTAAACAAAATAGCTAAATGTACCTCTAGAATTACATTAATAAAAGCACAGACGACATTGTCCTTCTTGAAATTCTGTCTTGGTATAGGTCTAATGCATTTGTCATTTCCCAACAGCAACTGAGAGCAATCCATCATGATAAAACTAAAAATAAAGACCACTGAGAGAAAAAAAAATCCATGTGACAGTTGTGACACACGCACACATAAACAATCTTATACTCACAATGGAACACATGTCAGGTAATATGTTTTTTTCTCTGATGCCACACTGGTTTTGCCATTGCCCATTGTGTGACAACGCCTGCAGTGCTTTGTTTTATCGTCAGTTCTAAAGGTCGAAAGATCACGCAAGTATGCCGTGATCTGTTTTGGCTGTGAAGATGCCAGATAAATCAAGGTCAAAATGATTTGGACGTGGGCTTTTGACTCTATGTGCAGCCCGGTTTTTGTTGTATACAGACGAGTGCTCTGGTTTTCTGGTATTCATTGCCCTCATTATTTCTCAATTGGCTCTTTTATTGAAAAATGCTATTTTATAGAGTTGCCTTTTTTATTTATTTATTTTTGCACTGAGAGACTCAATCCAATTCACTTGATTTTCTATATTCAAATGGCAATTTAAAACAGCAAGTTGTGACATGGTTTTAAAAATCCATTTGTTTTTAGTCACGGTGAAGTAGCTTATGGCTCATCACCGATTGTTTGGGTTTGGTATTCTCTCTTCCAACAGTCATTAATAATCAGACGTTGAATGTTGGGATGCACTGATATCGCACACAAGTCAGTACTTGACGTGTGATGGTCAGCAGCAGCCAGCTCATCTTGCATTATCGGAAAATGTGGGAATGTAATTTGGAACAGTTCTTTGTTTATATGTACCCTGAGAGTGTTTTCAACCAGTTCAGGGTTTACTCTGCCTCTCACACAACTTGAGTTCAGTTGCCACTCAGTGTATGAGGGTGTCTGTAGCAAATTGGTATTAGATGGCGTACAGTCCATATTGCAGTTGGCATTTCCCTTGGTTTTTTTTTTTGACTGATGTATTGGGACATTTCACTTTGAGTTTATCTAAAGAAAAAGTGCCACAAAATCCCACATTGATTTCATCTGTGCAACTATGGTTTTCCAAGTCTCAAACATTTTAACATACCTACATAACCCTTCCCAAGTTTTACAATGCAACATAGTGAATGTGGAAAAGGATTTTAATGCAAATGAGTTCAGACACAGCGAGTAAAGCAACACGCAAAGTTGAACAAAAGATCAGCGTAGAGCCGCTAGTCAATGTCAGCCCAAGTGTCAGCCCGAGTGACAACTGAGAGATCATTGCGGAACAAACACAGAGCAATGTGCTTCAGTTTCTTACAAATAATGTGAAGACACGATGCTTGGTTATGTGGTTGTCTAGAGATACTTTCTGTTGACGAACGATGTTATATCAAAACAACTGACAAACTATAAGGCAGTGGTCCACAACCCCTGGGCTGAGGACCGGTACCGATCTACTGGTTATTTACAATAAAATACATCCTACAACACATACAATACAATACAATAAAATACAATACAATACAATACAATACAATACAATACAATACAATACAATACAATACAATAGGGTGTGGCGTCACGCGGAAGTGCGCCTTTCAACCCTTTGATGTCTTTGACTCTTTCAAGTGAGCCTGACTCATTCCGACGCAGGCCAAGGGTATATAAGTAGCCAGCGTGGGACAGAGAGATTGGGGGGAATCACGGGGTCAGAATCGTCTCGGACTCAGACCCAGACAGACACGCAGCTCGCAGAGACCCACTCAACATCGGACAGTTTCACAGCATGGCTTGCTCGACTCCACGCCACAATCAAGCTCTGGGATACATCTGCGAGTCACTTCCCTGGGAGATCTGACAACGAACCTACTTACGATTAAAGAAAAACATCAAACTCTTTAAGCTTTACATAATAGTCAACACAAAGCAAAATAACAAACACAACAGGAACATAAAAACATGGACAGTTGTGCTATCTTAACGACTTTCCCCATGTACTCTATGCTGAGTACAAGACAAACACTATGACATGAAGCAGTTCTTGATGAAAGAGGGAAGGATGGAGGCCTCCTTTTCACTAGTGGATCAGCGACATCATGGTAGAATGTGCACATCTGCTACAAACTAAGTTTTGAAAGTAAACACGAAGATTGTATCACATCTGCTGTCGCAAGTAAATGCGCTTCAATTACAAGCTGCGACAGTTCCACATACGCATTGGCACTCTGCACTGATGCTCCTTCTCATCGCGAGGTCCTCAATCCACTGAAACTTGACGGCAGACTGTCCAACAGCACCGACCTTTCCGCTGAACAAAGCAGGGCTGTGGAAATGCTGCCCATTACGGGCGCAAAAATTCACAATCGCCTCAAACCTGTCCAGTCAGGCTGTATAGAAAGATTAAATAATTTACATTGCATCTGAAAGATGTTTTATTTTGAAATTTTTTATCTGTCTGCAGTATGCACTTTGTATTCACGCCATATCTTATTTTAAAGGCACATTTAACATTGTGATTCGAGAGCATTGCAGCCAGATTGAGCATTCCTCATGTCATGATTTCGTGTTTATTATTGTACTTAGAAAATATCACAAGCCATATCATGCTATTTAATTTTACTTTTCCGGCCTTTGAATTTATAATGTGTGTCCATGAAAATGTTTTCTGACATTAAAACGGTCCATGGGGCATAAAAGGTTGAGGCCGTTGCAATAAGGTGTTCAGTCTTTAATAAATTTCTCATTGTATCACCTATCTCTGTCAGGGAAATGTTATGTTTTTACATGATTCATTCAACTATTGTCTCCAGATGGCCTTCACCGTGTATCGCCATTTTGTTTCTCAGTGTCCACCTGCCTCAAGGACAGCAGTAATGCTCATTCACACAACTACACACACACACACACACACACACACACACACACACACACACACACACACACACACACACACACACACACACACACACACACACACACACACACACACACACACACACACACACACACACACACACACACACACACACACACACACACACAAGAAAAAAAATATTACAGTATCCGTATTTATAACTGTTGGAATTTAACACATAGGGATGGTATTTACAATGTTGGATGGCGACATGGTCAAACAAAGCTGATTGTTTGCTGAAAGTGTTTCTTCAGCTGTCATTTGTACTTATTTGAAGGTGTCGGACCTTTCGGTTCTTATCCAAGATGCTTCTTCAGCGAACTAAAGTCTTCCTGATTGTTTCGGCCCTATATATATTCATACTGCCTAGACATGGCGGTGCCGGACTCTGCTATGATAGGTCCCTGCTCTCAGGTTGGGGGGAGCAGAGGACTACTCCCTGTGGCTCCACTGATTGCTCCTATTATACTGACTAATGACTGGCTTGATCGCCCTATTTGCTCTGGTATCACCAAAGCTTAGGAACCTATGTTGCCTAAGCAGGCTGTTGAACAAAGGATCCAAATGAACCTCACACCACCATATCGGTTTATTCAAGGATTTAGCTGTTTTATGAAAATCGCTTCTTTTACTCCCCTTTCAAACCATCTATGACAGGCGTCGGCAACGCGCGGCTCCGGAGCCGCATGTGGCTCTTTCGCCCCCCTGCTGCGGCTCCCTGCGGCTTTAGAAAATAAATAATGAGTTAATTCAATGTATATTACTTTAGTTTGTTCGTTTTTAAAATATAATTCTAAATTTGAAGTTTATGGTGATTATAAATAATACAAAATAAAACGTATTCAATTTTTTTGTCGCTCATAATATACGTCACAACCATCGACAGTGGACGTATATCCGGTCACAACCGCCAAATTGCGCACAATTTCTTGAATTTTTTGACCCCCAGGTCGGCCAACTATGGATAAATCTAATAAAAGAAAAGTGTCTGAAAAAAACAGAACGTTTAATGATACGTGGGCAGATTCGTTCGCCTTAAAAACAGACATCGCCCACGCCTGACAGACGACAGCTTACAGTCCTGTTTGAAGATGAAGGTATCGTCATACAGCCCTGATGTGCAGAGGCTGTGCGCTGAGGTGCAGGAGCAGAAATCACATTAACCAGGTGATAAATACTGTATTTGCCATTTTGCAAATATTCCTTTTTTTTCAAATAGACATTGAGTATTATACAGTAAAGTCTCGTTATATCGATATCGGATATATCGATAGTCCCGGTTATATCGATACTATTTCTATGCACGCACGGAGAAAATTACATGCAAACAGGGTCGGATATATCGATAGTCCCGATTATATCGATATTTTTCGGACTCCCTTGAATATCGATATAACGAGACTTTACTGTATTTGAAAGTAATCTTCAACCCAACGTCTTTTTTTCTGAGTTTAAAATGTTTTTGTTGCGTGCAGAAATGTAATTTTGCTTCTCTGTAACAGTTCATTGATTCATAAATGCAACACACTATAGTTTGTTTATGCATATATAAAGGTAAAAAACTATGATGAAAAGATGCAGTGTTTTCTTCATTTTAAATGTCAAAAGGATTTTGTGTTTTCTTTTCAGTGTTTTCTTTTCTATGGGAAATGGGTCCAAATGGCTCTTTGAGTCGTAAAGGTTGCCGACCCCTGATCTATGATCTTTTGCTAAGATTTTAACCTCATTGTCATCAAATGAGTGGTTGCTAGCTTTTAGGTGCATATGTACTGCCGATTGAGGCTCACTAGTATTATCCCTGCGATGTTGATAGTCTTTTTTTGACAATTTGTTGAGTCTCCCCAATGTATTTCTCTTTATAATTTTCATTCTTTCAATGTATTGAATAAACTACATTACTTTGTTTTTCATTTGGCATCCTATCTTTTGGATGCACTAATTTTTGCTTTAAAGTGTTTATCGGTTTGGATTGGATTGGATTGGATTGGATATGCCTTTATTAGTCTCACAGTGGAGAAATTTACATTTCACAGCAGCAAAGTGATGAAAGGAATGAAAGTAGTAAATAAAATACATGAGCTGCTGGAAAGGCAGCCACTCTCGCGGCACCGTCTTGAAGTCAAAAGAACAAAAAAAACTAAATAACAAGCATAATATGAAGGTGTGAGATTCAATTTGGATCGTTCATACAACAGCCTGCTTAGGCAACATAGGATTAATAATGCTGATGAGGTGATACCAGAGCAAATAGGGCAATCAGGCCAGTCGTTAGTCAGGACAATAGGAGCAATCAGTGGAGCCGCAGGGAGTAGTCCTCTGTTCCCCCCAACCTGAGAGCAGGGACCTATCATAGCAGAGTCTGGCACCGCCATGTCTGGACAGTAGGGATATATACAGGGCCGAAACTACCAGTAAGACTTTAGTTCGCTGAAGAAGCATCTTGGATAAGAAGCGAAAGGTCCGACACCTTCAAAGTACAGATGACGGCTGAAGAAACCCTTTCATCGATGGACCACTCCTGTACGACTGAGAGCTTACACAGATTTATTTAATTACTTGTCACCGCAGAAAAACATGTTCTCTATTATTCCCAGTGCCTTTGTCAATTTAAAAAAATCGCTATTTTTGTTTCAGAAAAAAAGATGTGAATACCGACATGTCACAAACAGGCTCAAACTTTTCTGTTCATTGTCCAAAGTGTTGTGCATTTAGTTTTTACAAGGTTTAGAATTAAAAGTGAAGGAAATAATTATTTTTAACATTTTACCATGTTAATAGTACATGCGGGAAAATATATTGCCAAAAAGCAGGTTTTCAAAGTTGTCAACGTGCAGCTCCGATGTGTCGCTGCGTGTGAACAAATGAACCTTCCTCAAAACGTGCATGTGATTCATTTGAATTGAGCAACAACCCAGACTAGGTACTTTGTACCAATTTCGGCCACAAATTTTGCCTACCACTTTCTGACAAAGTGTGACAAAGAAATGAATGATTAGGCTACTGTCAAGCACGACTGTCATCTGGTCACTGTGATGGCCAATATCATTCTACGCGTGGCAGACCCTTGAAAGTCATATTTTTAATCTATTCCCATTCAAAGTCTTGCTGGCTTTCAGAAGAAGGTTAATTAAAGACTGAATTAAAGATGCAAGGTCCTTCCATAGTTCATTTCTTCTTTGGGACACTTAATCAAATGCTGTCATGAGTTGGAGTGATACAACGAGATTATCAACATTTATCCAAAGCATCCATGTGGTTGATTGGAAAACATTTTTTCACAGCCGTTTGTTTTATTCATTTAAAAATATTGTTTGACAGCAAATGGATATCGAGCGGATTTGTTTCAGAATGACAGAATTCATCATCGACGTCAAGTCATATTGTGACGTGTCAACCTCGACATCCTTTCCCTGAGGCTTTGACATCATCACATTGAAAAGTCACCACGTGTATAGCCTTGCAGTAGATCTTATTTACTATTCATGAATGGGCTAATGAAGTTATTTACAGAATTATCCTGTCAGGGATGCGCTGGCACGCTCCATATTTGGATGAAAAATAAACCCTCTGGTTAAGATAACCCTTGAGAGAAAACATCTAGTGCATCCTTATCTTCTCCCTCCCCTCGTGACAACAGGATATATGAAGTCACCTCGAACAATATTTATCATGATCATCATCAGGCACGGAATATAAAATGAAATATATATGAAATATTTGTGAGAATGTCTGAGAACGTCAGAGGCAAAATCACACCTTGGTTGGAAAAGAAGAAGTGATTCTTCAAATATTTTCTTCTTAACAAACAAAAAAATAGGCATATGGCCTAAGTATTGGACCAACACACCTGAAGAAAACTTCTATAAACAGAGCTTTCAGTCCTCACTGAGAAACTCATTCCACTCACTTGACCAACATGATCTCATTGTGTCATTCACTCATCAACTGTGACAATCTCATTTTATAAGGACTCACCTTTGTAAAATCGTGTCTCTTTGTAGAATCAGGTGTTAAAAATGTAATCTAGTTTCTTCAAACATCATTTTCAAATGCTGGCTCAATTTGCTCAATCGGGATTCGATGGGGGCGGGCAGGGTTGAGGTGGGCGGGGGTCACACCAAGTTACCAACCACCCTAACAGTTAGAAGTAAGACACAAGATCTCTGATTTGTACCCAGAGTCCTGATTCACTCTTTGTGTTGGTGTCATTGAACAAATTCCAAAGCCATTCATTATCTTTTCGATTCAGAAGTACAGTAGTTGGATGTGTCAGGAATTGGAAAATGTCCACAAAAAAAATCCAGATACAATCCAACCGATGAAAATCGGATTGAATATCAAAGTTCAAAATAGTGAATGAGTACACTTCTATAGTGTCTTCGTTGCAACTTTTTTTACTGGACAGTACCGCGACAGTCATCGGTATACTCAACCCTGATGACTAAACGCCTTTTAAAACATAAAGCTTGTCAGAAATTGTTTACTTTTTGGTTTAAAGTGGGTTACTTTAACCAGTACCCCGCTCTGAACAATGGCCAAAGCTAGAATCTGGGCCATTTTCGCTCCTACCACTGCTAAGGATAATAAATCCACATTGTGGTGTATATTGTTGTTGTTGTTGTTGTTGTTGTTGTTGTTGTTGTTGTTGTTGTTGTTGTTGTTGTTGTTGTTGTTAAAAATGGAGCCACACAATCATTGTGATTTATATTCATTCACTTTAATCAATGAAACACCTGTTCAATGAATATTTATCCCATTTTAGGGATAAATGTTCTTTCACCAACACTGTCTGTGTCTCACACTGCGCTTGTATCTTGTCCTCAACCTCCTCACTCTCTCTCTTTTTTTAGGTTTAAAAGTCCTCCAACAGTTACTCTGTGGTGACTCCAACTGGCTTCTTTTCAGATCTCTCAATATCATCATCTGTCTCTGACCCAATGTCTGCCTAGTGGCTGTTCGTTTTTTCTTCCATTGGGTGTAAAAGTAGGACATAATGTACTTTTTCCCTCGTCTCCATTTTGAACAATAGAAAAAAAACAGGAAAATACAATTTTAAACACATCCTATAAGTTGCATTTATTATAATAGTAAATTACTTTTTAAAGCTGTCGCTGCTCACCCGCAGAATAAAATATCCTGTGACTGTAAAGTGTCCTTGAGAGTTTAGAAAGGTGCTTATAAATGAAATGCATTATTATTATTATTATTATTATTATTATTATTATTACCACTCCTACCTCTTCTCTAAGTACGAGACCAGCCGTATGCTCTGTGTTCCATAAAATGGAATTTCCTCATCTCTTTGCATGATTCAACCTCTCACTCGGGCGAGCAAGACGGGTGACTCAGTTTAGGCAAGGTATTCATTTTAAATCTTTGGCTTCTGTCTGAATATTTGATATTAATAACGTCCAGAAAATCTTGGTCCAGAAAAGCGCAGTGCTGGAAACAGCACGGATACTGCACAGAACCCTTACTGTGTCAGTTCCTGACAATGTCACATCACCTTGTCTTGCGATCTACCAATAGTACCATGGAGATCGATTGGTCGAAAACTATTATCAGTACGATATTAAAGAATAAGGAGGCTGTGAAATCTAGTGATGTGGCTATGGGAGTGAGAGCAAGTGTCATTGGATAGATATTTTAGGAGAAAAGATCATCCTGTAGCCGACTCATCCGTAGCAAAGAGATTTGAACGTGTGAGCACCCCTCAGACAGAAGAGCTCCCCGAAGTTTTTATGGAAGGGGACTCTCCTTCCAAACAATAAATTTCCTTCCTCCGTCCACCTGCGCCTTCTGCTGAGCACCACAAAGGTAAAAAATCCTATTCATAATTCTTCGTCTTTACGAACGCGTGCGGTGAGGGGCATGGCTATGAGGCACAGACGTCATCACAGTCAGATTTACAAACATGAACTCTACAGAGTAGCTTATGCACCATTTGATTGGTTAACGTGTTTTGTTTAAAATGTCATGTCAGTATTCTTTATATAAACTGTAGCATAGAAAAAAAATAAAAAGTGATTATCGTGTTACCTTTACTGATAAATGAAGTCCATCTGCCGCTCCTTCTGAAGAAAGGCATCAATAACTTCTATGTAGAAGCCTTCCTTATCTTTAGCCAGTTTTAAAAGTCTCTCTATTTCTTTCAATTTAGATATGTAATCCTCCACTCTGAAAATAAGGCCAAGCAACACAAAAATTACTGGATGGTTGCACTTAACTTGCTAACTGTTTACTGTAGCTTGCTCTCACTAATTCTGTTATTCTGCAGCCGAGGAGGTGCAAGAAGAATCTGTAATCACCAGCGCCCCCTGTCATGAGGCAGGAGAAATGTGTGCCTCACCTATGCACACAATTTTGATATAAAATAAAATAAACACTGTAGTACAGTGTTTATAATGTAAAATGACTACATTATATACACCAGCTAAAGTATAGAAATATGGTTCATATACTAAAAGTGTTTGAACACTTTAATAGCGATATGCAGAGGAACAGCAATGCAGTCTCACTGCAGAGCAAGCCAGCACAGTTAGCATAGTCATTGCGCAATCCATGGTGAGGCTCAGCCAGCCCCTGCCTCACTGCTTGTCTCTACTTAGTATTTGAATGGTAAATGCGAAAATTCAGCGATTTTGAAAAAAAAAATCAAAAAATGGTGAAGTTAAATGGAAAATAACTTTAAAGTACAAATCACTAAATAAATATAACTGTTTAATTTATTTTTTCATTTGATACAGTAAAGTCTCGTTATATCGATATCGGATATATCGATAGTCCCGGTTATATCGATACTATTTCTATGCACGCACGGAGAAAATTACATGCAAACAGGGTCGGATATATCGATAGTCCCGGTTATATCGATATTTTTTCGGACTCCCTTGAATATCGATATAACGAGACTTTACTGTATTTCCATGATGACAGGTGAGGCACAGCTTCTCCTGCCACCCCTGACTGCACGTCACTGTATGTATATATATATATATATATATATATATATATATATATATATATATATATATATATATATATATATATATATATATATATATATATATATCACGGCTTGATTGGCAAGCAAGGCTCTTAAGGCAGAGAGCCTCTGAGTGTGGAGGCCGGGGGAGACAAGCTCTGTGGAGAAACTGATTGCTGCGTGGAACTGGCAACTGGCAAATATATATATATATATATATATATATATGTATATATATTTTTTTTTCTGAACATTATTAATATCAAATATTCAGACAGAAGCCAAAGATTTAAAATGAATACCTTGCCTATACTCAGTCACCCGTCTTGCTTACTCGAATGAGAGGTTGAATCATGCAAAGAGATGAGGAAATCCTTTTTATGGAACAGGGTCCCGTTGACCTTATACAACACCAAGCATTCAGTGATCCATGTGTATCGTGTATCCATGTGTATCGTGTATCCATGTGGCATCGAGTCATATGCTTTCTTGTAATCAATACAGGCTGTGCACAGGTTGGTATGTCGGGACCCAGTCTTGTGCGACTGTTCTGTCAACCAGCAGCTGATGTTTGGCACCTCTAGTATCCCTACCAATGACTTTCTGCGCTTTGCTCATGTATTGATCCATGTGTCCACTTATCTTAGCCGCAATGATGCCCGACATGAGCTTCCATGTTGTGGAGAGACAACATGGATATATATATATATATATATATATATATATATATATATATATATATATATATATATATATATATATATATATATATATATATATATATATATCCTCAGCCCTTGGTATTTCTCGATTTTCTCATGTTCCCATCACTCGGGACCGCTACATCCACGACAACGGCTTTCCTTTCCCCTTTATCTATGACCACGATATCTGGTTGGTTGGCCATTACCATCTTGTCAGTCTGTATCTTAGGCCAGCCCTCTCTATATGACCACAATACCCTGTTTGCATGTAATTTTCTCCGTGCGTGCATAGAAATAGTATCGATATAACCGGGACTATTGATATATCCGATATCGATATAACGAGACTTTACTGTATATATGTATGTATGTATGTATACAGTGACGTGCAGTCAGGGGAGCCTCACCTGTCATCATGGAAACCTGTCATGGAAATATCAGATGAAAAAATAAATTAAATCGTTATATGTATTTAGTGATTTGTACTTTAAAGTTCTTGTCCATTTAACTTCACCGTTTTGGGATTTTTTTCAAAATCGATAAATTTTCACGTTAACCGTTCAAGTACTAAGTAGAGACGAGCGGTGAGGCAGCAGCCGGCTTAGCCTCAACATGGATTGCGCAATCACTATGCTAACTGTGCTGGCTTGCTCTGCAGTGAGACAGCATTGCTGTCCTTCTGCATATTGCTATTAAGGCATTCAAACACGTTTACTATATGAACTAAATTTCTACAGTTTAGCTGGTGTATATAATGTACAGTCACGGACCTTTCGCTTCTTATCCAAGATGCTTCTTCAGCGAACTAAAGTCTTACTGGTAGTTTCGGCCCTGTATTTATCCCTACTGTCCAGACATGGCGGTGCCGGACTCTGCTATGATAGGTCCCTGCTCTCAGGTTGGGGGAACAGAGGACTACTCCCTGCGGCTCAACTGATTGCTCCTATTGTCCTGACTAACGACTGGCCTGATTGCCCTATTCGCTCTGGTATCACCTCATCAGTAACAGTAAACAGTTAGCAAGTAAAGTGCAACCATCCAGTCATTTTTTTCGTGTTGCTTGGCCTCATTTTCAGAATGGAGGATTACATATATAAATTGAAAGAATTTTCTAAACTGGACTTTCAATCGAAGCAGGTGATAATAATTAAAGGACGACCAACACCGGAGCTAAAAGGTTTGCTTAAGACAACGGGACAGAATACTCGCTCTTTTCAGACGGACTGGTACACACGAAAAGGCTGGCTGTGTGGATGTCTGGATGCCAAGAAACCACCTTGTCTGTAAACCTTTTCCTGCCTTCTGTTCTCAACTTATGACAATGTCTGGACTCAAATGGGATATTGCGACCTAAAAAATTTACAACGGAGCCTCATCAAACATGAGCGGTCGACCACGCACATCCAAAGACAAATCGCGTTAAAAACATTCGGGTGTCCAGGATCGACTTGGGTTTGGATGAACAGCGAAGACTCAACATCAGCATCCACAATGCTAAGGTAAACGAGAACCGGGAGATTTTAAAAGATCTCATCATGCCACCTGCTTCCTTGCCAAACAACAGCTGGCATTTCGTGAAAATGATGAAAGTAAAGGCTCTGCTAATCGTGGCAACGATGTTGAACTATTACATGCTTTCGCTGAGAAAGATGACAGGCTAGCGAGACATTTGTAGACATCCACTGTATTTTCTGGCCTGTCAAACAGAATACAGAATGATTTAATTGAAGCAGTTGGTGATGTCATTAGAAATGACATTAAGAAGGAGATCGGTGCAGCCCCATTTGTTGCTGTAGAAGTAGATGAGATTGTCATTCTCAGCACTGAAAAGACTGAAAACATACAGTCGGAACAGGACTGATCAAGGATGACTTTCTTCACTGGCAGTGATCTCCATTGAGACAGAGAGACTTTTAAGGATAAGGAAGGCTTCTACAAAGAAGATATCAATGCCTTTCTTCAGAAGGAGCGGCGCATGGACTTCATTTACAAGTAAATGTAACACGATAATGTTTTTTAAATTATTTTTTTCTATGCTACAGTTTGTATAAAGAATGCTGACATGACATTTTGAACAAAACATGTTAACTGTTGCCAATCAAATGGTGATTAAGCTACTCTGTAGAGTTCATATTTTTGTAAATCTGACTATGATGACGTCAGTGCCTCACCAGCCATGAACCTCACCGCACGTCACTGATATATACAGTAAAGTCTCGTTATATTGATATTCTCGGGAGTCGGAAAAAATATCGATATAACCGGACTATTGATATATCCGATCCTGCGGCATGTAAATTTTCTCCTTGCGTTCTTAGAAATAGTATCGTAATAAGCAGTACTATCGATATAACCGATATCGATATAACGAGACTTTACTGTATATATATATATGCACACACACACACATACAAGTCAATAGTCAATTTTGTGCTTCAAGCAACTGGCACTCCTCAAATAGAGATATTTAAGTGTCACACACCAGAAACCCCATTTGTGTTTGCCTAGCGGAAAGGGCAATCTAACTGTGTGTACGAGGGGAGGGTTTTTTTTTACCTTTGGGATTTTCCTCATTGGGAGAAGTTAGAAGAGGGTGTTTGCGCCGTGGTGGAAGAGAATACAGTCGAATTGTTTGCAGGTGACAATAAAATGATTTACACTTTGGTGGTTGTTGAGTTTTGTATGACGAAGCAGACACACGCGTTATCCTTAGTATATATTTGACCGTGACTTCTTTGCATCAGCTGACATGGGGAAGAGTGGGACATTTACACACTTGAGCAGTTGATGACAAATGCAAGGTATGGGAGGTCTGTGCATCCAAACAACCTATATATAACTTTTGTGGTTAATACACCACAGTGGTTGTTTGAAAACATCTCTCACTGACCTGAAGATGGTTTGAAATACATATCTCATTCGACTTTTGAGGGATGTTTTGAGTTCAACTCAATACTATAACACTTTGGAGACCTCATAAAACCGGCCCAGTATGACTAATGTCATGGCCTTTCCACATAACATTACAGGGACTCAAGCCAAATCGGGAAGGCTTTGCATTTTGCACATTAATCTCCAAACAACACATTACCGAGATGAGCAACATCAACACAAGGAGAAGCCGCCACGTTGGCAATTGGAGTACAATGAGAGTAATCAGACAGGAAGCCGTCCAGGCAGAGGCATGCAATTCTCTCAGAGATAGGGAGAGGCCCAGTCATGGAGAATCAGATTGAATAGGCTTTTTTTGCATAGATTGACTGTATTCAGACACAGAGGTGAAGTTTGAGGTTGTGCTTGTGAGCTCTGAAATGTGGACAATATGCCACAATCTCTCACCATACAAGGCGCAGAGCTGAAATGAAAACAAGGTGCCCTTTCGACTGGGTATTCGCACAAAAAGACCATTTTTATACCTGCACGGCGAGGCTTTCAAGGTGGGTGTGGCTGACTGGCAGAGTGGATGGATCTAGAAACAAGTCTCTGTCAAGTAAATGCAGCCTTAAGACTGTAAGATGGTTCAAAATACCATTCATCCAAGTCTGTGAAGTAGAACATCGAATCGAAAATCGTTGTAGCTATATTGCTGTCTTGAAAAGTGCACTAAATTACCAAGCATTTGAGGTAGCCAGTCCCAAAAGACGTACTTCATACATGTCGAACAGCAATCTGGCTAACAATTCAAAAACACAGTAGGAAGACTGCGACCTACAAAAGCCGCACAGACGAGGGAAAATGTGCCGAGCTGGACACAAATTGCTGCTGTGCTGAAGGTCTGTCGGGCTGACCATCAAATATCTAGGCCACAAAGATTTAGCGAGCGTAAGCAAACAAGGCAAGTTGCTAAATTACACAAATATAAATTACAGGGAAAGAGGTCACAACAATGATGTTCTTTGAAAAACATATTTATAGTACATGATCCCTCTGTATTCAAAGAAAACATTGTCGTATCTCTTTCAATATTAACTTTTTCTTCATTCATTGAACATTGCTTTTAGTGTTGATTTTTAAAAGTAGACTCTAAACCTGAATACGTACGTAGAATTTTTGTAAAGGGGGGTTCGGAGGTGGGGGGGCAATCAATTGCTCTAATGTTATTTTTGAGTACAGTGATACCTTGGCTTATGAACTTAATTGGTTTCCAGAAAGTGTGTGTAAGGTGAAAAGTGTGTATTCCAAACATTAATTTCCCATAGGAACCCATTCACATGAAAATAATCCATTCCCAGGTGCCCATAAAACATATTTTTTTACTAAATAAGCCTTAAAACTACACAAAATATACCTTATTGTATGTATAATAAATGTGCTATGGTATTGTTTTTATTGTAAAGTGTCCTTGGGTGTTTTGAAAGGCACTTGAAATTAAATGTATTATTATTATTATTATTATTATTATTATTAAAGAAATAAACTGTACTGTGTAATCAAGTTGTTTTATTTACCTTTGTGATGGTCGTTGATGGCATGATGGAATGGAGTGGCTGGTTTCATCAACATTAAACACTTGATGAGAAACGTAGCCTTTTTCTTCCACCACCTTGAGGAATGATTCCTTCTAAGCTTTGGCAGCTTTATCGTCAGAACTGGCTGCCTCACCATGACGAATGACACTATGAATCCCTGTACGACGCTTAATGTTCTCGAAACATCCGTGGCTAGCCGTGAAATCATAAATGGATGACGAACTTCCAGGTTGCCTCTCGATGATATCCGAGTGAAGTTGCCATGCTTTCTCGAGGATAATTTTACCTTGTTGCTCATCAATTGTGTTCTGTTTAGCTGGATTGATAGCTTTTTGCATAAAGTCTGTGTAAGCTCTCAGTCGTACAGGAGTGGTCCATCGATGAAAAGGTTTCTTCAGCCGTCATCTGTACTTTTTTAAAAGGTGTCAGACGTTTCGCTTCTTATCCAAGTTGGTTCTTCAGCGAACTAAAGTCTGACTGGTAGTATCGGCCCTATATATATATATATATATATATATATATATATATATATATATATATATATATATATATATATATATATATCCCTAATGTCCAGACATAGCGGTGCCGGACACTGCAATGATAGGTCCCTACTCTCAGGTTGGGGGGAGTAGAGGACCACTCCCCCCGGCCCCACCGATTCGGTTCGACTTTTGTTCGCTGAAGAAGCATCTTGGATAAGAAGCGAAACGTCCGACACCTTTAAAAAAAGTACAGATGACGGCTGAAGAAACCTTTTCATCTTTTTGCATAACGTGTCTCAAGGAGCTCTGGGTTGTACATCTTGTCCTGTTTCCACAGGCTGATTAATTCCAAACATGGAGGTTTGTCGCCCTCTTCTGCCTCTTCTCCTACACGAGGTTTTCAGACCAAAGTACAGCAAAATGCATTGACATGATGGAAATACTGCTACAATGTGTCCTTTTTTCGGTCAGGGGCGTTCCTTCAGTGACGTAGGGTGAGGACTCGTCACCAACTCAAAAACAAGACTTTCTGAATATTCAGCGTGAGTCTTAAAATGTAAAAGATAGCGATATGCGGTGGAATCTTATTAAAATACGCTCAGTAGAAGTCATTTGAAGCCATTTTACAAATTATGGACACAACTTGTTCGGAGATGTCGGTTGTCTTTTAAAAGTCGTAAATTTTCCCCAAAAAGAGCAGCGCGCGCAATGGTCATGGAATTACAGTACATAGGGCATGAATGGCAGCGCCAGCGCCAAGCATTTTTTACGCTTGTCATGTGGACACCCCTTAAGAGCCGCATCAAATCAGCCAAAGACCCACATGCAGCTCGGGAGCCGTGGGTTAGCCAGGCCTGCTATAAAAAAAATAAAGCAGTCAAAAAGATAGTAAAAAGTACCAGGGAGTAAAGCCAAGGTGAAGTCGGAATCATGCTGAGTCGAATGCCAAAGAGGACAAGTGAGTTTTGAGATGGGTTTTAAAGATGGGCAGCGAGGGAGATTGCCGAATGTTCAGTGGCAGGTCATTCCAGTGAGTGGATCCAGCAATGGAAAAGGGTCGATCCCCTATGTTTTTGGCTGGACAACAGACCTGAGGCGTTGAGTAGGTGTGTAGGGGTGGATGAGCTCAGAGAGGTAAGGAGGAGCAAGGCCATTTAATGATTTGAAAACAAATAATAAGATATTGAAAATAACTCTAAAATGTATATGGAGCCAGTGAAGGGATGCCAGAGTAGGGGTTATGTGCTCCCTCTTACGAGTACCAGTCAAGAGGCGAGCAGCAGCATTCTGGACCAAATGGAAACACTTCATGGAGGATTGACTGGCTCCAAAGTAAACCACATTACAGTAATCGAGCCAAGACGTGCCAAAGGCATGACTTACTGCTTCAAGGTGCTCATGAGAAAGAGGAGGTTTTATTTTACCGTGCTACCTAAGATGAAAGAAGCTGGATTTAACAACAGCACCAATTTATCGGTCAAGTTTAAAGTCACTGTCCAGTTTAAGACCTGAGTTTGAGACTGTTGAGATAAGGAGCCAGGAGGCCCAAGTCTCCAGGATGAGATGTACATAGGCCAATGGGACCAAAAATATCACTTCTGTGTTCTTTTCATTGAAGCTCAAGAAGTGTGCTATCAAGGTTTTGATTTCCTACAGGCAGAATAAAAGTGGCCTGAATGAGAAAGTGTCTTTTTTGCTCAGTCGGACATCGATCTGACAGCATAGCAGCATAGCATTGGAAGGAAATATCATGTTTCCTTAGGATAGAACCCAATGGGAGCAGGTACAGTGATACCTCGACTTAAGAACGCTTTAGATAACGAAGTTTTCGCCTTACGAACATTAAATTTGCGAGAATATAATCTTGGCATATGAACTTGTTTTCGGGAAACACACGGAGTGCGACGGTGGCTAGAGGACTAGTTTTCGACGGAAGAATACCAAACCACATGGCCGAATAGCGCCACGGTGGCTGCCGGATGACTTTTCCATAGCCACTTTTTCTGAGTGCATACATGGTATACGTGGTACGTTATCAAGGATACATTTGCTATTATAGGACCGAAAAAGACCCCACCACAGGCCGGTGTTCAGCCGAAGAGGACACAAAACAAAATTACAGTCGAGCAGAAGATGGAGATCATCACGAAACACGAGCGACGTGTGCTTTTGTGTGACTTAGCGTTCCAGTACCAGTGTGCTAAGTCGACCATTGTTACCATCTTTCAGAACAATAAAGCTATTAAAGGTGCGTGTGTTGCTCAGGGTGTTTCCGTGTTGTCTAAGCAACGGTCTCAGTCAATAGAAGAAGTTGCAATACTTCTATTATTTTGGATTAATGAAAAGCAGCGAGCAGGTGACAGCATGAGTGAAGGAATTATCGCCGAGAAAGCACGGTAACTTCACTCGGATATCGTCAAGAGGCAACCTGGAACTTTGTCATCCATTGATGATTTCAAGGCTAGCCACGGATGGTTCGAGAACTTTAAGCATCGTACAGGGATTCATAGTGTCATTCGTCATGGTGAGGCAGCCAGTTCTGACGATAAAGCTGCATAAGCTTACAATGAATAATTCCTCAAGATGGTGGAAGAAGAAGGCTACATTACTCATCAAGTGTTTAATGCTGATGAAACCGGCCTTTTTTTGAAAAAGATGCCTAACCGGACTTTTATTACATAGGAAGTCCGTCCCTGGGCATAAGCCTATGAAAGATAGGCTAACCCTCCTTCCTACAGTCCTCATGGGATGTGACTCTCCTTCCAAACAGTAACACCCTCCATCCCACCTTCTCCCACTCCATTCCATCAAGCCATCTACTGTCACGGTTTGCAAGGTGGTGATGGTGGTTGTGGATCCCAAAAATGCAGGCAGGAGGGAGCAGCAAGTTGTTTTTGACAAATTGTATTAAAATAAAGTCAGCAGGAACAAAATCTAAAACATCAAAGTTATCCGAACAGAAAAGTACAAAGTATCAAAGAAAACCAAGAGTAAAAGTCAGCTTCCGTCATCCGTCAGCTTCTTTTGGTGTATACACCTGCTCCCTGGATACCTCTTCCATGTTCTTGCTCGGGTATGCTCTCCCGGAGGAACACTTCGATTAATTTTTTGAGTTTACGGGTGCATTGAACTGCCAATGTTGAGTAGATTTTTATGACTAGAAAATATTTTTCAGAATATTAGTAATCAGGAATGCATTTTAATCGGTTTGAGCATATTCAAGTTTAATTTTCCCGTACTTTTTACCAATGTGTGGGTATGGAAGTCAATACTCATTTGCATTCTGAGTGAATAATGCCTAATGGATAACATGCATTGAAGACGTAAATATAACCTTAAGAAGTCAAAAAAACATTTGTTGTATATAGGAGGCCCAACAGTAAATAAAAAAAACACTTATTTTCATTATTAATTTGTGCGTGTTAAAGTCAATGCCTCATGCCATAAAATGAAATTCTTTATTTTATTTTATTTTATTTATTTATTTGGTGTATTTCAAGTTACAGTTCAACCGTGGGTAAGTGAAAACTTATTTGTAACCTAAATGAGGCAAAATGTGATTGAAAAAAGTACATTTTAATTTCAAGAAAATTTAAACAATGTCTTCTAGCATATGGTTCAAAAGGTATAATGCACTTTTGCATTACTTTCAAAGGAGATGTTGATCTCAGGCCGACGTATTAAAAAAAAAAAAAAAGAATGTGTTCATCGCTTTTTATTTTTGTTTTCCTCAGAAGGTATGGTGCACATGTAAAATTAGGCACAAATGCAGAGACAAAGCTTGAGCAGAAACGCCACATGGGAGCGTCTACAAAAAGGCGAATGTGAGTGCAGAAGTAGAGTGAAAACAAGCAAATGTGACCTTTAAAAAACTAGGTCAGTGGAATGTGATGGATGTTGCAGGTTGACTGTCAGTTAACACACAGTAGAATGACACCCAAAACCTCTTCCCTTCCTGCACTGACAAGGCGTGTCTTAAAAGCTGCAGCAGCGTTGTCGAGAACCCCAGCCCACCACCCCCCCCCCCAAAAAAAGAAAAATGCTTGAGTGCGCAGCGTGGATGTTGTGCTGAAGGAAATGTGAGGATTGATGCAAGAATGTAGCAAAATACAGAAATATGTATTCGTGGGTTTCATTTACAATTTCTCACACAACATTGATCTTTTTTCTTTATTTTTTGGCTGAAGAGCTCCAGATATATTGCGACTTGATGGTCGCAGAAGGATAAACCATACCATTGACAAAAATTGGGGCAGTATCAAAGACGGAAATATCAATTTCCCACAAAACAAAAGAAGTCCAACATAGCGCCCGATGGCAGCCGACAGCAAGTGCTCCCACAGGCCTTGCTTTTGTTGTTTTTGAGTTTTCTTTTGTCACTGAGTTGTGGAACAAATACAGATTGTTTTTCAGCATTTTTGACCACAACATTTATCAAGGAGGAGACTCTGCTGAGCGGGCGGTCCTTTTTGGCAACATGAATATGCCAGCACTGTTTTTGATTAGGGAGGAAAATTCCAGTGCCATTTGACTGTGAGCGCTGGACAGCTTTGGGACGATTGTGCTTTTTTGCGCCTGTAATGGGCAGCATTTTCACAGCCCACTTTGTTCAGCGGAAAGGTCGGTGCTGTTGGACAGTCTGCGGCTGGGTGGATGCATGGCTTGAGTTAGCTGCAATGAGAAGAAAGGAGCGTCAGTGCAGAGCAACGATGCCTATGTGGAATAGTCGCGGCTTGGAATTGAAGCGGATTTACGCGGAACAGATTTGAGACAATCTCTCAAGATACAACATCGACATTGCAGCCCTCACCAAGACCAGACTACATGTAGAAGACTGCCTGACAGAGGTTGGTGCAGGGTATACCTCCTTCTGGAAAGGGGTCCCAAAGGCAACCGCCGTATCCATGGAGTTGGCTTTGCAATGCATTCTGGAATCCCCTATTGGCATCAATGAAAGGCTGATGACATGGCGCATTCCCTTAGCAAAGGGACGCTTCGCTACACTCATCAGGGCTTACGCACCAACTCTGGATGCCAACCACATTGTCAAGGACGAGTTCTACAGAGCTCTGGACACCATCCTGCAGAAAACTCCGGCCACGGATAAGCTCCTCATCATGGGAGATTTCAATGCTCGGGTTGGCATGGAAAACCTTGTGTGGAATAAAGTTATTGGCCAGCATGGAGTGGGAAAGATGAACACCAATGGCCTTCGGCTCCTCTCCCTCTGTGCAGAGCATCACCTGGGCATTACTAACACCATCTTCCAAATGAAAGACAGGTTCAAGACCACTTGGCAGCACCCCCGCTCCAAACATTGGCACCTCCTGGTCTATGTGATTGTCTGTCAGAAGGACATACAGGATGTCCTTATCACCCGTGCCATGCGTGGAGCTGAATGTCGGACTGACTACCATTGTCAAGTTATGTTGGTTTTTTGAGTTCTCCCCCTAAATTGAAAAGGGGTTTTGGCTGTGTTGACCGGGGTTACACTGGGACTTCACTCTTTGACTCCAATGATGAGACAGATTTCTCCTTTCTTTTTCCTCTTTTAGTTTGGACTTAACCGTCTCTTTTCTCATTGAAAAGACAATTGGAAGATTGCAAGCTGATTTCAAGATTGCAAGTTTGCAAGTTTGCAAGGTGAAAAACCTTTGAAGAAGGTAAAACACAAACAGCAATTAGGTTTACATTTGAAGGCTTAACCGGCTGGTTTTGACATTAAACCATCAAATCAAATTATCAAATAAACGGTCACAATAACAGGTTCTCTCACCGTCAGCCACCCTGGTCTTTACACAGTTGAACTCTACTGTCTTGGTAAACTCCTAGAGCAGTACTTGAACCGAACCTGAGCAGTGTTGCAACTGACTATTTTAAGGAGTGGTTGCTTCTGGTGAGAGCCTTTCTGATTTCTGAATGGCTTTCAGCTGCTGGCACAACTGCCTTCATTTCAGCTCTCTCCTCTGGGGGAAAATGGTGCCACTCATCTTTGGACTACAGCTTCGGCCATATTTGTAGTTTTTTATCAAGACACTCATCTTTGGACTACAGCTTCGGCCATATTTGTAGTTTGCCGAGACAAACTACTTATCCGCATACATCCCCGTCATCCAAGGACAGCTCCTAATGGAAAGCTCTGCTGCACAGCACTGACCAAACCCACCATCAAAGCCAACCTTCAACGACTCCTTGCCGAAAAACTCGACAAGATCCCAGAGGACCCAGTCGATTGGCAAGCTCTGTGCCAGGCTATTTACAGCACAGCCTCAGAAGTGCTTGCACAGTCAAGGAGAAGACACCAGGATTGGTTCTATTCAAACTCGGATGAAATACAGTCCATTCTAAAAGCAAAACATGAGGCCCACAAAGCTCTCCTGTCTTGTCCCACATCTCACACCCAGAAAGCAATCTTTACCGAAGCAAGGGCAGCAACCCAGCAGGCACTCCGTGTCATGGAGGACACCTGGTGGTTGCAGAAGGCACATGAGATCCAATATCTGGCAGACTATAACAACACCCAGGGTTTCTACAAGGCCATCCAAGAATTGTATGGCCCTAGAAAGCAGAAACTTGCTCCAGTGCAATCTGCTGACGGCTCTGTGCTCCTTAAGGACCGCCATGAGATCCTTGCTCGCTGGGCAAACCATTTCGAGACTCTTCTCAACACCACCAACCCCGTCAACTCAGAAATTCTGGACAATCTTCCAGACCTGCCGCCAATCATGAGCCTCGACACCCCACCATCTTTTTCGGAGACCAGGCAAGCCATCATGAGCCTTAAGAACAACAAAAGTGCTGGACCTGATGGCATCCCTGCGGAGGTTTACAAACACGGAGGTTGTCTCCTCACGCGCCATCAGCACCTCCTTATACATAACATCTGGGAACATGGGAAGCTCCCACAGGACTGGAAGGACGCCAACATCATTGTAATCTACAAAAAGAAAGGGGACAAAGCAGCCTGTGGGAATAGCCGAGGAATCTCTCTCCTCTCCACCGCAGGGACATTTTTGGCCAAAATCATGCTCAGTGGGCTGGTCAAGCATCTCTCAGAGTCTGTGCTTCCAGAAACGCAGTGTGGTTTCCGGAAGACAAGATCCACCACAGACATGATTGTTGTATTAAGGCAGTTTGTGGAGAAGAGCAGAGAACATCGCCTCGACCTCTACATCGCCCTCATAGATCTCAACAAAACATTTGACACTGTCAATCGTGAGTTGCTATGGAAACACCTCTCCAAACTTGGGGTACCACCCAAGTTTCTTTGCAGTTTGCATCCTCCAGCAGCTGCATGACAGGATGCAAGCCAGAGTACTCTTCAGAGAGCTCCAGTCAGAGCTCTTTGGGGTGACCGCTGGGGTGAAACAGGGCTGTGTCTTGGCTCCAGTGCTCTATATCCTCCTTTCTGCCGTCACGCATCTTCACGATGGCATCCGGATGGAGTACCGCCTCGATGGAAACCTCTTCAACATCAGACCGCTCCAGGCCCACACAAAGACAAATATCTGCCACATCTGCGAACTTCAGTATGCTGATGACTGTGCTGTACTAGCTCATAGCTCAAAATCTATGCATCATGCTCTCAACACCATTTCTAGCTTGTACCAGTGTTTTGGTCTCCAGATCAACATAAAAAAACAGAGCTCATGTTCCAACCTGTGTCTCCAACTCCCACACCACCCAGCCTTTACATCAATGGCATTTCTCTAAACATAGTGGATCATTTTACATACCATGGCTCCACTTTGTCCTCCAATTGCTCCCTTGACATTGAAGTACGCAAACGTATAAATAAAGCCTCGTCATCGTTTGGTCGTTTACGCAGCAAAGTCTTTATGAACCGAAACCTGAGAATTGGAACCAAAATTGCCGTATACAACGCAGTATATCTGTCCACTCTCCTCTATGGGGCAGAAACATGGACCGCATACCGCCGGCACATTACTACCCTTGAGGCCTTCCATATCCGGAGCCTGCAGAAGATCCTTGGCCTGTCCTGGAAAGATCGAGTTCCCCACTCTTTCAGCGCACAAATTCCATCTGCATGAATATTCTTCGTTGAATTTTAAAGACATTAAAGACAATGAATACATTTTTTCCAACCTCATGCCACGTGGTAATCCGCCCCTATGATGACAATTTCTGCCATGTGAATCGGTCGTCCCATTTTGTAGAGTGTTTGGAATGGTCAAAATGTCTCACTAGCTCACCTGAAGGAGCTCCCAATGACGAAGCTCCTTTTGGACACTTGGGACTCATTACTGAGATGTAAGTTATGACGATCGTTGATGTGAGTATACATCTGTGAACAACTGCGAGGTTCACTAATGTCAACTTAGTGAGTCAGAGAGGAAACAGAAACATTCAATAGCTTGCACGATGTGTTGCTGAATCACAACAGACAGATGCAAAGTGCCATTTTATTTATTATTTATTCTGTTGTTGTATTTTCTTCTTTTTTTGATTGAGAGGTAAATTTGACTGAAAATTAAGAATTGCATTTGAATAAGATTTCAGCCATTTTGTTCTCATAATTTTATGGTACCCTTAACAAAGATAATGATATAAAATATTATTGTAAGATGACACTGTGGTTTGAGTCACTGAACATGGATTTGTAATATTGCACCTTGATTCCTATGATGACAGAATTTGTTTGAGAAAACAAAACATGACAACTTCTAAATTGTGTTACTTTTTCCACTTGCCATTTTTGTTCATAATCATTTTTCTTTTCAAATTGAACCTCATAGAGGATATGTACAAATATGCCATTCTGTATAATTTACCCACAGGCCACAGTTTGAAAAAGGCGTATCCTTTGGAAATCATGTCGTTCCGATTCATTGTTAATTACTCAACCCGACCCGCCTGATATTTGTCATCAGCAATTACTCTGCACGTACAGGCCTACGGACAACCATATCTGGTGCGAGGACATCAAATAAGGCATTTTTTCATTCCTTTTTATAATTCCTTCCTGTTTGTCCACTCCAAACCAGAAGCCTATCAGTCACATTCATGCCGACTGTAGCAATGGATATTATGTAAAAGTGTACAGTATATATCCATCCATTTTCCGTACCGCTTATTCCTAACAGTACATATATATTTTAAAATACAGTATATATACAGTATATTCCACTGCATTATTTGTCATGTGTAAGTGTTGTATTTGGACAGATTCAGATGATAATTGAATAACCCACTGCAACAAAAAATAAATCCCATTTACCGTACTATTTTATAATTCCTATGGCTTTAATGTGACCAAAATAGAAAATGAATCGATGAAGTATTATTGTTATTACTGTTGTAGGACTAATATACCAAAGTGGGCTCGGTTTGTCTCCATAACTATTATTCACTTAGGTTTCCTTCATTGAATGGTGGTCATTCATGTAGTAAGATATATAATTATAACATCATATTTTCTTATTCAGGCTTGGGGTTGTTTTTTTACCAAAACAATTGCTTGTTATTCCATCCCAATTTGAGCAGAGACCGAAAGCAAAACAACTATCAACCCCAACATTTTTATTGTTGGAAATAGTAATATCCTTCAGGGAATTGTTGTTGGATTTTAAAAACTAGATCCGGTCTGCTTTCCAATTGTAAACTCACTGAACTACAATCTGAGCATGAAAATGTACATAATTGTCAGTTTTGCTGAGACCATTGTACTGCCAATAATAACACCACAATCACCTCCCCTGTACGCCCCTGAGGCAAATAATTATATTTGTATATACAACAACATGAAAATCAAAATTACATGTGAAGAGATCTGCTGCCACCGCGACGCTACCCTGGAGAAGCGGCGGAAAATGGATGGATGGATGAATGAATGATGATTTAGAACATACATACATCGAATAAAGTAATTTTTCAAGTGCCGCAACATCATCTACTGGACAAATGGATTCATTACAATCAGAACTGAACAGATTCTCAGTGCGGCTGCGCGAGAGCGTAATCACGTCATCAATTTCACGTACGTGGTATATAATGATTTCGTCTGACGTCAGCGTTCTTTTCCCTGCCTAGGCCCTCGTGTGGTGGGCAGTGTAATATTTGCTGTTGGTGTTTATTCCACCGAGTGAATCCAAAACCATCCGCCAAAATGGTGAGCTGTATACGTTTTTGTGAGTTATCGCCGAACAAACGCGACGGCAAGATGTTCTCACCGTTAATCTTACCGGGCTGAGACGATATTGATTTGCCTGCCTGTATTGGGCGTATCATTCACCTATGAAAACCGACGTCCATTTTGTTGTAATTCCCCCTTTTGAATGCCTAGCGGTCTCGGGAAAACGTGCTCTCCAGACCTGAGAACCCGTTGAATGTGAAAAGCGTTATGTTTCTCGGTTGAGGTGCCGTCTTGTCGTCTAGGCCCATAAATGTAGCGGCGGTTTACTGGTTTACCGGCGTACGTCAATTCTTTGTGCACTGGCATAAACGGCAAACACAGCTGATGGTAGTACGAAACGCTTAGCTGTCTTCAGTCGACCTCTCACTGTCGTGTCCTGTAAAGATTCACGTCGGCCGAAGACACTGCTGTTGTGGCCGCTGTGGTTGAGAACCCTCCGGCCTTTTGTCAGCCTCCCGTAGGATACGCTGTAGCTAATGCTAGAGCGTAGCATTGTGTCAAAGTCTGTACACGTGGCCTGTCTACCATCATTTAATACTGGGTTTCAAATGTTTGCGTCAAACTTTCCCTATTTCAAATTTAAAACAAAACACACGTGAGGACAAACTATCTTATTGAGAAAATGTGCATTTGACGACTTGTGATGGCGGATTCACAACGCCCTGACTCTAAAATTATGCGTCAGACCTTTTTTCCCCTCCCCTCTGCTGGTGAGGTGGCATAATGTGCATACAGCAATTCAAAATGACGCAGAATGCCACATTGTACATTAACACGCATAAGTTCGGTGTCGATGGAATGGAAGAAAATAAGTTGAGTTTTACAAAGTTTGGAACACTGACCTTAAAGGACAACCGACGTCCCCGGACAAGTTGTGTCCATAATTTGTAAAATGGCTTCAAATGACTTCTACTGAGCGTATTTTAATAAAATTCCACCGCATATAGCTATATTTTACGTTTTAAGACTCACGCTGAATATTCAGAAAGTCTTGTTTTTGAGTTGGTGACGAGTCCGTACGTGACGTCACTAAAGGAACACCCCTGCCCGAAAAAAGACACATTGTAGCAGTCCTTCCATTACGTCAATGTATTTTGCTGTACTTGTTTGGTCTGAAAAGTGTGTTGCACCCAAAAGCCGCCAGAAGAATGCATCCAAGCTCCATATAAGGAATTTATCAGCCTGTGGAAACGGAGGTGGCCACAGGAAGCCACCATTTTGTGCCTCTTTTTTGGGGGGGATGAGACATTTCCCCCCAATGTTGCCTCAAAATGGCACAAAATAAGTTCTTTAATCGATTGCAAACATGCTTTCCTCTTCAGAACTATTTCAATCATATTCATAACTTGATGTGTAACAAGAAAGCATATTCTCCGAATCTGAAGCCATTGTTTTGATTCTCCAGGAATGCAAGACGTCTTTGCGTGACGTCGCGAACTGGGGGCGGGACTTTCTGAAAATGCCCAATTCGCAGCTCAATTGTTTGCAGATTTTGGACACTAAGTCATTTTTATTGGTGTTTTGCATTTGAATTAAAAATTATTACAAATATCATACTGCATGTTTTGAGCATCTCCTTTTTGGTGTTGCGAGTACTCATTAAATTTTATTGTAGGCCGTGCTGCCTTCTGTTTCATCCTGTGTTTTGACATATCCAGAAATGTAAAGGGGGGCATGTGATTTCTGATTGAAGTCTTGGGATCTTTTACGGCAAAGATAGCGTGATGGCAGCGACAAATAAATGTGAACCAGAGAGCAAGAATGACATAATAATAATACTTTTCCTTTATAAGAGCCTTTCAAAACTCTCAAGGACACATTACAGTCACGGGATATTTTTTGTAAATGACTGAAAACGTACTGAATTCATATGAAAGAACCTGACTAAAGAGAATCAAAAGTTTGTTCGTGCCAATGTTGTTGTCAAATGTGCTGCATGGGCAACATACAACAAAGATGACATTTCTTTCCTCTGCTGGGTTGTTAAAAAAGTCGAATGGCACAGAGAGTCCCCCTAATCAAAATTAGTGCTGGTACACGTGAGCTGCCGAGAAGGCACAATCACTGAGCACAGATTCTTCTCAGTTGAAAAATGTCAAAGCCAAAATTGCTGAAAACATTCCACAGCACGTCCATGCGGCGTGACAAAGCACGGCCCTTAAAGAGCACTTTCAGCGGCTGCATACTTGGCCGCCATCTTGGGGGGGTTCCCAGGTAGATTAATGTTGTCAATTCAAGCTGAAACACCGCCTTCTGGCCTTCAAAGGTGTAACAGTACAATTTGATGTGTGGGTTTTTTCCGTCATCGTTTGCTTTGTTTTTGCAGTGTTTGCAATCCGCTGGTACCAAATGTTTAGATGCGAATAAGTTGTAAATCTTACCATGACATGTGGTCTTTATTTTATCTGAACGGAAGCACAGTATCTGTAGTTATGGGATGTTTTTTTGTTGTTGTTGAAGTACATTTCTGTACAGTTACACATTTTCTTTAGTACAGATCTTGAGTCAAGATGTTATCCATTTTTATTCATGTCAATACAAGTATCCATCATTAGCTACAGTGTCACGATCTCTGCCTCCACTGTAATGTCATACATGAATTTCCCATGTCCTCATCCTCAACACTTTCTGTCCTTGCAGGTGAACTTTACAATCGACCAGATCCGTGCCATCATGGACAAGAAGGCCAACATCCGTAACATGTCCGTGATCGCGCACGTCGATCACGGCAAGTCCACGCTAACGGACTCCCTCGTGTCGAAGGCTGGTATCATCGCCTCGGCCCGTGCCGGGGAGACCCGTTTCACCGACACACGAAAGGACGAACAGGACCGTTGCATTACCATCAAGTCCACGTAAGTGTTTATTTGTTCTTTCGATTCAGAAGCGCACTTTCTAAAAATGTTGTTGCTGTTGTGTATGTGACATATTTCACTGCCCTGTCCAACGCTGTTCTCTGGCTGATCTTGCTATGACTCTGGGTGTCTCCTTTTTCAAATTTTGAAAACGCTGAATCTGCTAAACAGTTGCCGCAATGAAACCTTAAACTGTGAGCAATAATATCACATTGCATTTTCCTCTGTATTTATCAGACACACAAAAACAATCACAAATATTACTTTTGCATATCGCAGAGTTGTACTTTTGTCGATTGTACGCTGGATAATTGTATTGCTCGATTTCAAATTGCGGCCCTACTTTTATAGAGCCATCTCCATGTTCTACGAGTTGTCTGAGAATGACATGGCCTTCATCAAGCAGTCTAAGGATGGCTCGGGCTTTTTGATCAACCTCATCGACTCTCCCGGGCACGTCGACTTCTCCTCTGAGGTGACTGCTGCTCTGCGTGTCACTGATGGGGCCCTGGTGGTCGTTGACTGCGTTTCTGGTAAGTGTAACAAGATGGGGAAGCGACCGCATCTGCACTCGCGCTCTGTCACTCTGGAATGAAGAACGCAATTACTGCAAAAATGTTCATTGTTGTCCCTCTTTACCAGGCGTTTGCGTCCAAACGGAAACGGTGCTCCGTCAGGCTATCTGTGAACGCATCAAGCCTGTCTTGATGATGAACAAAATGGACCGTGCCTTGTTGGAGCTGCAGCTCGAACCCGATGACCTGTACCAAACTTTCCAGCGCATCATCGAGGATGTCAATGTCATCATTTCCACTTATGGTGAAGAGGATGGACCTATGGGCAATATCCAGGTTTGTGGGTCTTGTTTATACGTTTCTTTTTAAACAAGTCAATATTGATGTTTTTATATGCTTGTTTCCAGATTGATCCAGTCATTGGCACTGTTGGCTTTGGTTCTGGCCTCCACGGCTGGGCCTTCACTCTCAAGCAGTTTGCTGAGATGTATGCAGTCAAATTTGCTGCCAAGAGCAAAACGGAGATGACTGCTGCTGAGCGCTCCAAGAAGGTGGAAGACATGATGAGGAAGCTGTGGGGTGACAGGTAAGAACACCGGTATGACCACAAAGGTGACGCTAAAGACTAAATTTGATTCCTGCTAAATTTTTCCTGACTCTCGAGATTATCGATATAATGGGACTATATATATATATATATATATATATATATATATATATATATATATATATATATATATATATATATATATATATATATATATATATATATATATACAGTGAGACCTCAACTTACAAACACCTTATCTTACAAACTTTTCGTCTTAACGTCAAATTTATGAAAATTAAACCTTACAAACTTTTCGTCTTAAGAACGTCAAATTTATGAAAATTAAACCTTATAATAAGCACTATTTTCATAATACACACCCACCACGGCTGGCGGAGTGATCTTCGGCGGAAGCACACAACCGAACAGCGCTCCAGCCGGCACTACTTTCCACACCCCCTCTCATTGAATGCACACGTCGATCCCCTACTTGGAGCTTTTTGCTGATAATTTTACGATGATGGGACCGGAAAAAAAACCGCAGGCTCGTGTTCAGCCCAAGAAGACACAAAATAAAATCACCGTCACTGAGAAGAAGGAGATGTAATTGAAAAACACGAATGAGGTGTGCGTTTGTGTGATTTAGTCAAAAAGGTAATTAAAACTTTATTTTACAGCACAGTTTATTTCTTTAATTATAGTCCTCGTGTAATGTGCCTCTCTTTGTGACTTTATGATACAATGCAGTGTATTTCTTTCATTACAATACAATAGCACATTTATTATACAACTATATTTTATGGAAACCCGGGAACGGATTATTCCCATTTTAATGGTTTCCTATGGGAAAAATGTTTTTGTGATACACACTTTTCGCCTTACACACTGTCTGGGAACCAATTAAGTTCGTAAGTTGAGGTCTCACGGTATGTGTGTATGTATCTTTTGGGCACAATGTATAAAAATTGGTGGATTTTCGCAACTTAATACACACATCACTGTTCAGAAACAGTGATATGCTATATGAGTTACGTAGAAGATGTAAAGATTTTTGAATTGCAGAAGCTTTTTGGGGTTGACTGAATGGCATGTTTTATGTTTGTAGGTACTTTGACCCAGCACTTGGAAAATTTTCCAGGACAGGAGCTACAGCTGACGGAAAGAGGATCCCTCGCAGCTTTGTTCATCTTATCCTGGATCCCATCTTCAAGGTAAAGATTAATTGTGCAGTGAGTGTGATAAAACTGTGTAACGCTAATACCTGCAAGTGATGACTTCATTTACATTCTTCACTTTGACCTGATTCATAGTTGTGATGATAGTTTTTTTGTCTGAGTAGGTCGCATGGTGCGTTTACTATTTTTGGTTGCAGCGTTCGGATTTGATCAATGACCTCTCCTTCCCCAGGTATTTGATGCCATCATGAACTTGAGGAAAGAGGAGACTAGCAAGTTGATTGAAAAGCTGGATATCAAGTTGGATACTGAAGACAAGGATAAAGAAGGCAAGCCCCTGCTGAAGGCTGTGATGCGTCGCTGGCTGCCAGCTGGAGAAGCCCTCCTCCAGATGATCACCATTCACCTGCCATCCCCTGTCACTGCCCAGAAGTACCGTTGCGAACTGCTATACGAAGGACCCGATGAAGATGAGGCCGCCATTGGTATGATGAAAAGTCCCATTGTTTAATGACACAGGCACATTTTATTTATTTACAGTAAAGTCTCGTTATATCGATATCGGATATATCGATAGTCCCGGTTATATCGATATTTTTTCGGACTCCCTTGAATATCGATATAACGAGACTTTACTGTATTTCCATTTTGCTTGGATTGTCCAACTGGTTATTTCTTTCAGGTATCAAGAATTGTGACTCAAAGGCTCCTCTCATGATGTACATCTCAAAGATGGTACCCACCAGTGACAAGGGACGTTTCTATGCCTTTGGCCGTGTCTTCTCTGGAACTGTTTCTACTGGTCTTAAAGTACGTATCATGGGACCCAACTATACACCTGGGAAAAAAGAGGATCTCTACCTGAAACCGATCCAGAGGTTTGTTTTCACATTTGACCTGAATTTTGTTGAGGGGGCGGGGTTGTTCAAACATTAAATTGTTTCCCTTCCTCCTCAGAACCATTCTGATGATGGGTCGCTACACTGAGCCCATTGAAGATGTCCCCTGTGGCAACATTGTGGGTCTGGTCGGTGTCGATCAGTTCCTGGTCAAGACTGGAACCATCACCACCTTTGAGCAGGCACACAACATGAAAGTGATGAAGTTCAGCGTCAGCCCCGTGGTGAGAGTTGCCGTGGAAGCCAAAAACCCGTCTGATCTCCCCAAGCTGGTGGAGGGCTTGAAGCGCCTGTCCAAGTCTGATCCCATGGTGCAGTGCATCATTGAGGAGTCTGGAGAGCACATTGTTGCGGGAGCTGGCGAGCTCCATCTTGAGATCTGCCTCAAGGATCTTGAGGAGGACCATGCTTGCATTCCACTCAAGGTGAGTTGTAATTACTTTACCCCCCCCCCAGTGCTTACAACTGAGCTCCTACATTTTGTGACTTTATTAATATTCCAAAACGGGTGTCTTTCTTTCTAGAAATCGGAGCCTGTCGTGTCCTACAGGGAGACAGTCAGCGCAGAATCCACAATCACATGTCTGTCCAAGTCCCCAAACAAGCACAACCGTCTGTTCATGAAGGCACGGCCCTTAGAGGATGGTTTGGCCGAGGACATTGAAAAGGGAGATGTCAGCGCTCGTCAGGAGATGAAGGCCCGTGCCCGCTACCTTGCAGAGAAGTATGATTGGGAAGCCACAGATTGCAAGAAGATCTGGTGCTTTGGACCTGACGGAACTGGCCCCAATTTGCTGGTGGATGTGACCAAGGGTGTGCAGTACCTCAATGAGATCAAGGACAGTGTTGTCGCTGGCTTTCAGTGGGCTGTCAAGGAGGTATGGCACACGATTTGTTGATGTAATGTTCATCAAAATGTGAATTGGTTATGATTTTAATTTTTGGTCTTCAGGGTGTCCTCTGTGAAGAGAACATGCGTGCAGTTCGCTTTGATATCCATGATGTTACCCTGCATACAGATGCTATCCACCGTGGTGGTGGCCAGATTATGCCCACAACTCGCAGGGTTCTGTACGCTAGCGAGCTCACAGCTGAGCCTAGAATCATGGAGCCCGTCTATTTGGTTGAAATCCAGGTCAGTCTTGAATTTATATCTGGTGCCATGGCAATATTAAATAAATGGGATGTAAAATTACAACTACATTTGTTGCTTTCCTCTGTAGTGTCCCGAGTGTGCGATGGGTGGAATCTATGGGGTGTTGACCAAGAGGCGTGGTCATGTGTTCGAGGAGTCCAGAGTTCTGGGTACACCCATGTTTGTCATCAAGGCCTACCTCCCTGTCATGGAGTCCTTTGGTAAGGGTTCTGTCAAAGCAGCCAAAACTTCACCCAGTAACTGTTTTTACTCCACTTTTAGCGACGACCTTACTAATGCACCATGGTTTCATTTTCAGGTTTTACAGCTGACCTGCGTTCCAACACCGGTGGTCAGGCCTTCCCCCAGTGCGTCTTTGACCATTGGCAGATCCTCCCCGGAAACCCATTGGAACCTACTTCCAAGCCTGGTATTGTGGTCACTGAAACACGTAAACGCAAGGGTCTCAAAGAAGGTGTCCCAGCCTTGGACAACTACCTGGACAAATTGTAAAAGCCTGGACCACTATTTGCTTATTGCCTCATTCCTCCCCACGCTTGTAATCTGCACTGTGGGACCGGACTGTACAGAACCCAGTGAGCACCATGGTTTGCCAGATTGACGATATAAATGATAAACCTAACAAAAAATTGTAAACGAATAAAATGAAATAAAACGCTTCTGGTGTGTTTTTCTTTTTTAACTTATCACATTATGTTGCAGCTTGTCCTTTAATACAACACATGCAAGGAATCTAGGGCTAGGTTATAAGCCATCTGTATTCATGTTTGTCTTGGTATTTTGGGAATTATATCGTTGCACAATTTGTTACAATCACACAAGGCTATAAACTTCAATGTTCTAGCATTGCGTTATATTATCC
The DNA here is from genome assembly GCF_051943395.1 of Hippocampus bargibanti. Taxonomy (NCBI): domain Eukaryota; kingdom Metazoa; phylum Chordata; class Actinopteri; order Syngnathiformes; family Syngnathidae; genus Hippocampus; species Hippocampus bargibanti. Next base: position 15,944,211 of record NC_142740.1, on the reverse strand, counting down.
ATAAAGCAGTTTGTCGAATTAAAGTGGGAGCCGAGTTGAGTTACCATATTTATAAACAACCCAAAAGCAACTAAAATGTATAATTACATTGACACGAAAATCTTGTCTTATGGATCTGATTCAATGTACGAATTCACTAAATCGACGCCATTTTGAGTCCTACTCCCAAATTAGAAAATACAGCGCTGATCTTATTGATCTTGGGAATACGCTTAAATGTTTTAGAAACTTATTTATTTAATGGGGGCATATGTTTATACTACTGTACATAGTACGATTGATGTATTCAAGTCGTGAATTACACGTTCTAGTTCAGGGGTGGGCAAACTTTTTGACTCGCGGGCCGCATTGGGTTCTAAAATTTGACAGAGGGGCCGGGCCAGGAGCAAGTTATGTCCATAATTTATAAAATCACTTCAAATGACTTTGACTGAGCGTATTTTACAAAGATTCCGTGTTTTTGAGGCAAACGGGCGTGGGTGAATGTCGCACCCAAAAATGGCCACCGCTGTTGTGAGGAATGAATCAGCCCGTTTCCACAGGCTGATAAATCCACAGCATATAGCTATAGTTTACGTTTTAAGACTCACGCTGAATATTCATGAAGTCTTGTTTTCGAGTTGATGATGATCTCCATGTGACGTCACGTTTGGACAGCCCCTGACCGAGAAAGCGACATACAATGCATTTTGGGTACTTTGTTTGGTCTGAAAACTTCGTGTTGATGGCAAAATTAGAAGGAAAACACATAAATAATGCAATGGTGAATCGTTGTGTGTTGCACCAAGACAACTATTTGATATTCGCTGACACAAATTCCCAGCTGACAAATCAGCCCATTTCCAACGGAGCTTGGGCACAATCTTCTGCATTTTCTGGGTGCTACATTGCTGTCATTGGCGGCTCGAATTGATATGGGAGGACTCCTTGACTCAATTGCAAACATTTATGCTTTCCTCTTCAGAACGATTTGAATCATATTCATAACTGGATGAGTAACAAGAAAACATCTTCTCCGAATCTGAAGCCATTGTTTTGATTCTCGATCAAAGGCAAGACGTCTTGGCGTGACGTCACGAACAAGGGGGCGGGACCTTCTGAAACTGACTATTTCCGGATTCATTTTTAAGTCATTTTTATTGGTGTTTTTCATTTAAGTAAAAATATCAGCCTGCCGTATTTGGGTATCTTAGATGCTATAAAACGTTTTTCTGATGTCAGTGGGAAACAAAAACAAAAAATGGTGCCGGTTGTCCTTTAAATGTAGTATGTACAAACCTCATAGCACAGTAAGAACACTACAACCCAATTTATTAACTGTCTTTCAAATGTGAAAAATATCCCTGATCAATTAATAAATTTGGCTCAAGGAATATGCCGTTTACATACTATTTCGCAGATACTTGGAGGAGGAAAGGGAAATAGATTAAAATAACATATGCACTGTGATTTATCAATATTGCGTCTGTTTTTAATAAGTTTCCATCGAAGGGGCAAAGTTAAAGAAATCAACATTTATTGAAAAATGGAATCACTTTCAACATTCAAAACATATTATTACACAACGAAATATGCAGGCTCAATAATACCTACTTGTGTTAAATTCCGCCAAATCATAGATGGTTTGTCCTGACGGCGCGCTCAACAAACTCTCCACTGACGCCCTCGCCCTCACGCACAAACAATACACGTGTACCGTCGCCGAGCACACAGACGTACGCTACCTGCAGTTGAAATTTGCATACTCGGCACGGCAGCCAATCAGAAGCCTGCTTCTTTCTTCCGGACTTTCGCAAGCGTTATAAAGTCGTGCAATTGCATGTCGTTTTCCAAAATAGATGCACAGAACCTCAGCCCAGAAGAAAGATTCAAAAGAAGCTAACAACATATGTGACGCTACAAAACGTAAATTTACATTAAACCGTGACTGTAAAGTGTATGTGAGACTTATGAAAGGGGCTTAGTGGCTCGTAGGAAGCAATGCAAACGTTGCATTGTGCACCGCAATGACAATCGACTACTGCAGCAAAATCTACAGCCATGCACATTTACCGTAAATTAAGCAAGGTAGCATTTATAGTAGGTACATTCTTGATTTAAAAAAAAAACTTTATACCTTGTGACAATGTTTTTAATTGGGATTAGTTGTCTCATTGTGCTTCGAGTTGTGAAAAATGGGCCAGGCAACTTTTCAGTTATCTGCCCTGTTGTTCGCTCACTTTTTGTCATGAGTTTTAGACACTCTTTGTACTATAATTTCGGCAAGTTCGGCGGGCCGGATTAAAACGCCTCACGGGCCGTATGTGGCCCGCGGGCCGTAGTTTGCCCATGCCTGTTCTAGTTATTCCGAGAAATTTCGTTTTAAGCAACGTAATACTTCGGAGACTGATCATATGCCAATATGACCAATTGCCAATGAGAAGTGATCGTCTCGACCAATCGGGATGAAAGAAATCAACCAATTGCATATCTGCTTCCTTGTCTTCCTGTTTTACCGCTCCGCCCCCCAACCTCCGTGAACGACGTAATTATTTAAACGGAATAATCATAAAACAATTATTCAACAACGTATTTCTCGTAAGTTCTTTCATGAGAATGCAGTTTTCTGTGTATGCTTGTTTTTGTGATAGTTCTCCCCGCCCCATCAATGTTTTTCCTGTATATTGTCTCACAATTAGCCACACTGGATGCTAGCAAGCAGTTTCTTCGCGTCGTAGAAGCGGCGCCCATGTGATGGACGTTGTCTAAAATTTTTCTCAACTGTGATCTGCTGTTCCCACTATGACGAAACGCGGCGTAAATCTGACTGGTTTTGCTTCGTTTATCCTTCAACAGGACTGACAGAGATAATGGGTGGTGTCAAACAGGAACAGAATGATGCTCCGCAACAGCCGAGAGCCTCACAGTCCACCGAACAGCCTCAAGATGAGGTGGGCGCTTTGTTTTCATACGCTGGACCTCCAACATTGACTTGCTGGCTGCCGTCGTTCCACTTTTTCCAATGTGCTATGATGTAATTACAATTAGTTCGTTTTAAGTTCCAGCAGATGTCATTGTGCATTTATTGGCAAACCTCGGTTTCCCATGCAGTTCAGTTCCAACGGCGACGACCTAATTTAAATCCGAACGTGCTGTCTATGAACTTTAATCGGTTTCCATGTAAATATTTCCTGTAATTATTACTTTACTGATGATGATGATCTGTCTATCCTAAGGCAGTAGTAAAGTAATAATTATAGGAAATATTTACATGGAAACGGATTAAAGTTCATAGATATGAAGCAATTAACTGAATACACTGTTCGTATGCTGTTAATTGGGCAAGACCATATCACAACAAAAACCCGAAGACTAAGATGTTAAACCTTGGTATGATGAATGTAATGAATCTTATAATGCTTCAGTATTATTTTTGCAATGTAAATATCCATCCATCCATCCATTTTCTGTACCGCTTATTCCTCATTAGAGTCGCGGGGGTTGCTGGAGCCTATCTCAGCTGTCTTCGGGCACGAGGCGGGGGACACCCTGAATTGGTTGCCAGCCAGTCGCAGGGCACAGAAAGACATAGAATTGGTTGCCAGCCAATCGCAGGGCACACAAAGACATACAACAGTCACTCTCACACCTAGGGACAATTTGGAGTGGCCAATCTGCCTGCCATGCATGTTTTTGGCGTGTGGGAGGAAACCGGAGGACCCGGAGAAAACCCACGCGGGCCCGGGGAGAACATGCAAGCTCCACACAGGGAGGGCGGGCTGGGACGCGGACCAGCGACCTCTGCACTTTGCTAAACACTCGACTACCGGGCCGCCTGCAATGTAAACAATAATTTAATATTATGCTTTGTATACATATTGTCCAATTAATAACAATAACCATAAGTTGGTATGCATAATATTGACTTTACATTTGTATATTATACAATTGGACCTTGTCCAGAAGAATTTATCGACCATTGACAATTACATGGATGTTTTAAAAAATGTTCTTTTAATTGTGCTTTGCATACAATAATGAGCCCAGACCACATGGATGTATCCATCCATCCATCTTCTGCCGCTTATCCGGGGTCGGGTCGTGGGGGCAGCAGCTTCAGTAGGGAATCCCAGACTTCCCTCTCCCCAGCCACTTCTTCTAGCTCGTCCTGGCGGATCCCGAGGCATTCCCAGGCCAGCTGGGAGACATAGTCTCTCCAGTGTGTCCTGGGTCGTCCCCGGGGTCTCCTGGCAGTGGGGCATGCTCGGAACACCTCACCAGGGAGGTGTCCAGGGGACATCCTAATCAGATGCCCGAGCCACCTCATCTGGCTCCTCTCTATGTGGAGGAGGAGCGGCTCGACTCTGAGCCCCACCCAGATGACCGATCTTCTCACCTTATATCTAAGGGAGAGCCCGGACACGCTACGGAGAAAGCTCATTTCGGCCACTTGCATCCGGGATCTCGTTCTTTCGGGCACAACCCATAGCTTGTGACCATAGATGAGGGTTGGGATGTAGATCGACTGGTAAATTGAGAGCTTTGCTTTTTGGCTCAGCTCCTTCTTCACCACGACAGATCGGTACAAAGTCCGCATCACGGCAGACACCGCACCAATCCGCCTGTCGACCTCTCGCTCCCTCAGACCCTCATTCGTGAACAAGATACTTAAACCCAGATACTTAAACTCCTCCCCTTGAGGTAAAATCTCCTCCCCGACCCGGAGAGGGCACTCCACCCTTTTCCGACTAAGGACCATTGTCTCATATTTGGAGGTGCTCATTCTCATCCCAACCGCTTCACATTCGGCTGTGAAACGCTCGGGAGAGAGTTGGAGAGCTCCACTTGAAGGCCCCAAGAGTACCACATCATCTGCAAAAAGCAGAGATGCTATACTGAGGCCACAAAAACGGAAACCTTCAACACTTCGGCTGCGCCTAGAAATTCTGTCCATAAAGGTTATGAACAGAATCGGTGACAAAGGGCAGCCTTGGCGGAGCCCAACCCTCACTGGAAACGATTCCGACTTACTGCCGGCAATGCGAACCAGACTGACATCGGTCGCATAGGGACCGAACGGCCCGTATCAGGCGCTCCTGTATCCCTTACTCCCGAAGCACCCTCTACAGAACTCCACAAGGGACACGGTCAAACGCTTTCTCCAAGTCCACAAAGCACATGTAGACTGGTTGGGCGAATTCCCATGCACCCTCGGGGACCCTGCTAAGGGTGTAGAGCTGGTCCACTGTTCCGCGACCGGGACGAAAACCACACTGTTCCTCCTCAATCTGAGGCTCGACTTTCCGACGGACCCGCCCCTCTAGAACCCCTGAATAGACCTTTCCAGGGAGGCTGAGGAGTGTGATCCCTCTGTAGTTGGAACACACCCTCTGGTCCGCCTTTTTGAAAACGGGGACCACCACCCCGGTCTGCCAATCCAGAGGCACTCTCTCCATGCAATGTTGCAGAGGCGTGTCAGCCAAGACAGCCCCACAACATCCAGAGCCTTTAGGAACTCCGGGCGGATCTCATCCACCCCCGGGGCCTTGCCACCGAGGAGCTTTTTAACCACCTCGGTGACTTCAGCCACAGAGATCGGAGAGCCCACCTCGGAGTCCCCAGACACTGCTTCCTCCAAAGAAGGCGTGTTGGTGGATTTGAGGAGGTCTTCGAAGTACTCTGCCCACCGGTTCACGACGTCTCGAGTCGAGGTCAGCAGCGCCCCATCCTCACTGTACACAGTGTTAGTGGTGCACTGCTTTCCCCTCCTGAGACGCCAAATGGTGGACCAGAATTTTCTCGAAGTGGTCCGGAAGTCGGCTTCCATGGCCTCACCGAACTCGTCCCATGCCCGTGTTTTTGCCTCGGCGACCACAGAGGCTGCATTGCACTTGGCTAATCGATACTTGTCAGCTGTCTCAGGGGTCCCACAGGCCATATAGGCCCGGTAGGACTCCTTCAGCTTTACGGCATCCCTTACTACTGGTGTCCACCAGCGAGTACGGAGGTTGCCGCCACGACAGGCACAAACCACCTTACGGCCACAACTCCGATTTGCCGCCTCAGCAAGGGAGGTACGGAACATGGTCCATTCGGACTCAATGTCCCCCACTTCCCCCGGGACATGTGTAAAGTTCTGCCGGAGGTGGGAGTTGAAACTCCTTCTGACAGGGGATTCCGCCAGACGTTCCCAACAAACCCTCACAACACTTTTGGGTCTGCCATGTCGGACTGGCATCTTCCCCCACCAATGGAGCCTACTCACCACCAGGCGAGTGTCGCAAACATGAGGCCGCAAATCCGATGATACAACTACAAAGTCAATCATCGAACTGCGACCAAGGGTGTCCTGGTGCCACGTGCACATATGGACACCCTTATGTTTAAATAAAGTGTTTGTTATAGACAATCCGTGTCGAGCACAGAAGTCCAATAACAAAACACCAGTCGTGTTCTGATCGGGGGGGCCATTCCTCTCAATCACGCACCTCCAGGTCTCACTGTCATTGCCCACATGAGCATTGAAATCGCCCAGCAGAACAAGGGAGTCCCCAGGGGGAGCGCTCTACAGCACACCTCGAAAGGTCTCCAAAAAGGATGGGTACGCTGAACTGCTGTTTGGTGTATATGCACAAACAACAGTCAGAACCCGTACCCCCACCTGAAGGCGGAGGGAAGCAACCATTTCGTCTACCGGGGTGAATCCCAACGTGCAGGCGGTGAGCCGGGGGGCATTAAGTATGCCGACACCTGCTCCACGCCTCTTACCGTGGGCAACTCCAGAGTTGAAGAGAGTCCAACCCATGTTTCCTCTTTGGGCTGAGCCCGACCGGGCCCCATGGGTGTAGGCCTGGCCACCAGGCGCTCGCCAACGAGCCCCATCTCCAGGCCTGGCTCCAGAGAAGGGCCCCGGTGACCCGCGTCCGGGCAAGGGAAAACCAAGTCCGTTCATGTTTCTCTTCATTGGGATCTTTTGAGTCGTACTTTGTCTGGTCCCTCACTCAGGACCTGTTTGCCATGGGTGAACCTGCCAGGGGCTTAAAGCCCCAGACAACCGAGCTCCTAGGATCACTGGGACACACAAACCCCTCCACCATGGTAAGGTGACGACTCATGGAGATTTAGAATCAAAATGGCCTGGCACCAGGGCAAAAACAAATGTGCAGCAACGTATGTGTTTTTTCCACAGCGCAAGATACTGTATAAAATTTTCAATTCCAAAATTATTTTTAAAACATCTAATCTTTTCCCAATATGACTAAACCAAAATTTATCAACAACTCTTGTCTAATACAACCCTCATGTTGCTTACTTTCACCGCAGCCCAAGAAGAGAGGTTGGCCTAAGGGCAAGAAAAGGAAAAAAGTGCTACCCAATGGTCCCAAGGCGCCGGTCACCGGGTACGTCCGCTTTTTGAATGAGCGGCGAGAGGTGATGCGCGCCCGGTATCCTGATCTCCCTTTCCCGGAAATCACCAAGAGGCTCGGAGCAGAATGGACACGATTAGCGGCAAATGACAAACAGGTAATTTCAATCAATCCAAAGCCCCTTAAAGGACAACCGACGCATCCCGACAAGTTGTATCCATAATTTGTAAAATCACTTCAAATTACTTCTACTGAGCGTATTTTACAAAGATTCCACCGCATATAGCTATATTTTACGTTTTAAGACTCGCACTGAATATTCGGGAAGTCTTGTTTTTGAGTTTGTGACGATACCTACCGTGATGTCACGTCTGGAACGCCCCTGACCGAGAAAGTGACACACAATGCATTTTGGGCTAAAAACTTCATGTTGATCCGTGTTGATGGCGAAATTAGTAGGAAAACACATAAGTAAAGTGATGGTGAATCGTTGTGTTTTGCACCGAGACTACTATTTGATACTAGCTGACACAAATTCCCAGAAGACAAATGAGCCTATTTCCAACGGAGGTTGGGCGCCATCTTGTGCATTTTCCGGGACGCTACATTGCAGTCCAGACGCCTCAAAATGACACGGAAGGTCTTCTTTAATCGATTGCAAACATGTATGCTTTCCTCTTCAGAACTATTTGAAGCATATTCATAACTGGATGAGTAACAAGAAAGCATATTCTCCGAATCTGAAGCCATTGTTTTGATTCTCGAGCAAGGCAAGACATCTTGGCGTGACGTCACGAACTGGGGGCGGAACTTTCTGAAAATGCCCAATTCGCAGCTCAATTTTTTGTAGATTTTGGACACTTCTTCTGAAACTGAATATTTCTGAGGTCATTTTGAAGTAGTTTTGGGACACTTCATTCAGTCATTTTTATTGGTGTTTTTCATTTGACTAATAATAGCATGCGCGTTTTGGGTATTTTAGATGCTATAAAACGTTTTTCTGATGCCAGTTAGGAAACAAAAAAATGGTTTTGGTTGTCCTTTAATGGCAAGATTGATGTATCCAGTTAAACATATTTGGGTCCTTATTTGTCTTACAATGGAGATGTTCTCCAAAATAACGGAACAAACATTACTTAATTAACAATTCATTTGACCTGCTGAAGAAAGGACGATCAGACCAATATCTGAAAGTCTCGAAAGGCTAGAAACAACTCATAAAATACTGCGACAGGTGTTTAGAGTTTACATACAATAGCCACTCCCACAAAATCCAGTTGCACAACCAGGTCCATCGCCTCTGTCATTCACATTTTATAAAGTCTCCTGTGGAACTCTTAATTTGTAGCACAATGGCAGGTCCATATTATGTTTGGAATTCATCTTGATTGTGAATTGGCAGCGTTATCTGGACGAGGCGGAGCGGGAGAAGATGCAGTATGCCCAGGAACTGAAAGAATATCATCAGACGGAAGCATATCAGATCACAAGCACAAAAATACAAGACAAGAGGATCAAGAAAGGTGACTGCCACGTTGTCTCGATTATATGCGCCGTGCCAAGCACAACATTGCCTGTGTATTATGCACTTGTACTCATACATGATCTCTCTTTCAGAGGACAATCCATCGGTACTCATCAGTGCCAGTTCAGGTTTGCCAAAGGTGTGTGGCACTCCCTTCACACACCCAGAGAATTACTTTATTTGGAGCTGTGTAATCCAGCTGCACCAGAAGTACACTGACACATTTATTAGCCGGTCAAAACAGCGGGATTTTTTTCTGTGGGTTTATTATTGTGATTCCATGTAGAACCTATATTCATAACGATTTCAGTGACATATGCAAACTTTTTGATCAGAATGGAAACTCACATGAATAAGCTGTTGCATGAAACACGATAATAATAATAATAATATATTTGACTCGGTGAAACAGCATATGGCTCACCCAAAATTATTCTTGGACCCTCTGTTCCGGGAAACAATTAACAATGTTAAGTTTGTGATCAGCAAGTCTCTAAGTAGTTCAATATAAGTGACAATAACTGCTGTGGTAGTCAGAACACGTATCTTCCTTTAAAGGACAACCGACGTCACTTTTTTGTTTTTTAACTGACATCAGAAACGTTTTATAGCATTTAAAATGCCCAAAACACGCAGTATGATTTTTATTCAAATGCAAAACACCAATAAAAATGACTTAGTGTCCAAAATCTGCAAAAAAAATTGAGCTGCGAATTGGGCATTTTAGAAAGTCCCGCCCCCAGTTCGTGACGTCACGCCAAGACGTCTTGCATTGCTGGAGAATAAAAACAATGGCTTCAGATTAGGAGAATATGCTTTCTTGTTACACATCCAGTTATGAATATGATTCAAATAGTTATGAAGAGTAAAGCATACATGTTTGCAATCGATTAAAGAATTTATTCTGTGCCATTTTGAGGCAACATTGGGGGGAAATGTCTCACCCAAAAAGAGGCAGAAGAAAATGGCGACCTCTTGTAGCTATGACAGTGTATTGCATTTCCACAGGCTGATAAATTCCTTATATGGAGCTTGAACGCCCTCTTCTGGCGGCTTTTGGGTGCAACACGGTTTTCAGACCAAACAAGTACAGCAAAATACATTGACGTGATGGAAGAACTGCTACAATGTGGTTTTTTTTTCGGTCAGCTGCATTCCTTTCGTGACGTCGCGTACGGACTCGTCACCAACTCAAAAACAAGACTTCCTGAATATTCAGCGCGAGTCTTAAAACGTAAAATATAGCTATATGCGGTGGAATCGTATTAAAATACGCTCAGTAGAAGTCATTTGAAGCCATTTTACAAATTATGAACACAACTTGTCCGGAGACGTCGGTTGTCCTTTAAGTCAAACTTAAAACAAAAAACTAAACCAATCCCATTTTGCCAAGACGTGTGTGCATGTGTGTGTGTCTATCTTCATTTTCCTCCCTTGCCCCAACAGACATCCGAGTTCCCAAGCCGGTTTGACATCCCAATCTTCACAGAGGAGTTCCTCGATCAGAACAAAGGTAAACAACAAATAAAATACAGTGACACCTCAGCTTACCAACGCTTTAGCTCACAAACTTTTCGCCTTACGAACATTAAATTCGCAAGAATATACATGTAATCTTGGGATACAAACTAGTTTTTGGCGGACGAACCAAACCACACAGAATCACTGTGGCTGGCGGACTAGTTTTCGGCGGCTGAACACCAAACCACACGGTCGAACAGCGCCACGGTGGCTGGCGGACTAGTTTTCCACACCCTCATTGAGGGCAGACGTGGTTTGCTATCGAGTGGAGTACTTTTGCTATTATGGGACCGAAAAAGACGCCACCACAGGCTAGTGTTAAGCCGAAGAGGACACAAAAGAAAATTCTGGTCGAGCAGAAGAAGGAGATCATCGAAAAACACGAACGAGGTGTGTGTTTGTGTGATTTAGCGTCCCAGTACCGTTACGCTAAGTCGACCATTGCTACGTGTGGCTAAAAGTGTTTCTGTGTTGTCAAAGCAACGGTCTCCGGAAATAGAAGAGGTTGAAAAACTGTTGGTTTGCATTAATGAAAAGCAGCTAGCAGGGGACATTGTGAGTGAGGGTATTATCGCTGAGAAAGCACGGCAACTTCACTTGGATATCATCAAGAGGCAACTACATCAACAACCATCACAAAGGTAAATAAAATGACTGTATTATATAGTACCGTTTATGTCTTTAATTACAATCCAATAGAATATTTATTATACATAAAATAAGTTATATTTTGTGTAGTTTTAAGGCTTATTTAGTAGAAAATTATGTTTTATTGGGACCTGGGCTCAGATTTTTCTCATTTTTAATGTGATCTTGTGGGAAATAAATGTTTGGCAGACGAACTTTTGGCCCTACACACACTTTCTGGGAACCAATTAAGTTTGTAAGCTGATGTAACACTGTCTTTCTTTTTAGGAGTGGCGGTAGTTGTCGTGGTTCACATGGTGGACAATTCATTTCAATTGCATGATTGTCTATTTTCTCAATCGGACTGCAGCTCGAGAGGCGGAGTTGCGTCGACTTCGCAAAGCCAACGTGGAGTTCGAGGAGCAAAATGCAGTCCTGCAAAGGCACATCAAAGATATGTACAACGCCAAAGAGCGCCTGGAGGCGGAACTGAGCCAGGACGAGAAGCGCACACAGGCTCTGCATCAGCACTTGTTGGCCATTAAACACACGCTGGTTAATAGTCTGTCTGCTGTGCCGCTACCAGGTTAGCAGTCACTGTGTCGCCTCCTTTAATGGACTTCTTTGACGGACGCATCACTCCAAGAGTATTGGAACTGTGAAGCCAAAATGTTGTTAATTTTATTTCAGACATTGCACATTTTTTCTCCCTCCTCTCTGTCCTAAAACAGGCACAGGTGAGACAGCAACTCTCGGAAACTTGGATTCGTATCTCAGTCGTCTCAGCTGCGCGCTCGAAGGGAACCCTCACAAGCACCGGGCCTTGTTTACGCAGCTTTGTGATATCCTCTCTCACCTGGACAGGTAGATTGCTTATTTTCTGACTTCTGTCACAGACGCAAACACCAAAACAACATTCTCTGAAGCACTCCGCACAGAGGCTTTTGTTTTTCCAACTTCTTGTATGGTTGGAGCTTCAGCTCTTGAGACTATTAGAACACTTCAAAAGTCAAATTCTCATATGTCGCCCACACTTAATGTGATGTGATCTCCAAATCAATCTTTTATGTTTTTAAAGTGAGAAGTTGTAGGACAACTGCACAATCCCTCCCACCTCCCAAGTCATTCCTGCCCATGTGGAGTTTCAGCAACATATTGTCGTCTCCAATCTACGACATCTGGGCCAATGGTGCAAACTTCTCGGGAGATTGAAAGGGCGGTGCCACCAATACGTGGGTCGAAGTGTGCACCACCGAATGTGTGACTTTGTTAAAAGCGTGCAGAAATTATTTTGTAATGCGTACTCTCTGTTTACTTTGTCAATAATGAGGAGTTTACAACTAATGTCATGTGGCATCAGTGGCTGGGATCATCTGTGTGCAGTGTTACTTAGGATAACTACAAGTAAAATAGATGAAATTATGCTTTTGACTTGATCATGAAATGTAGTCATATCAACTTTTATTTGGTGTGAACTTTATTGGTATTTTGACCAAAATGCTGTTTGAAACTGTGCTGAAAATATTTCAAATATAAGATACGCAAACTTCTCTCTGTGTCACATTTATTGTCAAACACTAACTGAGCGCTTTACACTTTCTATTGAGATCTAACACACGAATTCTATTAAAATGACCATATTTTAAAATTCTTCAAAAAAATAAAAGTGGGGTTTTAAGAGGTAATAAATATGACAATCTTTGTTTTTATGGTTGTAGTAGAGGTACTGCTGTGCTCTCACTTAGTTTCTAATATGTCCACTAATTTAAATACTGTAGACAAAATAAGAGTACAACCACATGAATAAACGTAATGTACTCACACACAATATTATATTTAATTAGATTATTAGTAGGTCTGGTACCACAAAAATAAAGTTTAATTTGCACAACTTCCAGCAGAATGCAGTGTTGGGCTACCCTCAAGTCCTTTTCACTTTCTGGTGAAAAAAAAAGCATGCAAAAGAACAAGTTCCTCACAACCTGATGTACACGTATTACCAAACAAAAATTGGTCAAGTGTCAGATGGCTGGAACCAAATGTTTTAATATATAGGCAGTGGTGCATATTTAATTAAGAAGGATATACGTACATAAAAATTTGAAACTCTTTCAATTTAATCAGGCACCCGCACATACTGTTAATTCATAAAATTCATAGGTATGTGACTAAAATAATTCCCTGTTTCCCAATTAGTGTCAGTGAAATATAGACTAAAAATAGGAAAAGCCGGAAGGGATAGAAGTAGGCTAAAAAGTCACGTGCTAAAAAATTGTTAGTGGGCGGGGCTCAGAATCTTACGTTATCCTACACGCTACCTTGACGTCACTACGCAGACAGAGCTGTGGGCTCAGCGCTGGTTCCGAAAGCCCGACCAAGATGGCTGAGAGCTGAGACGGGCAAGGAAAAGATTATTTCAGCGCACGGACACCTTAGTTAGCTTTTGAATTATTGGCCGGTGGACCTCTGCCCTCACCGTCAAGCTAAGTGGGAAGAAATTCTCACTCATGTGTGCATCGTGACACCCGTCGGAACGCGGTGGTGGTGGTGCTGCTGCTGCTGCTAGGTGGACGTGTCTTCCCTCTCTCGCCGCTTTGAAGACGGCGTTTTTACGGTCACCGGGAAAGCAGCCAAGACGCCGGGAATTGACCCAAAAAAAGCCCTTTCGAGAGATGTCCTTGCTGTGTGTTGGAGGTAGGACGTTTTCAAGACGTTTCTCATGGCGTTCTAATGTTTTCATATCAGTCATGTGTGAAGAAATAGATCCAATTCATGGTGCGGCCAACAACATTTACGGAGTAGGTGTCAAATGCTCTAAAACAAGATGTAAAGCATTCTCGCGTCAGTACAGTCACATACTGGAAGTGCGTGTTTTGTGGCGTACTTTTACAGTACAGAGTGTCCTGGTTTCAACCGTAAATGTTCCATTTCAGAGAAAAATCTTGCATGCCTCAAAAGTCAAAATAAAAACTCAGGAGTGCAAAAGGCAATACATGATGCGAGCAAACGCAGACTTGGGCAAACTTTTGGGTTCAAACGGATCATATTTCATTGATAGAAATCGACAGTCTCCCTGACTCGTTTGTACAGTAGAGGTTAAAAAAAGAAATGACTTAAATGTGTAATGTTTTTTGTTGCTTTGTATTTTTTAACAAAACAATCACCCATCTATCTAATCCTCACAAGGTTTGACAGTGTGCTGGATTCTGTTAAGGTGGTCTTCAGGCAGGGGATGGGGTGCACCCTAAACTGGTGGGCAGCCAATCACAGAGCACACTGAGACACATTTGCGCTCACAATCACACCTATACGTCACTCAATAAATGGATACTTGATGTGTGTCGAGATTGGTAAGGTGGTGGTGGTGTACCTAATAAACAGACAGGAGGAAGGAGCAGGGTGTATTGGACAAATTGTCTAAAATAAAGTCAACAGGAACAAAATATCAAACAACTGAGGCATCAGAACAAAAAGGTTCAAAGTAGCAAACAAAAACATGAGTAATACATGACAAGGTATAACAAATCTGCCAGGGGGAAACAAACCATGACCCGATCCTGAATGGTCGTGCAGGGAGTCCTTTTAACTGCCACTGATTAAATTGATCAACACTTGTGCAGCTGCAGGCGGGGACCGACAGTGCCACCTGTTGGTCGCAAACCGAAACGTGACAATGTGACCCTTATTATTGTACTCATATGTTTATATTTGTTCAATCCCAAGTCACTTAGTGTATAGGCAAGCAACCGTTCGCTCATATTTACACTGATAGACAGTTTCCTAATTCAAAAATGACAACGGGCATTCTTGTAAACTAAGCCCAAGTCGATTACCCCAAACCCCTTTTTAGCCTGTTTTGGATGATTTGCTTCGCCGACGTACCGGTATCTTCATTTCATTGAAGCCTCCAAGGAGTTACAAAGAGGCGCCACCTTTATGAAACTCTTCCATCTTTTCCACAATAGCTCCTGAGCTGTGCATTGCACAGATGTCAGGTTCGTGATTCAGCCGATGTTTTTATGTCCTTCGTGTTGGCCTGGCAACCTGTTCAGTCTCAGTACTTTTGTATTCTCATCATTATGCTATGTTGTAGGCCCGAGGTTAACCTAAATTAAGGTTTATGTCAGTCGATTTAAGGCGCTATCACCATTGTAAACCAGAAATGTGACATCTCAACTGGAATTTGATACGATGGATTGTGCTGTCACACAAGCTTAATCAGCACATTTAAATGTGGACACAGATGTGACATTGTTATGAACCTACATGGACATGAAAAGGACTCAGCATATATCCACAGCGGAATGACTTTCCATGAGGGGGAAAAATAACTGTGTCATGTAATTTGATTGCAATTACCAAACTAAATGTGTAGTACTCATCAGTCAGGTTAGTCGAGGAGGTTTAAGGAAAATCTAATTATTGCGACAGTTCTTGTATTGGATTTTGCAGGATTCTGTGGGCGAGGGGTTCTCAACCTCTATATTGTGAACATTTTGCTGGGCGTTTTGTAAGTGTTTTACATAGCAGCAATATATAAGTCGAAGTGCGAGAAGCTTTTAGTAGCTATTAGTCGAATATGTGACGACTGTCCACCTCCATTTTACTGTCACTTTGACAGAAAAGCACGTGGCATCTTAAGTGGACCGTCTCAGGAAATTATCATTGCTTGAGCTGCCCCACTTGTGATTGCATTGATTATCTTGGATTTCCTCTTTTTTGTTGAGAAAATTAGCTCTTGCAATGGAATCAGCTTTTTCTGTTGAATTTTGTATTCATCCCTGCTTCCCCAGTTGTTCTGCTTCAGTCGTATATGCTTTCAAGCATCCCCCCACTCTCACCATCCCTCCAAATCCCACTCCTACCCTCCATCCGCCTTTCCGGCTATACCCCCTCCCCATTTCCCATACTCTGTCACGCTGAAGTGGATATTTTTAGAGTTGGGGATGCAGCTCGCTGTGCCAGCTCACACACAGAGATTAATGGAGCATGAGAGAAAGGCAGAGGAAGGGTGCACACGTGTGAGCTCACCACATGGCAGCGGGAGCGCGTAGGAGAGGGTGAGGAGGAGGGTGAAGGAAGGACTGGTTCCTTGGGAGTAAACAGCATTTGAGGAGGAGTGTTGACAATGCTGCAGCCCGAGATGCATCTGCCATTTACCGACTATTTCAAGGGAAGGCGCGCAAGCAATGAGCTTCCAGGGAATATACGCTCAGTCCCCCAAAGGCGTGTGACCGCCTTGGTGGCAAATGAGCTTGTTCTCAGGAGATTTTAGTCGAAATTCCCATGAAATGTCACGAATTGTAATTAGTCTCCAAACTGCATGATGGTGTTTGGCGTTTCATGAAAAGGAGTTGCTTTTTTAGCCTTGCCGTGCCATCTTGCAGCATTGCAAGGGGGAGCCGGTGACCTTCTCTCACCCTGAATTGATTACCTGTCAATCACAAGGCTGACATATGGAAGAAACTTCTCACTCAGTTTCACACCTGTAGAGGCTTGAGTGTCATTTTAGTTCAGAGGCCACATTCATAATTGGATCTGCAAGTGGGCTAGACCATTTGTGGACTAATAAGATATAAATCATGTAATTCCATTTTTTCAGGTTCATTCAAATACGTGTAAAAATATTCACATTTATCCATCCATCCATTTTACAGATCACATTATCTTCATGAAGGTCACAGGGGGTGCTGGAGCCTATTCCAGCCGTTTTCAGGCTCTTGGACACCCTAAATTGGTTGCCAGCCAACCTCAGGGCACACAGAGACAAAAAAACATTCACGTTCAAACTCACACCGAGGGACAATTTGGAGTGTTCAATCAGCCTGCCATGCATGTTTTTAGAATGTGTGAGGAAACTGGAGGACCCGGAGAAAACCAATGTGGGGAGAACAGGCAAACTCCACACAGGGTGGCCTGACCGGGTCTTGAACTCATGACCTCTGCACTGTGAAGCCGGCGTGCTAATCACTCGACTACTGGGCTGCCCATTCGCATTTATAGATTTTCTAATTTACAAATCTTGTTTCAAATAATACAAGCAAACTGGAATTTCTTGACAAAACTGAGTGCAGATTCATCCATATTATCAATATGTCTTTTAATTTTCAACTTTCATTCACTGCCAGATGATGTGCACAAATGTGTCCATTCCAGTGCCAGGGTTATTGTCATTGTCACTCGAATTCCAGGACCAACAGAATATTGAGTTTTAGGACTACATCAACATTCAATTCCGTGTAAGAAACTTTAGACTCTCTTCTTTCATCACAAAAAAAGAGTTAATTCCTAAATTATATTGGTCTGGAGTTATATGAGCTTGAAATGAGGCCGGCTGTCCAAAATCCAATGCAATACACACATAATGTATTAGTTTATACAGTGAGACCTCAACTTACGAACACCTTATCTTACAAACTTTTCATCTTATGAACGTCAAATTTATGAAATTTAAATCTTATAATAAGCACTATTTTCATAATACACACCCACCACGGCTGGTGGAGAAATCTTCGTCGGAAGAACACCAAAGCACACGACATTCAGATCTGGCGGAGTGATCTTCGGCGGAAGCACACGACCGAACAGCGCTCCAGCCGGAGCTACTTTCCACACCCCCTCTCATTGAATGCACACGTCGATCGCCTACTTGGAGCTTTTTTGCTGATAATTTTACTATGATGGGACCGAAAAAAAAAACCACCACAGGCTCGTGTTCAGCCCAAGAAGACACAAAATAAAATCACCGTTGCTGAGAAGAAGGAGATAATTGAAAAACCCGAACGAGGTGTCCATTTGTGTGTTTTAGTGGCCGAGCACGGCTATGCTAAGTCAACCATTGCTACCATTCTCCGGAACAGAAAAGCCATCAAAGGTGCGTCTGTTGCAAAAGGTGTTTCCGTGCTCTCAATGCGACGGTCTCAGGCAATCGAAGAAGTTGAAAAGCAGCTATCCGGCGACAGCGTGAGTAAAGCTATTTTATGCGAGAAAGCACGGCTAATTCACGCCGATATCGCCATGCGCCAACCTAGAAGTTTGCCGCTTATTGAGGATTTTAAAGCCAGTAACGGATGGTTCAAGAACATCTGAGGAGGAGATGGCTGCAGCATCAAGTGAGCTCATAAAGGCAATGTTGGCAAAGTGGAATGATGTGCAGGCTTTTACCGAACAGTTCCATTCAGAAAGAACTGTAGCTATGACAATCATCAACATGATGAACAATAATGTGATGCCTCAGCTTCGTAAGACTTAAAGTCAGAAAGCAACAGGTGTCAATTAAGAGGTTTTTAATCAGCAAAAATGATGAGGAGTCTCCAAAGAAAAAAGAAGAGAAGCCACACCAGAGGTTAAGTTACCAACAGCCCTTATGGAAGGTGACTCTCCTTCCATAAGCCATCAACGACCATCAAAAAGGTAAATAAAACTAAAACTAAAATTTTACAGCAGTTTATTTCTTTAAGTACAGTCCTCATGTAATGTGCCTCTCTTTCCAAACAGCAATTCCCTTTGACCTTCGACCTCCAACGCCATTCCATCAAGCCATCAATGACCATCACAAATATAAATAAAGTGACTTTATGATACAATGCAGTGTATTTCTTTCATTACAATGCAATAGCACATTTATTATACATAGAATAAGGTATGTTGTGTGTAGTTTTAAGGCTTATTTGGTTGAAAATTATATTTTATGGAAACCCGGGAATGGATTATTCCGATTTTAATGGTTTCCTATGGGAAAAAAAATGAGGTACACACTTTTCGCCTTACACACTCTCTTTGGGAACCAATTAAGTTTGTAAGTTGAGGTCTCACTGTATAGCGCTTTAACAACAGCTCAAGATGGCACAAAGCGCTAACATTAAAAAAGGGAATTGCTGCCCCCTTGTGGGCAGAGGCCCTGGCCAGCACTTTATCGTCACCCAAACAAGAAAAAACAAAACCCGAATTAATTCGAGAATGGCGCCCTATGTCATATTTTCAATTTCTGAATAAATTCGTGAATGGCAGTGAATGAGTTAACCTCACAGTGGATCAATGTACTTTTTACAAAGCTACCTAGTAAGACCTAGAAATAATTTTTCAATATACAGTAAAGTCTCGTTATATCGATATCGGATATATCGATAGTCCCGGTTATATCGATACTATTTCTATGCACGCACGGACAAAATTACATGCAAACAGGGTCGGATATATCGATAGTCCCGGTTATATCGATATTTTTTCGGACTCCCTTGAATATCGATATAACGAGACTTTACTGTACATAAATTCCCCAAAACGTCGGAAATATGAGGCTTACCTACTAACAATCTTACATCAATTACATTCTAACATTATTAATACCTAAATTGCATGCTAACATGCACTCAATAAATATATTTATTATCGTCTCCACAACATACAGTATTTGAATTCCAGGCCTATGTAAAGAAATATCGCTTTTTGACAAGATTGCTTTATAAAACCTGACATTATAATACAGTGGATACATTCTCACACTGTTCAGTTAAATCAATTCCTTCATCTGCTGCGGCATTAAGAGTCGGCATCTGCTGTTGGCAACCAGCCTCAATATTTTTTTTTTAATTCAAATGGCATGCAAACATACAAAGCAACAGAAACAAACAAACAACACTGCAAACAAAACACAACAAAAGTAAACAAACCCATTGGTTTTGACTAGCTCGTGGAGCTTCTAGAAGTAAATCTGAGGTGTATCTCAGCAAATCTTTCTGCATACTTAATATTTTCCAAATAGTTGGCAATATACATTAGGTGACATAATCGCATAATTGCATAAGAGACAGTAACATACATTAGGTGATATAATCGCGTAAGAGACAGTACCTGATCGCACAGGAAATAGGAGTTCCTGACAGATAATCATTATACAAGAAGAAAAAAGAGGAGAGAAGAAAGAACTAGAAGAGAGAGAGAGCTTTCATCGAGTCTGCACAACATAGTGAAATTGACAAAAAAGAGAGGGGGGGAACACCAGATGAATCGGCAAGCACATCATCCTATGCCATATTTCATTAACAAATCATGTGTTTTGATAGCGTTTGGGTCGGCAGATGGTTGAATTGTTTTCTGATATAGTTTCATTTCATTTTGAAATATTACAAATAGGGGTTTCTTCCCACAAAATTTAGATTTATGAATATGATGTTTGGCAAGAAAAACTAATAAATTAATAATAAAATATTTATTGTTGGTCTTGTTGTAATATCCAAACAGCATGTCTTTGTAATGAAATATGAACGGAGAAGTGATTTTACATTGAACATATTTGACAAAGTGTTTCTAGAAGCGAGTAGTTTCGGGACAAGCCCAGAAGAGGTGAGTTGCAGTTTCAGGCTCAGCTTCACAAAATGTACAAGATATATCCTGTAAGGACCGTATCTTATGTTTAACAGAATAGCAACGGTGCAAAAGTTTCTAGGTTATTTCTCTTTGTTTGTTTGAGATGAAAAATTTATATGGGACGGTCCAAACCTTTTCCCATGGGATATTTGGGACATACGTTCTCCAGTGATGAACAACGTAGGGAACCGTCACAAAAGTTTTTGAAACAAATGTCGAATTGCACGGTTCCGATTTCGAGCAATTGATGAGAAACAGAGTTTCCCCAAGGCAGTTTCTGTCACTGGAATTGGCGGTGGTCTGTCGGGAGTAGCGTAGTGACCCTGAACAGGCTTATGATACCACTTGGGATGGCATCCATAACGATGGCAAAGTCCTTGGGGGTCAAAGGGATTTGATGCGTATTGAGAAACTCAGCATAGTTCATTAAAACATTGTTTGTGTTAAAAAGTTGCTTTACATAAATGATACCCAAGTCAATCCATCTCGACAAAAACAGTGATTTGTTTTTGTACAAAATATGACAGTTATTCCAGATCATACATGATGATGCATCATCATGCGGAAAGAAAGAATGGTTATACAGTAGGCACCAGGCTAATAAAACTTATTTATGGAATTTTGATAGGTTAACAGGCAATTTTTCAACCTTATAATTACATTTCAGCAAGAAAGACAGACCACCAAGTCGGGAAAACATGGATTTTGGAATGAAATTCCAGATTGCATCAGGGCTACACAGATAATTACGCAGCCAGTTAATCTTAAACGTGTAGTTTAGAGAAGTAAAGTCCAAAACATTTAGGCCTTCCTTTAACGTCCTGGATATGACAGAGTTTCTTATATAATGAGTTTTATTTTTCCATACAAAGTTATACATTATTTTGTCCATTGTCTTACATGCACTTGGATCCACATTTAAAGCCATTGTAGGATATACAAACCGAGCGATTCCCTCACTTTTTGCTCGCAGTATTCTTCCGTTTAATGATAGATCCCTTTGTAACCAGTGATTAAAGCGCTTCTTGGTTTTATCAATTATTGGATCGAGGTTCAGATGACAACGCTCTTCGTCGTCTTTGGCCATGACAACACCTAGGTACGTCACTTGATTTTTCACAGGTATGTTGTGTAGCATAGACTCATTACATGATTTCACAACTAACAACTCACATTTATTTATATTAAGCAAAAGACTTGACACTTTGGAAAACTCTTTAACCAGAGCTATGGCCTTTGGAATTTGCTCAGAATTTTTCAGGAAGAGTGTGGTGTCATCTGCCACCTGGCTAATCACAACCTGCCTACCCGCTACTTCAATACCTTGGACCTCGCTTTCAGTGACCAACAGTGATACGATTTGTGCTGAAAGTAAGAATAAATAGGGAGAAATGCGACAACCTTGACGGATAACACGGGAGACGATGAAGCGAGGGGACATACCATATTTAAGCAGTATTGAGGAGGTGCAGTTGGTGTACAGTGTCTTAACAGCCTGAGTAAAGTAAAACGGTGTTCCAAAGTGTCAAAAGCTTTGTAACCAGCCTCAATATATCAAGACAAGGAAGATCATTGTGACTCATTTTCCCAGACGGTGACAGCACAGCAGCATCGACATCAGTTGTAGACAAACTGGTCTCTTAAAGGACAACCGACGTCACTTTTTTGTTTCCAAACATAATATAGAAATACATAGAAGTTTTCCAAATATAAGGCGCACAACATTATAAGGTGCTACAGTAGCGACTCAGGTTCAGGCTCAGACAAGGGGAAATGGAGTCAGAGGCTGCTGACAGTAATCGAGAGACCTTTTGTGGCTCAATATTACTTCACATATCATACGCACCTGCGTTTAAGGCGCAGCGTCATCTTTTGAAGAAAATAAAGGCTTTTGGGTGTGCGTTATAGACCAGAAAATATGGTAATTTGTCAAAGTATTGAACTTTGGCGCATTATTCTAAAAAGTGATGAGTAACCGTCAGACAAAACAGAAAAAAACAATTAAATACAATTGTCTGTGAAAAAACAGAGACCTGATACAGAGGCATGAGACACACATTTACCATTTTGAAATCCTTTGAGTGTCCACGAAGACCAAAATATTTGTATAGAAACACACAAATATGTTTTTCCTTATTTCCACTAACTGTGCACCCCTCGCCATCAGCTTGTCCGCGGTCTACTGGCCATTCACGATCGACATACTAAATTGAGCACCCACTTTGGATGCTCACAAAGCTATCGTCCCCCAAAAACATTTTATGTATTTTTTTTTTTTTTTGATTTTTTATTTTTGACCTTTGAGGCCTTTTTTTCCCTCAAAAAAATGTTCCGCTCCAAATTGTTCCACCTTTGGGGCAATATTTAGTATTTACACATGTACACTGTTTGAATTTTCATTTTATGTCTTTGCAGTGAAAAAAGCCAAGCTTGATGGACCCCAAGGTAAGATTTTTTTACTCACAATACTCCAACCGGTTTGCCGCAATTGTATGAACCCAGGATCTTTATCTGTAACATTGTTGCACATCCTGCAGAAAAATTCAACACTTACGTGACCCTAAAGGTGCAGAATGTCAAGAGCACCACCATCGCCGTACGCGGCAGTCAGCCGTGCTGGGAGCAGGACTTTATGTTGTGAGTCTTTAGTCTTTAGTCTTTAGTCTTTAGTCTGACTCTCTCTTTTTGTGAAAAACTTTCTCGTTATTGCATTATTCTCTGTCTCTCTTGCAGAACATAATCTTGCCACCTACCATGTGGTTTACTGAGCCACATGTTTGTCTCATGGGGAAATTTATGTTATTTATTTTAGGGGGGGCCTTGTTTCATCCAAGGATCGATCACGCAGGTGTCAGCTTTATATTCCGTGGCTTTTCAGTTCATCCACATCCGCATTTTCTGTGGCGTTAGATATGGAGTTTGTAAACTATATACAGCTTTAACACCAGATGGGAGATATAAGCAACTGTTAACAAGATGAAGTGAAGGTGCTATAGGTCACGTTAACAAAAATGTCACCCTGCAGTCCTCAGTGGGAAGGCTGGGCTGCGGTATTTTAACTTGCCACTTTTGTCTTCCCCAGCTTTTTAAAAATCATCTTACGTGTATTCATGTACACTCAATGGACTCTTTATTAGGGTTACCAACATAATCTGATGGGATGTAATACAACTGCTGGGGAATTCTTTTAAAAAATTGACTCTTCTCCCCTCCACCCATACGTCACAATGAGAGTTTACGCTACGTAGCATCAGTCTCAGGGCAACCTTCTCAGTTTTTTTTTTGTGATCAGCTTCTCCTCCGTGTTCGGAAGCTTTTGAGTAATGAGTGTAAGAATAAGACGAGTGTGTGTGAGGTGTTTTGTTTTGGGCAGTTGCTCCTTTTGTGATTTTAACTACTCGTGACTCATCAACGTGGTGCAAAGAGCTGTCGGGGGAAAAAAACTCCAAATGTTTCAGGCAAGGTTTTAATATTCTAAAATGTAATCTCTGTAAAAACAATAAATGGGAATCTAAATCTGGAAAATTCCAAATCCCCCAAACAGTTGGCACATCCAAGTTGAGTAAATGGAAATTACAGCACAGCTAATGAGCTCTTTCTCTGTAAATGCCTGACTCTGTCCTCGGCCTCACCATCTCCCACTCATTTCCTTTAATCATTTTTCCTCCTTTTATGAAGCGGCACAACATGCTGTCATTTGCTAGATTATATTTTCGGCTTCCAAGCAAACACAGATGCATTTTTATATCAAGGCTGCGGATATTATTAGGGTTTAAATCAGTTAAGACTGTTGTACCTGTGAGTCAAGAAGCTTGCCTGCTTGTTGATGAAAGATTTTAAGGGATTTCTTTTTCAATTTATTATTTTTGCTTTTTAACCTGTCTCTTCCCTGTCCCCGACTCATAGCGAGATAAATAGGCTGGACCTCGGCCTAACAGTAGAAGTGTGGAATAAAGGCCTGATCTGGGACACCATGGTGGGTACCTTATGGATCCCACTGAGTAGCATCCGGCAATCCAATGAGGTATGTGGCATATATAAACATGTACATCCTCACATAATA
Source organism: Hippocampus bargibanti (assembly GCF_051943395.1). Taxonomy (NCBI): domain Eukaryota; kingdom Metazoa; phylum Chordata; class Actinopteri; order Syngnathiformes; family Syngnathidae; genus Hippocampus; species Hippocampus bargibanti. The sequence continues at coordinate 15,919,760 of NC_142740.1, read as the reverse complement.
TCGCATAGGACAAACTGTGATAACATTATCTCCACTGATTGATTCTATTATATAATGTTTTGCACTGCTCCTCTAATTCACAGGAGGGCCCGGGTCAGTGGGTAACTCTGGACTCCAACGTGATCATGGCCGAGAATGAAATCTGTGGCACCAAAGATCCAACCTTTCATCGGTTGCTGCTGGACACACGCTTCGAACTGCCACTAGGTTTGACTTGTTGTTGTCAATGTATCTCTCTTTATTAGAAATTATTATTAAGTTCAAAATCAAGAGTACCATTATCAATGTTACATTCACTGCAGACATTCCAGAAGAAGAGGCACGATACTGGGCTAAGAAGCTTGAACAACTCAATGCCATGAGAGACCAAGATGTAAGAATTTCATTATGTGTCTGTCTACACTCTATTTTTCTCTGCTTGTCAATTTCTTATGTATGTGAATCTCCCAATAGAGAACATTTGTATAAAAACTGCTCCTCAATGTTTTTTTTTCACTGGCAACAAATCCAACACTGGCTAACAGAACTAAATGTGGCTTCAGTGCTTTTTAGTTCTTCAACCATTCTTCTGCAAAATGATAAAAAGCCAGAATGCCTTTGACGTACCACGTACTGTATGTCATGGCATTTACTCAGAGTGCCAATGTTTTTGAAACGGCCACCATTTTGATAAGCACCTCTGAAGTAACATGTTTGCTCAATACGTCTGTGTAAGCTCTCAGTCGTACGGCAGTCGTCCATCGATGAAAAGGTTGATGGCTGAAGAAACCTTTTCAGCGATGTTTGCTCGTATTACTTTCAATTATGTTGCCAGTAACAAACATGGTAATGATTTCTCACAATTATTCTCAAGAAAGACTTAACAATGTTTATTTTTGTAAAGTGTTTTCCTTCTCTAATCACATGTATATCTTGTATCTTAGTCTTTGAGTTTTATTGTGTAGCCAAGTGTACATTACATAAAATCTGTCTTTCCACCCTACAATAACCGGTCGAATAAATAATTGAACCCCAAATTCATATAACATTAATGCACATAATGAGTATTTGTAAAGTTTTGAAATTTACATTCTTAGTATGCATATCAAGAGGAGCAAGAGAGGCCTCTCCAGGCACCGTCCACACAGTGCTGTAAGTGTAAATCTCCCTACCATTTCCTCTGCATGAAACGCCTCTCGTGGCATGTCATGATGTCTCGTTTTTAACTCATTCACTGCCAGACGATGTGCAAATATGTGTCCACTCGAGTTCCAGGGTTTCTGTCATTTTCACTCAAATTGCAGGACTCACAGATTATTGAGTTTTAGGACGACATAAACATTCATTGCAGCGTAAGAAACCTTAGACTCTCTTCTTTCATCAGAAAAAAAACGTTTATTTCAAGCGAACTTGGTTGTAGAGTTATTTGCATTTAAAGTGGGGGCGGCTGTACCAAAGGTACATGCTGCCCCCTCGTGGGAGGGAAAACCATTGCCAGAGGTCTGACCGAGGCTTGGAACGCACACCTCGCAATTCGGGAATGGTGCTCAATGTCATGCTTTTCAATTCCCAAATTGATTTGATAATGGCAGTGAAGCACTGTACTCCCTCCTCCGAGGCTCATTTACCAACTAGACAACAGGTTGGAATTGGGTAGGAAATGGTAATAAGGTTTAAGGGAGGAGGGTGATAAACGGAGAGAGGGCATAATATGACTGCACAATATGAACCCTTTCATGAACCATATAACCTTATAACATGATAAGATGTCCATGAAAAGGTTACATTGGGAGACAGGCCAGAGAGTCTTCAACCCTCTGCAATCACTTTCCCATGTGTTCTATATCTGGAAAGCTGATGTACTTTGTTTCTGATCCTCGTGCTTTTTACATCCCTTTATCTATTTTGCAGGTAATTGGAGTTTCTGGGGAGATCAGCAAAGTAAGTCTTTGATGCATCTGTGCTCATAAATCTATATTGACTGTCCCGTCTGACCTGGAAACTATGATGTTACTGTGCAATTTCCCCAGTAGCCCTTTGCTCCTCAACAACAGCTCAAAAGACATTTGTGGTTTTTCCCTGTCCACAAATACGGTTTGTTTGTGACCAGATGACGATCCAGACAGTGCCGTTGACGACAGGGACAGTGACTACCGCAGCGAAACGAGTAACAGCATCCCACCTCCCTTTTACACCACATCTCAGCCCAATGCTTCCATGCACCAGTATCCCATAAGGCAGCAGCGCTACAGACACCCGTACGATGACGACATCCCTGACATGGACTATGACCGCAGCGACATCAGGTAGCGCATCACTGTCATCATCACCGCCATTTTCTCGAAATGAAACCGAGTGACTTCCGTGCAGCCTTCAGGTTGCCATGGAGATTATCGGCAAAGCTAATTCACAAAGAGCATCTACTCGTTAGGTACACCCACACAGTGGAATGAGATCTAATGCAAGCTCTGTTGCCCCAATTGTTTTTGTACATCTACCATACAAGATGAAGTCATTTTAATTTCCATGTACTTCTTGCACACACCGCGGACACATTCCATTCTTGTCTTTTATACCATATAGAGTGCAGACCAGCGCCAAGGCCAAACAATCTTCAATGTTGTGCACATTTGATTGAAAACTACAGGCAAAAGTATTTCGCTGCCGCCCTGCAGAGTTTTGTTTTTCCATCACAGTTCCATCTGTTGGATTTGTTGCCTCAGTGGCCCTCAATGAAAACCGATAGATGATTTTAGATCCGACTGTTTTAAATTCTGGATAAGCTAATGCAGTGGTGTCCAAACTTTTTTGACTAAATCTACTTTTCATTCTAGTTTTTGGTGAAAAAGAAATCACTGCCTGCCTTCTTAGTAGAGTCCTGACAGCATATCAAGTACATAAGAACATCACTGTCGTAGCTCAATTGTGCTGTTTTAAAATGCTACTTCCAATGCTTCAGGTTCCCGTCTTTTACCAGTCATTAGTAAATTCCAGATGAAACATACTTTGAATGCGACCAAAAAAAATTATAATAATATTGCGACACTCAAAATTTCCAATGATGCAGGTCACGTTCAAGTAAAACTGCTGAGGGTGCATTGTACACTAAATTAAAACTATATCATGATAACATACTCAGAAATCTTTACACCCCTCGTGAGACGAATAAAGGTTAATCTAATCTAATGTCCACTCCAGTGCCAGGGTTTTTGTCATTTTCACTGAAATTGCAGGACCCACAGAATATTGAACATTAGGACTATATAAACATTCAATGCAGCGTAAGAAACCTTAGACTCTCTTTTTCCATCAGAAACAAATAATTAATTCCTAAATTATATGGGTCTGGAGTTATCTGAGCTTGAAATGTGGGTGGTTGTACAAAATATAATACGTACATATATAGTGCTTTAACAATTGCCAGAGGTCTGACCAGCGTGTTATCGGCACCCCCCACAAGAAAAACCAAACCCCTAATAAATTGGGGCATGGCGCTCCACATCACACTTTTCAATTGCCGAATAAATTCGGGAATGGCAGCCAATGAATTAATAAAGTGCCAACTACATAAAAAACGTTCATATTCCCCCCAAAAATGTATTCTATCCCTCCCCCCGACCTAATATGACTTGTGTCTGGCGGCCAAAATGTGTTCCACTTTGGTGTACTTGCTTTCCCCACTGTGCTCTTCCTCCCTCAGAGAATAACCCTGGCTTCAGTGTATACAAGTACGCTGGGGCGCGGCGCATTGCTCTTGTATACAGGTTGCGTATGAACTTGTGCATGTCTTGTGTGTGTGCGTTGGGTATGGAGCTTTTTTAATAAATCCGATGTGGTGTCCTTGCCTAAATTGAGCTCTACTGATGCTCCTTTCCTACCTCTTCCCCTTTCCCTGCTCCTCTTACCAGACCCTATGATAGTTTAGACTTGGCCACCAACGGGCGCAGTGATATCGACTCAGGCTCAGGGTCGAGCCGGCGTACCAGTCGTCAGTATTCTCTAGACAGTAGGCATTCGCTGTCCGATAGGTGGGTCTCTGTACCTCCTCCGAGGTACTCCTCCTCCTCCTCCTCTTCCTCTTCCTCCTGCTCCAGCCTGTGACTCAGTCTCGCTGTGTCGTCAGTGGTGGACTTGTCCCGTCCTCCTCGCTCACTGTGCTTGCATGCATGTGCTCTCTTATCCTATCTCTTTGTATATGTATACAAGAAAAAAAATCACTGATTATGCTGGTTCCGCCTCTCTAGTAGCTTCAAATCATGTGGCCATTCGCCACAATGTGGTCCTGTGTCCTACCTGGGTGGGCTGCTAATTTTACTAAATTGTACTTCAGAATTGTACTTATGCAATTTAAGTCTGTAAAGGCTGACTGTTTCTATTTGTTTCTGCACTGCTTCGCTCACTTGATTCCGTTTTATGCATTGCAAAAATGTGAGACATGATGTTCCCTCTTTTTGGAAAGAGAGGAACATGCACCCAGTGTAAAAAAAATCATTTTTGTGGCCGGGCAAGCCTTTACAGACTTGGGAATTCGAAGGACCGCGCTACATTGTTCGCATTTTCTACTACACATCCAAATGACAATTTGGTGATAGGTTATAGGCTATGCTTCAGACCAGGTAAAACCAGGTCGAAATTGTGGTCCAGGTAGTCCAACACTTGGTAGTCTCAAACAGACGCACGATTAGGGGTGGAAGGCAGACTCCCAAATGCCCACTTTGCCGAGTCCAGAAAGTGAAAATCCTCTTGCAGAAATTTATAAATGTAATTTGCGGACAACAATCTCCTTCATAGACCCCATTGTGTCGGTTAAGCTTCGATCATGTAAAAAAGGGGACAAGCTTGAATCAAGCCTGTTGTTTTTACTTCCACACCACCAAAAAAACCAATTTCTTTATGGAAAAAAAACTCCACTTACGAATGAGGGATGTTTTCTAGCCAGAAGTTGAGCGACACTATTAATTTGCATAGTGGACACGTGGCTACATAGCGCTGCAAGCTAAGCTAGTTCTATAATAGTACAGTCCAGAGCCCTGTGGATGCAACGGCTCCATTTTGATGACTTAAAAATGACACTAGTGCAGAAGCAGGATTGGATTTTGGTGTATGATGCATCACAAGTCTAACAACTCCCACTTCCAACGTTCACTGTCAAGCTTGCTAGTTTGTTAAAAGTCACTCCTGTCCCACAAGTAGCTAGCCGTCTCCCTTTCTAGTCTCAACCTCAACACGACTCCCTTGAGTGCCCTCGCCAGTCTGCTCCGTCTGCTCTTCAACAGATGTGTCAATATCACAGCTATGTTTTCCTTTTCCCACTTTTCTCCCTCAGTCCGACAGACAGCCGCTATGCTTCATCAGGGGAGCTAAGCCGAGGCAGTTCCCAGCTCAGCGAAGAGTTTATTCCTGAAGATGGCGAGAGCTTGCGCGCCTCAGAGTTCTATGACGAAAACGACTCATACCACTCCTGTCACTCGTCTATCAGTTACGGCAAAGATGACTTCCCGGGGTGGGATGGGGACAACCAGCAGGGTGTTTACAGCGATGAGGGGAGCTATGGTAAAGACGGCGGGGAAGACAGAGCGCTCTATGGCGACGAGGAGGGCGAGATATACGAGGAGGAAGGAGCGTACAACTATGAAGATGAGGAGGAGATACCCTATGAGGAAGATGAAGATATGTTTCCAATGGATGCCACTCTTAGTGAGGAGCACGAGCCGCCTTACACCTCCACAAGCACCATTGCCACCCGCGCTCTCCCATCTGATAGCGTGTCCACCAGCAGACCTCCACTGGAAAAGCAAACATCTTTACATCAACAGCAGCCTCCCGATCACCTCCAACCCTTAAGTACCACCACAACCCTCCCTCCTCTCAAACAGGATGACATTTTCCCCCCTTTGACATCTGACTCCGCCAACCTTCCTTTTGCACCCTCCCAGCAAGACTTATCGACCACCACTGCCACTACCATCAACAGCACATCCACCACAACCACTGCCACCACTGCATCACAGATTCCAGGATCTGATGCCAAGTTCCAGGAACCTAAGCCAAAGTCCGAGGTGCCTCTAGAGGAGCTCCCGCCACCGGAACTACTTCCGACTGAGGAGAGCGTTACCCCACCCCTTGAGGAGAAAACAGAGGAGCCTTCTGTACCCAGGCAAGTTCAAATATGATAAAAAATGACTACATAGGGAATGTGTTGACATTAATCCCTTGTTTTCCGTGGGTAATGGGGACCAAGACCACCCGCGATAGATAACAATACACAAAGTAATTATATAATAATGACCCACGTGATAAGACAGAGGGTGGTGCTGGGCTGGGATGAGAAGATGCACAGCCGTGTACAAAACCTCTGAGTCATTCTGCATTTTTTAAATTTCTGAACATGTTTTTTCCCTGAAAAAAAAAACATCTGCGACGCCAAGTAGCAAGGGATCACTGTATTCTCATTTCAAACTATCGCAAGCTCCCATGAACTCCATTATTAAACATGGTGATGTTTTGTGGTCACGCGTGAGTGTGAAGAATATAGATTAAAAAGTTAACCATTACATCATGAGATGAAAATAAAGTGGACAGTACAAAACTCAACTTTTTTTTCTCACATTGATGCAATTGGTATGCTTAAAAATATGGACTCGTGTAATCAAAAAGGGGCTTGCTACATCTTGTTTTTTCTTCCATTTTACAATGTTTTTATTGGTAATTATGTATTGACAAAAAGGGATATATTTCACATCCCCAGCTTCCTAAAGAGAGAACTCATGGAACCCGGTCCTGCCAGAGCCAAAGCCAACTGGCTCCGATTGTTCAGCAGAGTACGACTGCAGTTACAAGAGGTACACGTGGACTGTATATTTGTGTTTGATGTATGTGAATTGTCGTATATTCGTTGAAAAATTGCTGCATCTGTTCCTGCATGTTTTTTACCAGCTTTTGTTTACCAGCTTTCCAATGTTTGGATTATATTGTCCTGTGTTTTATTCAGTAGTTTCTGTTTACCCCGTGACTGTTTTGCCATTTCATTGTTTTCTTTTCAGTGGTTTGCCACACTCATAGCGATTTGCATGTAGTCCATTCTGATTCCTCCCTCTGGCTGGAGCAGACATTCAGGTGGGTGTTGTGTGTTCAGCTGAAGAATGTATTAATGTATTTATGTATTTTTGTTTAATAAGTTGTTTATATAGTGTTGATTTTGTGTATATATGTATTATTCATGTATTTATTATTTTGTTATTTTTTATTTTCATGGCACCTGGCGCGGTCCTACACCACCTGTTTGTCCCCCTCCCCCACATTCATCTTTTTATGTCCTTCGCAGGCCCGAGGTGAGAGTGTCGGCATTGCCTCTCTGCTATTATCAGCGGGGTAAGTAGTGAATGACGCATCACATCTAGAGTTGAGCACATTCTCCGTGATATATGTGTGTGTTTTCTCTTCAGGATGGGCGGTGCACTTTATAGTATTGACAGCATGCCAGACCTCAGGAAGAGGAAAGCAATGCCTCTGGTCAGAGATCTGGTAGGTTTAATCACTTTAAATTCTCCACTATCCATATATGACTCAACTTCGGCAGTCGGGCTTTGGTTTTCTGTATCGTATTCCAGCACAAATCTTGACTTTCTGCCCTCTCCATTGCCTCCTTGAGTGAGGCACCCCATCAAATTGGACATGTAGACTTTTGAATCGCTTGTTTAGACATATTTGGAGTTACAGCATGCCTGTCTGCCCATCAAGTGTGGGTGTGACTTGGCAGCTACCAGGGTGAAATCCACCACTTGATTTTCATTTATTATTATTATCATTATTATTATTATTATTGTGGTCTAGTGGTTAGGATTCGGCTCACCGCCGCGGCCCGGGTTCGATTCCCGGTCAGGGTACACATTTTAGATGGCGGCGCGTGAACACCAGCGGCTCCCCTCTCCCGGCAAATTGGTGTTTTCATTGGTGTTTATTATGTTTGTTAAAGTCATTATAAGTGCCCTTGCATGCTGGGTCCGAGAGGACAGTAATTTCATCTGTGCTGTATGTAATGCCTACTAGCATATTTGACAATAAAGCTGATTTTGACTTTGACTTTTGATTATTATTATTATTATTATTATTATTATTATTATTATTATTATTATTATTATTTGGGGCGGCCCGGTAGTCAAGTGGTTAGCACACTGGCTTCACAGTGCAGAGGTCGCCGGTTCGCGTCCCGGTCCGGCCTCCCTGTGTGGAGTTTGCATGTTCTCCCCGGACCCGCGTGGGTTTTCTCCGGGTACTCCGGTTTCCTCCCACACTCCAAAAACATGCATGGCAGGCAGATTGACTACTCCAAATTGTCCCTAGGTGTGAGTGTGAGAGTGACTGTTGTACGTCTTTGTGTGCCCTGCGATTGGCTGGCAACCAATTCAGGGTGTCCCCCGCCTCGTGCCCGAAGACAGCTGAGATAGGCTCCAGCAAGCCCCGCGACCCTAATGAGGAATAAGCGGTACGGAAAATGAGATGAGATGAGATGAGATTATTATTTGCAAAGAAACCAAAAATGACTGTCGTGTCAGAGCCAAAACCGAAGGAGAGCCACTATGTTGGTGGATACACAGATAACCAACACATTGTATATTAGTCACTAATGTTAACATTCCACCTTGTTCAGGAATTTATTAATACTCTATTTTTGTGTGTCCTTATTGTCCCCTTTGTCCCCACCATCATATAAATCCCACAGGCAATGGTGAGTAATACATGATTTTTTTCTCATAAATTAAATGCACTACTAGATCAATCATGGCAGTTTGCTTAGCTATCAACTTTCTCACCTGTCAATCAGTCACTGGTCCAGAACTCGAGGAAGGCAGGGATCACCTCAGCCCTGACGTCCAGCACCTTGCATAATGAAGAGTTGGTCAGTCTATCATTTAAATGGAAATACAGAGTAGATTATTAAATATTAAATAATGTACATCATTTTATATCTTGAGGCTCTTGCACTATTGTCATTGCAACTTCTTGATGACATTTACAACCGACAAAAAGGTCATTTTACTCTACCATGACCATGTGTCTCTTATATTATTGTAGAAGAGTCATGTCTACAAGAAAACCCTACAGGCCCTCATCTATCCCATCTCCTGCACCACCCCGCACAATTTCGAGGTGTGGACCGCCACCACGCCCACTTACTGCTACGAGTGTGAGGGGCTGCTTTGGGGTATTGCACGGCAAGGCATGCGCTGCACTGAATGTGGCGTCAAATGTCATGAGAAGTGCCAGGATCTGCTCAACGCTGATTGTCTGCAAAGTAAGAGATCGTACATTGCAGGCGCTGTTGTTAAATATTCTAAATTTTCACAACGACCAACAAAGTCCCCTATGAATTGGGTTCCAACATATTTCATCACTTTGACATTATTAATGTCATAGCTCTTCCTTTCGAGGATATTAAAAGCTTTTCATCTTTTGTTGGCATCCACTTCTAGTATGTGTTTCCCTGTTTTTATATATATATACACTGTATTTTCCGCACTATACGAGGCACCTAAAAGCCTTCATTTTTTCAAAAACTGACAAAGCGGCTCATAATTCGGTACACCTTATATATGGAATGAACTGATAATGTGAGCTTTACGTGTTTCTTGTGTTCACAGTTGAACAATGTTAGTCATATTGTGAATATGGACATTAACGTGTGAACAACATTGCGTTATTATGCTATTGCTTGCGAGTTATTATTTGAGTTATTTTACACCATTCTGTGTGCTACTATATTATGATTTCTCTAACGTTTAATTTACCGTAACAGCTTCCGAATGTTTTTTTTACGTGTTTACCGAATGGAGGAAAAGTTCCTCTCCACTATCTGAAATAAATCTTGCACTCCATGTTAATACATTTTTTGTTAAGATAAACAGTGTCACGAAAACGCTAATACCGTATTTTCTGGTGTATAAGGCGCACGCACCCAGAAGCCCTGATTTTTTTTCAAATGATGACCGTGCGCCTTATACACATGTGCACCTTATATGTGAAGTAATATTGAGCCACAACAGGTCTCGCACTTCTACTACTCGCAGCCACAGACTCCATTTCCCTCTGTCGAAGAAGTCGTGCATAACCCCAGCCTCTACTGTAGCACCTTATAATGTAGTGTGGCTTACATGTGGAAAACATGTATATATTTATATATTATATTTGGAAAGCTTTTTTTATTCCTTGAAGGTGCGCCTTATAGTCCGGTGCACCTTATAGATGGAAAAAGTTGAAAGTTGAAAATACACCATTCATTGAGGGTGCGTCTTATACTCCGGTGCGTCTTATACTCCGGTGCGCCTTATGCACGAGAAAATATGGTACTTTAACCTGGAGAAGATAATAAAACGGTTGTTTACTTGTTTTGAGAGTGAAAGTAGTCGTCAGAAAGCGCCTTGTATGTGGATAACATTTTTTAAAAGATGTCATTCATGAAATATACTTTCAATCCATATGTTACCTCTTTTTGCTAACTTTAACTCACAAGTCACAACATTAGGACACGGCTGAATAAGAATCTTTTGCAAGAGCTGAATCAAAAATGTGATAATCAATTGACCTTTGAGTGACACGGTGAGTGAGGTGTTTCTATCATTTCATATTCCCTATATTTACAGTATGTGAGTTATCTTTATTAAGGCAGAATTTTTGACCTACTTAGATTTCTTGTATTGGATTTCCTTAGATAAATGCAGTTGACATGCACCTCTCTCTAAAAATTCAAATCTTATTACTGTCATGCAGGAGCGGCTGAGAAAAGCTCCAAACACGGTGCAGAAGACCGCACTCAGAACATCATCATGGTCCTGAAAGATCGCATGAAGATCCGTGAGAGGAATAAACCGGAGATCTTTGAACTCATTCAAGAGGTCTTCTCCGTCCCCAAGGCCACACATGGTACCCAAATGAAGCAGATCAAACAAAGTGTGCTCGACGGTACCTCCAAATGGTCGGCCAAAATCAGCATCACGGGTGAGTTAGACTCCACGTTGGTCATTGCACTTACCCAACACACTGACTTGATTTGTGTGTGTGTTTATTAATTTCCTTTTCTCAGTGTTATGTGCGCAAGGTTTACAAGCCAAGGATAAAACTGGCTCCAGTGATCCCTACGTCACCGTCCAAGTGGGAAAGACCAAAAAGAGGACCAAAACCATCTACGGTAACCTCAATCCTGTCTGGGAGGAGACCTTCAATTTGTGAGTGCTTGTTATGCCGTATGATGACAAAATGTGGAAAAAGTTCTGAATACTTTACCTAATGTCAAATGTTACTCCTGTGGTATTTTTAGTGAATGCCACAACTCCTCGGATCGCATCAAGGTCCGAGTTTGGGATGAGGACGATGACATCAAGTCCCGCGTGAAGCAGAAGTTCAAGCGGGAATCCGATGACTTCCTTGGGCAAACCATCATTGAGGTCCGCACTCTGAGTGGAGAGATGGACGTATGGTACAACCTGGGTTAGTTTTACAGTTTGTGATGTCCTTCGATAGTTTCGGCTGACTTATTTTTAATTTGTTTCTGTTTGTCCCCGTGCTCCCCTCAGACAAGCGGACAGACAAATCAGCCGTTTCAGGGGCAATACGCATGCACATCAATGTGGAGATTAAGGGTGAAGAAACGGTCGCTCCCTATCACGTTCAATACACCTGTTTGCACGAAGTAAGTTTTTGTGTATTTCTATCGAACCTAAATGCCCCTGGGAAAGGATTTCTTACCTGTCCCATAACTCAACAGAGCGTATTAGCTGAATTTTAAATAATATTTGACCGTCTATGTTACAGTGCCAAAATGGCCTGAAACCGCACTGTGAATTTGGAATTTGTTCATTTATATATTTATTTGGTCATGCATTATTTATTGATTTATGTATTTAATTAATTGATTATGTATCTTTGCTTTATGTATTAAGCTTTTTTTTCATTACTTTATTTATTTTAATGCACCAGATTTCTTTACCACCTTACAGTTGAGACTCTGTATTGTCTTTTGCCGTGGAATTATCTTTTTTCTATGTTGCCTGACAAACTCAAGTCACCGTTATACATCGCATCTTACAAAGCAATCATTCTAACCATTGATTACCTTTTGGAGCCGGAATTGTCAAAGGAAGTGATGTGAAAATATAAATATACATCTTTTCTCCAACAAATTATTTTTAAATGTAACGTTGAACCCCATTTGATGGCCCACTCAACATTTCAAACTAATACACGTGCATGTGACCTTTTCCTCGACTCCTCTCTCGATCTATTCTATTTTCTTTCCGGCAGAACCTCTTCCACTTTGTGACAGACATCCAGAACACGGGTGTGGTGAAGATTCCCGATGCTAAAGGAGATGATGCGTGGAAAGTGTACTACGAGGAGACGCCTCAGGAAATAGTGGATGAGTTTGCAATGCGTTACGGAGTGGAGTCCATCTACCAAGCCATGACGTGCGTTAGCGTCTATAACCGTACCGAAAAATCAATCATGAATTTGTATGAAAATGGTTCAAAAAGCCAGACATGTTTGCTCTTTTTTTACACAGACATTTTGCCTGCCTGTCATCTAAGTATATGTGCCCCGGTGTGCCCGCGGTGATGAGTACCCTGCTGGCCAACATCAATGCCTACTATGCTCACACCACCCAGGCTACTAACAACGTCTCTGCCTCAGATCGCTTTGCTGCGTCTAACTTCGGGGTGAGTGGTGGAATATTTTTGACCTCGTGTAATGTAGAAAATACTGACACACAGACATTATACTATTCTGCAATTTCTTTTTTCGTGTTTGACATAAAAAAATGTTGGTCTTGTTTTAAGATATGTCATTCATTGAAGGTGTGCCTTATAGGGTAGAATTCTGCAAAGATGTCTACTTTAAATATACATTTCGTAATATGTCGTATAAGATTACATTTCATTGGCACAGATGTCTCCGCACATTTTTACTTCAAATGTATTGATAATCATTGGTGTTTTGCTCTTTGATATCCACAGAAAGAACGATTCGTCAAACTTCTTGATCAGCTACACAATTCCCTGAGGATCGACCTGTCCATGTATCGAGTAAGATACAGTAGATTTCTCGACCGCCGTTTGCTTTAATAGAAAAAAAGAAAGAGGGCGGGTAGTAGGTGATTTGCCAGCAAATTGCTGGGCACACAGAGACAAACAACCGTCCGCACTCACACCTAGGGACGATTTGGAGCGTTCAATCAGCCTGCTATCCATGTTTTTGGAATGTGGGAGGAAACTGGAGTACCCGGAGAAAACCCACGCAGGCCTGGGGGGAACATGCAAACTCCACACAGCGAGGCCAGAGCAGGATTTTAACTCACTGGTCAATAATAATTACGAATATGTACACTTTTTGTCTGACTGCAGAACAATTTCCCTGCCAGCAGTCCTGAGAGACTGCAGGACCTCAAGTCCACGGTGGACCTCCTCACGAGTATCACCTTCTTCAGGATGAAGGTGCTGTGCCTCTTCCTCAATCTTCCTTTTGCAGATTTTGTCCTCCTCTGTTAATCGAATAAAACGTGTGTGTGTGTGTGTGTGTGTGTGTGTTTTCTCAGGTCCAAGAGCTGCAGTCTCCACCCAGAGCGAGCCAAGTGGTAAAAGACTGCGTAAAAGCCTGTCTCAACTCCACTTACGAGTACATCTTTAACAACTGCCATGAACTCTACAGCCGCGAGTACCAGACAGACCCGGTGAGCAGCTCAGTGAGGGAATAAAAATATGCGCTTGACTTTGTGTGCTTTGGGCCCTTTGAACAAAGACGATTACATTTTCTGTTCGAGAAACAAAATGTATATAGTAATATAAACAAGATAAGTAACTTATGTACAGTAGTTCTAATGCTTTCTTTTTTTTAATTTCCAGGCTAAGCAGGGTGCAGTGCCCCCAGAGGAACAAGGACCCAGCATCAAGAACTTGGACTTCTGGTCCAAACTCATTACCCTGATTGTCTCCATCATTGAGGAAGACAAGAACTCTTATACACCCTGCCTCAACCAGTATGTCTTTACCAAATGCTCCTTTGCCATCTCTTGTTTTTCTTGCCTTTCACTCTCTTCTGTTGTTTTCCACTCAGATTCCCCCAGGAGCTTAATGTGGGTAAAATCAGCGCCGAAGTGATGTGGAACTTGTTTGCTCAGGACATGAAATATGCAATGGAGGGTGAGTCAACACAGTAGACCCTGCTACAGTGCTGCTGCTACAGCCGGCGTTGCTACAGCTGGTGTTGTTACAGCGCCGATGTCAGCGAATACAACCCGATTCACTTGATTGGTGAATCATTTGCAATTTCAAGACAATTAGTTTAAAACTGAACTCCAGCAGAAAAACATACTTGTGTTTTAAACTTCAGTTACATGCTCAAGTGATTTGTATCATATTTTACTCATCAAACAGTGAGTTTAATATTTAGATTTTTTTTTTCTCTCTCCACCGACAATTTGGAGCGAGGAGGGTTGGGGTCATAATTCCAATGTTCCTAAAATGGTTTTGTCCATATATAAAAAATGGGTTGGAAACAGGGAGGAAATGTTTATTTTCTATCAGGGAGATTTACCCCTGCCTGTAAAAAAGCATGTCAGCAACATTTGTCAGGATTTATCTCATCTCTCATTTTCCGTACCGCTTATTCCTCATTAGGGTCGCGGGGGTTGCTGGAGCCTATCTCAGCTGTCTTCGGGCACGAGGCGGGGGACACCCTGAATTGGTTGCCAGCCAATCGCAGGGCACACAAAGACATACAACACTCACTTTCACACTCAGACCTAGGGACAATTTGGAGTGGTCAATCTGCCTGCCATGCATGTTTTTGGAGTGTGGGAGGAAACCGGAGGACCCGGAGAAAACCCACGCAGGTCCAGGGAGAACATGCAAACTCCACACAGGGAGGCCGGACCGGGACGCGAACCGGCGACCTCTGCACTGTGAAGCTCGACGGTGTGCTAACCACTCGACTACCGGGCCGCCTGTCAGGATTTATATGAATCAAAATTATATATTGTCCATTTATGCTACACCGTCATACCCAATATACAAAGCTTACATGCAAGCAGACATCTGCGAAAAACCAAAATATTGATTCATAGCTTTTTCTCCTTTTGTCAGAACATGAGAAAAACCGCTTGTGCAAGAGTGCCGATTACATGAACCTGCACTTCAAGGTCAAGTGGCTTTACAACGAGTACTGCAAAGATCTGCCTTTCTTCAAGAGCAGAGTGCCAGAGTATCCCGCGTAAGTTTGAGCCTCAATTGTGCTGCTATGAAAGTCTACAATTTTTGACAAAACTATTGAAACTTTTCCTATAGGTGGTTTGAGCCTTTTGTGATCCAGTGGCTGGATGAAAATGAGGAAGTTTCTCGGGACTTCCTGCACGGCGCTTTGGAGAGAGACAAGAAAGATGGGGTACAAGCTCTTTCAAAATCCTCCCCATATTTATGACCGTTGTTGTTGTTCAGGTGGTCCGAATGTAATTTGTTGTAGTGGGGTTGCTCAAAGCTTCTAATGCTGATCAGATGTCAACTCAACATCAAACACGGAAATCAAATTGTCGTTGTAATTTGGTTAAAAGTGTTCACCAAAGTCAAGTCAAAGTCAAAGTCAGCTTTATTGTCAAATATGCTAATATGCATGACATCAGTCATTTGATATTCATTTGATAAATGTCAAATCATGATTTTTGTTACTTTGATATCACTTTAACACTGCCAATCCCAAATTTATTTGGGAATTGAAAATATGACGTGGACGCCATTCCCGAATTTGTTCGGGTTTTTGTTTTTCTTGCAGGGGTGCCGATAAAGTGCTGGTAAGACCTCTGGCAATGTTTTTCCCTTCCACGAGGGGGCAGCATTTCCCTTTTTTCCATTTTAGCGTTTTGTTACAGCTTCAGCAGTTGTTAAAGCGCTATATAAACCAATATTTATGTATTGTATTGTATTTTGGACAGCCGCCCTCATTTCAAGCTCATATAACTCCAAACCCATATCATTTACGAATTAACTCTTTTTTTTCCGATGAAACAAGGGAGTCTAAGGTTTCTTACGCTGCATTGAATGTTTATGGAGTCCTAAAACTCAATATTCTGTGTGTCCTGCAATTTGAGTGATAATGACAAAAACCCTGGGACTGGAGTGGACACATTTTTGCACATCGTCTGGCAGTGAATGAGTTAATATCAAGCTTCTTTGCAATTTCACCCAAATTATGAAATTGATGTTATTTTGACATTACAGTAAAGTCTCGTTATATCGATATCGGATATATCGATAGTCCCGGTTATATCGATACTATTTCTATGCACGCACGGAGAAAATTACATGCAAACAGGGTCGGATATATTGATAGTCCCGGTTATATCAATATTTTTTCGGACTCCCTTGAATATCGATATAACGAGACTTTACTGTATTTGTTTGTCAATCTTTAGCCAAAAAAAGGACAGTTGGAAAGATGCAGCACCGTCTTACAATATAGGTATTGCGAACCTCATTACAGAGAATCCCTGAAAGGACACCTGAGCACTCTGTTCAATGTGTAAAAATAGACATGAAACAACAGCCAATTGTGATATCGGGTTAACAGATGGTGGCATTTTCTAGTATCTCAACAAAGCTTCAAAGGGGTGGTTGGCTCAAATCTGTTCAGAATTGAACACAATTTTTTTGTGGCTCGTACCCCTGTGAAACTACCAAATATGACCCCCAAATATCAGCTTCCCACCAAACATTTGTACTTTTTAATAACTTTATTGTGACTATACGTGTATATTTGTACCACATATTTATTTGATTCTTCAAATCTTCCCCTTTTCTGTATTACAGTTCCAGGTTACATCAGAGCATGCCCTGTTCTCTTGTTCCGTTGTGGATGTGTTTTCCCAGCTCAACCAGAGCTTTGAGATCATCAGGAAATTAGAGTGTCCAGATCCGCAGATCGTTGGACACTACATGAAACGATTTGCAAAGGTCAGTCATCCATACTTAAGTTAGCCTGAAAATACATTTCTTTCACCAAGGGCCCCAGTGGTGAGCCTTGACGTGCACCACAGTCACCACCATCATATGTACCAGCACTAAATGTTAATAAAATATTTTTTTTCTTGTGTCACCCTCCAGACAATCAGCAATGTACTTCTGTCATATGCTGACATCATCTCCAAGGTGTTTTCCAACTACATCACCATGGACAAAGTGGTAAGAGAAGTAATAGTCATCCATCTTGTTCATAATGCAAAAATAAACATAATTATGCCATTCATGAAGCAATTCATTTAATCTGGTGTAGCCCTGCATCCTTATCAACAACATCCAACAGTTGAGAGTGCAGCTGGAGAAGATGTTTGAAGCCATGGGTGGAAAAGATGTGAGTCCCCTTGTTTTTGTTTTTTGTTTTCTCTGTGTCCCCTTCCTAATTAGGGCAACTGACTTGATTAGTCAACCTAAAACGAGATTTTAGCAATTGCAGGCGACGCAATTACAATTATGTAAAAAGTCAAAATGACTCGTTGGACTTTGTATCGAGTAACCAAAAAAGGATTTGTGTTTCTTTGTATTCAGCTCTGTATTGAGGCCAGCGACATTTTGAAGGACTTGCAAGTGAAACTCAACAATGTCATGGATGACCTCAGTAGAGTCTTTTCTGTCAGGTACTGGGACACATTCAATCTTGCGTGCACTCCGCATTGTCTTTTTTTTTTTTTTTCATTTCATGTCAAATAGGTTTTTTTTTTCCAAAATAGTTTTCAGCCTCATATAGAAGAGAATGTGAAGCAGATGGGCGACATCTTGGCGCAGGTAAAAGGAACAGCTAATGTCGGGAATGCCAGCAGTGTGGCCCAGGATGCTGACAATGTCCTGCAACCCATCATGGAGTTCTTGGATAGCAAGTGAGTTAATCAGCTACATTTAAAGGCATCAAAAACAGCATCTGCACTCACTCAACGGCCATGAAGTTTACAGCATCACTCCATTTAGTAAGATCTAAGACAAAAAGCATTCAAAATTCAGACTTGATGCAGTTCACTTAAAAAAAAACAACGTATCCTACATTCAGATCATGGTGCGACTTGAAAATATCTGTCACAAATTAAGTGATGTGAATTTACACAATTTTTTTTACAATTCTGATTATATGATCGCTTCTGTTCCAAAAGGAAAGTCGGCCCCCAACATTTCTTTAAAAAGAATATGCTAATCACTAGTCTAAATACGGTCTTCGACTAAATATTGTGTTTGTAGAAAAGACGTTTTACGGCAAAATCCAGCAGTTTTTCACCATCTCAGGCGGCAGCCATGTTACCACTTTCTGACAACTGAAAATGGCATCAGCGTTGGTCGGAGCTCAAGTCCCGACCCATCACGTATCACCTGAAGCTGGGTGACTGGATGGACTGAATGGGTGGATGGATGGGATGATGGGTGAATGGATGGATGCATTGATGGATGTGTTCATTGGGTTGCGGTAGGTGGATGTGGTGGGTAGATGGTGGGGTTGGATGTATGTAAGTATGGATGGATGGATGGATGGATGGATGGGTGGGTTGGTTTGTATGGGTGGATGGGTTGAGTTAGGTGGATGGGTGAGTTGGGGTTTTTTACATGGATGGATTTGATGGGTGGATGGGGTGAATGGATTGATGGATGGATGTGTTGATTGGGTTGCGGTGGGTGGATGTGGTGGGTAGGTGGCGGGGTTGTATGTATGTATGGATGGGTTGGGTTGGGTTAGGTGGGTGGGTGAGTTGAGTTTTCGAGTGGGTGGGTGGATGGATGGATTTGATGGGTTGATTGGGTTGTGGTGGTGGGATGCGGTGTGTGGGTGGCGGGATTATATATACGTATGTATGGATGGATTGAGTGGGTGGATAGGTTGATTGGGTTGATTGGGTGGGGTGGTTGTAGGGATAGATGGGTGGGTGGATGGATAAAACAACTTGTTTTTCCACAGTTGTATTCTCCACGAGTCTTTGTGGTCTGTTTTTTTTTTCATCCTTATTTTCTGTCTCTTTTACCCCGTCTCGTCAGCCTGACCCTGTTTGCCAAGATCTGTGAAAAGACCGTGTTGAAGCGTGTACTCAAGGAGCTGTGGAAGCTGGTGATGAACACCATGGAGAAAACGATTGTTCTGCCGCCGCTCACCGATCAAACGGTGAGTGTGCATCAAATTGAGGACGCCCACAAGAAGCCACTATTCAGGAGTACATCAAAACGGCGAAATAAACCATCCGAATCACAAAGGATTGTTTTAATTAGTAAACATGGAAGTTTAAAGCTAGCCGTATGCGCACACTCACAGACACACTTCTGGGGAGATGTTTTTTTTTTTTTTTTTTTAATGGAAGGAAGTATCCTGCACTTAAGTATATATGTAATTTTAATCATGTGGAAGGATTTCACTATTTTGACGAAAAACAAATTCACATATAATCGGTGAGATTGGAAACAAATCCCCCGTGAAACAATTCTTTGCCTGCTACATTCTGCATCAGTGTCATTCTTTGGAACAGCAACATGAATAAAGGCGAGAAAATGCCTCGGCTTTTCCGGGAAATAAACACTATCTGTTGTTAAGTCGCCATGACAGGAAACAAAGATGGTGGTTGGAACATGCGGAAGAGCGCTGTCTTTTGTCTTAGAATAACAAATAATATGGATAACAATCAACCCACACGAGCGCGCACACGGGATAGTCCACATTTTACACAAAAGGAGTTCGTCATATCAATCATTTGCATACCAGCTCAGGTCTGCTCTCCACTATGTCAACCAGTTATCCCAAAGGATGTGGTCCTCTTCAAAAAAAAGTATACATTTTGGAAAGCAGCCTGTCGTTTTTATTTTATTTCATATATGTGTGCTCTATTTGTGTTTAGTTATCATTTGAAGAGCCTCATATCACAGTTTAAAAAAAAAAGGTTACAAAGTAATGTTCAAGTCCTCCTGTTTGTTTCTTAATCCAGTCGTTAAGACCGGAGTCAATTGGTTCCCACTGTGACTTGCAAGGGTATTTTTTTTGTGATTGATGTGGGGCTCTTTGCAGCTTGACTGACCCTTCTTTCTGGTTGTTGTTATTACAATTACATCCTGCTCCCACCGCTCTCCCTACACAGATGATTGTAAGTACAGCGCTCCTGCGTGTGTGTCTGTCTGTCTGTCTGCGGTGATTGGTTTCTTCTGGCTACGTGTGGCTGCGATCTCCCTCCCCCTGTTTTTTAGTTAGCTTTTATTTTAAGTCATTTTATTTATTTCTTTTTACCCATCCTGCATCACACGGTCTCACTAGCCTTTCTCGCGTCTGCTCTTTTCTTCCAGTGTTAATTGCTAAAAAAGAACAAAAAGCGACAATGACATGGAAAATAGATCGCAGTTGATTAGGAAAATAGATCATGGTCATGAGATTTTTTTTTTGGGGGGGGGGTTTGTTGTTATTGATAGAGGCACATATTCAGATAGTGTGAAAGTCAATGAGAATTCACGAATGCATTCCGTCCTTATTTGACACTTTTTCAATAGCTGTTCATGTAAAACTGTTTTTTTTATTCTTACTTCAGATTTAGCAATTTGGTTCTTAAATTTCATGAAAACGCACAAAGCTAAACTGCAATCAAATCGTAATTTTGCCAAATTTAGATAAAAAGAAAAAAAATTAACACTGTTTTTGTCTCCCCGTCTCCTTTTCTATCATACTTTGTCTTTTGAGAAGTCAGACGCATGGTGCATTTCTGGTTGTAAAAAAATATAGATATCGACCAATCAGTGCTTTCCTTTGGTCTCCTCTTCCTGAATCCACTCCTCACACAGGAAGTGCACCCCCTTTCTTCCGTGCCTGGTGTTACCTACTTGCTTCTCATGTAAACGGGACCCGATGCCCTCAGCCAAATCCCTCGGATGACCCCCCAGCCCCACCCTTACCCCCACCCTTCTCCACCTTTACTCCCCCTCTGTGGGTTTGTTGCTTGCAACTGATCTCTTTCCACACTGCAGTCTTCTCCCAGTCAACCGTACGACGCTATATTGTGCTGTTTGTCTCTCTGCAGACCTTTCATGTTGGTCTGTCCCCCAGTTTGCTCTTCATGTCATTAACCGCAGCGGGTTTACAGTCACATATGGCTTAAGAGGTTGTCAAGCAAAGACAATTTTGCTTCTAAAGCGTTCTTTTGGTGTGAGGCAAAAGGCAAAATGATCGTATGACTTGTATTTTAGGTGTATTTTGGGTGTACAGTGAGACCTCAGCTTACGAACTTAATTGGTTCCCAGATAGAGTGTGTAAGCCGAAAAGTGTGTATCACAAAAACAAATTTCCCATAGGAAACATTAACATGGGAATAATCCGTTCCCAGGTTTCCATAAAATATACTTTTCAACTAAATAAGCCTTAAAACTACACACAACATACCTTATTCTATGTATAATAAATGTGCTATTGTATTGTAATTGAAAGAAATACACTGCACTGTATAATAAAGTCACTTTATTTACATTTGTGATGGTCGTTGATGGC
Organism: Hippocampus bargibanti; assembly: GCF_051943395.1. Taxonomy (NCBI): domain Eukaryota; kingdom Metazoa; phylum Chordata; class Actinopteri; order Syngnathiformes; family Syngnathidae; genus Hippocampus; species Hippocampus bargibanti. Next base: position 15,898,256 of record NC_142740.1, on the reverse strand, counting down.
TCTTAATTGACACCTGTTGCTCTCTGACTTGTAAGGTCTTACGAAACTGAGGCATCACATTATCATTCATCATGTTGATGATTCTCATAGCCTTTTCTGGATGGAACTGTTCAATAAAAGCCTGCACAAATCAAATCCTCTGTGTTGAGGACCTCATTATGGTCAGCAACAAGCTCATCGATGTCATCTCCATCCACTTCGAGTCCCGCAGGTGCTGGCAGAGATTTTATTACAACAAAAGGCGCGAGTCCGATGATTCTACGGACACGGAATAAAACGCGTCATTAGTCATGTGAAAGCATCGACTAAATAACGCCTTTGTGTATACTTTACACAAAGGCGTTATTTAGTCGATGTGAGAAACACGAACGAAGTGTGCGTTTGTGGCGTCACTTGTGCACTCCACGGCTGTCATGTGAATCTCAGCCTCACACATCTCTCACGCTGTGTGTCGCTTCCCTGAGAGTAACATTCTTCATTTCCACCATGGCCATCATCCTCCGCCTAAAAGCTTTACAGTGTTGTGTGAACTTTACACAAAGGCGTTATTTAGTCAATGCTTTCATGTGACTAATGACGCCGAAATTGTCACGTGCGAGTTTACAGCTGAGGCGGCGCCGCCGCTTGCAACACCTCAATTTCATTTCATTTCAACGAGTCGCTGGAAAGCTTTTAGGCGAAGGATTGTGGAAATGGAGAATGTTACTCTCAGGGAAGTGACACACAGCGTGAGAGATGTGTCAGGCTGAGATTCACTTGACAGCCATGGTGTGCACATGTGACGCCACAAACGCACACCTCGTTCGTGTTTCTCAATGATCTCCTTCTCCTCGACTGTGATTTTATTTTTTGTGTCTTCTCCGGCTGAACACGAGCCTGTGGTGGGTTTTTTTTTTCGGTCCCATAATAGTAAAATTATCTGCAAAAAGCTCCTCAGAGGTGATCGACGTGTGAATTCAGAGAGAGGGGGCGTGGAAAGTAGCGCCGGCTGGAGCGCTGTTCGGTCGTGTGCTTCCGCCGAAGATCACTCCGCCAGATCCGAAGAGCACTCCGCCAGCCGTGTTGGGTGTGTATCGCGAAAAGTAGTGCGTATTTCAAGGTTTAATTTTCATAAATTTGACATTCGTAAGACAAAAAGGTGTTCGTAAGCTGAGGTCTCACTGTATTTTGACAAGATTAGCAGTCAAGTGTTAAATAATGAAGTGGTTCAAAACCAAAAATCCATCAAGGCGACGGCTCAATCGTGGTCAATGTGGGGTGACCTTCCCTTTAATGACTTTACACTGCCGTATGAGATTTGTGTTTTTGTGGCGCAAAGGATCACACTTTTGATTCTGAATCCAGCAAGTTAAAACTTAAACTGTTGACGATTTTGAAGTGAAAATGAGTTTTGGATGAGAGGAAAAATAACAAAGGAGAGTTCATCTGCCTCAATTCAAGTTTTGTTCACATTTAATATATTTTTGTAAAAATTAATTAATATGAAGAACAATTCTGTTTTGCTTCTCCCCTTTTAAGCTAACATGAAAAGATTTGTTAAGAAACGTTTTAAACAAAAATAAAGCATTTATAAAATGTAAGCTAGAATTAAAATGGACTCAGTAAATTTGCTTCATTCCTTCATTTGCAGTTTGAGGACCATTTGCATCTCTCATAATGAGATTGACAATGACAGAGTATTTAGAAAAGTGGAGGGAAAATTATTATTTTACTGATGAAATAGGCATCTGTTTTGTTCTTCTTTTAGACAAAAAAATATGCAAACATTATCAACCCCCAAAAAACCCTTATTGTATGGCATGTGAAAAAAACATTGCAATATTTTGGGAAAGGCTTCTAGAAAATAAACTCCAATTATATAATGCAAATATAGCCGTATTCTTTTTCGAGTCACAAAAAAACATATGTAGTATTTTTTTCCTCTTCCACGCAAAGTTTTATTTTCAATGATACGCGTGAGTTGCTATAATGCAAATCCGGCCAATAAAGCAAAGCAAATTTCTATGATTGTCATCGAGGATTGGACAGACGGCGGTTACTTTGGAGAGTGTGCTAAATGACAAATGAAGGAGGGGCCATTAGGTGCAATGAGACCACATCCCAAAATGGTGCCTCATCTTGCCAATGAGAGTTCAGTAATTGGCGAGTTCTCTGTGTATTAACCACGTGCTCTCTTTCCAGGGGAGGCTGAAGAGCGCTTCTCACAGCGACGTAAGGACTAAACCACTTCCTCTCTCTCTCCCTCCTCCATGTCTTCTCTCTGTGTCTTTGTCTCTCCACAGTGATTTTGATATAAACATCCGAATGTGATTAAAGTGTAGTTTTTCAGATATAAGGTAGGTTGTTTTGCAAACTATGGCATTTCCTGCGTGATGTAGGATGCGTTCCTTTCCAGAGGCTACTTGCGTATTTTTTAATGTTCGGGGTGAGGCAATTTTGTAACAGGAGTCCATGTGGAATTCAAACAACATTTCACTCGATCACATGAATCATGTCGTTGTAATAGACTTTTAATAACAACTGGTCGGGAGGCAAACTGAGGGTATTACCTGGAGAATGACAACACCAAAGTCTTGGCAGACAAAGCCATCGACGAAAGAATAATTTACTGAAAAGTGCTCGAGAATCTTGTGTGGTAGCGCATTGAACAATCTGGCAGATGATGGTGATCAGGAGGGTGCAAGGCAGGTTACCGAGATTGATTGGCAGAGTTGGGGGGGCAAAGAATCAGAAGTAGTGAATGTGGTAATTGTAATTTTTGTAACACAACATTTTGTCTGTTTTGAACCAATTTTCTCCGATTGTCGACCTCTCGAGTTTTACAGATTGATTGTGTTACTGTATAAAGGCCAAATCATAACCCCGGTGTCGTCCAAAGTGTATATTGAAGCACAAATAGGGATCTATTCACTCAGTAATAAACATGGACTATGATGAAATACATTACAGTCGTGTTAAATAAATTATCTCCTGTTATATGTGTGTCCGTATTTACTGTGCGTGAATGGTGTGTGTGCAGCCAAGTGTTTGGGAACATGGAGGGGGAATAATAGTATGACATTTTGAAAAGAGGTGACTGTTTATGTATGTCACTGTCTTCTGTGTAATGCTGCCTTGTATTGTACTTTTATCATGGTCACACACTTTTAGACGCACATCATTCCTTTTTCCTCTTTTTCCCTTTTCTCTCTTTCTCCCTGCAGGGCACTCAGCTCATCTTTAACGCTGCCAAGGAGCTGGGTCAACTCTCCAAGTTGAAGGTGCTGCCAAATATTTCTTTTCGACGTTGATATGTCTGTTGAGCGTATTGTTGTATAAGCCACACTAACTAAATTAACTCAATTTTATGAGCCACATTGCCTATTGTGGCTTGCTTTCCTTAGCCTTCATAATATGACAGGTTTTTGACTACCTTCAAGAAGTAGCTAGTCAGAAAGATATACTCAAGCTAATCTTCAGCAAGTGGAATTGTTTCCACAGAACAGAGAAAATGTTTGCCTGTGACTATTGTTGGATATGGCTTTGTATATGTCACTGTTGTGTCCCAAAGTAAAAATGGTTTGATGGTGTAATATTACAGCAAACACCTTGATTTGCCGAATAGCTAGCTGTCTGCTGAGCTAAATACATTCTGGGAAGAGAGAATGCGGATGAATGCGAGATAATTAAAAAAAAAAAACGATAACCTTGCTGAAACCAGTCACACAAAGGTACTTTTTCTCCGGCTCCTTTTCTCCAGAGTAAAAAGAACGCTTTGAGCATAATGAGGATGTGTGGGCTTGAGCACACCCGCTCTGAATACCAATCCAATTCTGTGTGAATTTTTCTCAAAAACTGGAGCAGTCGTCAGTTCCACATGGAGCTCATCGAAACATTTCCAAACTGTATGGACAATTTTTAAAAACTGTAAAAAGAGACGAGAACGTGATGCGGGTGGGATTGTGAAAATCAAATCTATCAAGTAAACATCATCTTTGTTTATGATGCTGTGTGTGTGTTTTTTTTTTTTTTTTTGTAATTCAAGAGTCTCCCTAATCATGCTAATTCTTGTCCAGGAGCACATGGTTCGCGAAGAGGCCAAAGCTCTAACCCCCAAGCAGTGTGCAGTCATAGAACTGGCCCTGGACACCATCAAGGTATGAATACATGGACTACAGTCTTTTTTTATTATTAGCGTGCTGCTGGTCCTTCAACATTTATGATGCACTTGCTTTATGTCAATCTGAACACTGAGCAAAAATACCAAAAATAGACTTGGGACAAGCAGTAATGGTCAGTTGAATGAAATCCTGGATCCAGACATAAGAAGCTGTCATGTCATTTCAACTTCAAACTCTTTGTTTCAGCGAAATGTGACAATTGATGATAGTGGGGCACTTTTGCACCTGTTGCATGTTGCATGACACATTAGCACACTTGAAAAATGGAATTTACCACCTGCTCTTTATGATCTGGTAAATCGGGGCCTTGATGCTCAACTTGACAAGTTCCATGTTAAGCGTAATTTTTTTAGCTTTCGCGCTGCACTTCGTATATAGACAAAACACAAACATCCTTAAAGGACAACCGATGTCTCCGGACAAGTTGTGTCCATAATTTGTAAAATGGCTTCAAATGACTTCTACTGAGCGTATTTTACAAAGATTCCAACGCATATAGCTATATTTTATGTCTTAAGACTCACGCTGAATATTCCGGAAGTCTTGTTTATGAGTTGGTGACAAGTCCTCACCCTACGTCACCGAAGGAACGCCTCTCCGCGAGAAAGGACATACCTTGCATCACCTCAATGCATTTTGCAATACTTTGTTTGGTCTGAAAACTTCGTGTTTGTGACGACGCTCGAGTGCGAAAAAGGCAGGACTCGAGCGACGGGGTTTGGCGAAGGGGAAGGACCCGAAATACACGGCGTGACAGGCTTGGAAGGAGCAAGAGTCTTTACTGAAACATGAATCAAAAATAACAAACAGGGAAGCGTGGAGGAACGAACAATGTCAGACCTGGTAACACGGTAGTGGTGACGGCGACATCCAAAAATACTCCGACGGAGAACGGTAGTGAGCGATAGGCAGATATAGACAGAAGGCACAATCAGTGAATGATAATCAGCTGTGGGAACCCAGGTGAATGATGATTGGAGGGGCCGTCTCCCATGATTGGCGGAGGAGGTGACAGGAGGGGCGGGGCACGCCCAGGATGGCAACGAGATGTGACAGTGCCCCCCCCTCAAGGGACGCCTCTCGGCGGCCCACCAGGTTTGGATGGGTGAGCCGCATGGAACGCCCGGGTGAGAGATGGGCCAAGGATCCAGGAACGTGGGACCCATTGACGTTCCTCAGGTCCATAGCCCTCCCAGTCGACCAGGTACTGCACTCCTCTGCCCCTGCGCCTGGAGTCCAGTATCTCCCGCACGGTGTAGACTGGTCCGTCGTCCAATATCCGGGGGGGGGGGGGGGGGGAGGTGGGGGGGCGGACGTGGGGGCTAAGGGGCTGGTCTCCACTGGCTTGAGGAGGGAAACATGAAAGACGGGGTGGATCCGCATGGTGGGTGGTAGCCGGAGCCTCACCGAGACCGGGCTGAGGATGGCCTCAATGGGGAAGGGACCCGTGAAGCGTGGGCCCAGCTTGGCCGAGGACCCTGCCAGCCGAAGGTCCTTCGTGGATAGCCAGACCTCCTCCGTCTGTCCGTTGGTCTGGGGGTGGTAACCAGACGACAGGCTCGCCGATGCCCCTAGGGACCGACAGAAACGCTTCCATACCTTGGACACGAACTGCGGTCCCCGGTCCGACACGATGTTCGTCGGAATCCCGTGGAGACGGACGACATGGTTAACCAGGAGTTGAGCCGTCTCGGTGGCGGACGGCAACCTGGTTAACGGAACGAAGTGGGCCGACTTGGAGAATCGGTCCACTACGGTGAGGACGACCGTCTTGCCACGGGAGGGGGGGAGGCCTGTCACGAAGTCGACGGAGATGTGGGACCAGGGTCTGGACGGAACCGGTAGGGGCTGGAGGAGTCCGGCCGGGGGCTGGTGGGAGGCCTTCCCACGGGCGCAGGTCGGGCAGGCCTTCACGAAGAGGGTGATGTCCCTCCTGAACCCCGGCCACCAGAACCGTTGGGCGATGAGTTGGATCGTCCTGTTGACCCCCGGGTGGCAGGCTATCTTAGATGTGTGCCCCCAGATGAGCACCTCAGTGCGTAGGGGGGGGGGGGGACGAACAGGCGATCCTTGGGACAGCCCCTGGGGATGGTGGTAGTTCCCAGGGCTTGCTGGACTTTTCTCTCAACCTCCCACCTCAGGGCGCCCAGGATGCGCTGGGCCGGCAGGATGTTGGCGGTGGTCTCCTCCCTTTCTGCCGGCTCATGGATGCGGGATAGGGCGTCGGGCTTGGTGTTCTGTGACCCTGGGCAGTAGGTGAGAGAAAAGTCGAAACGGGTGAGGAAGAGTGACCATCGGGCCTGCCGAGAGTTAAGTCTCTTGGCCGACCGGATGGCCGCCAGGTTTTTGTGATCCGTATAGACGGTGAAGGGGTGTTTAGCTCCCTCAAGCCAGTGTCTCCACTCCTGCAGGGCCAGGACGACCGCCAGCAGTTCCCGGTTGCCGACGTCATAATTGGCCTCGGCGGGGCTGAGCCGGCGGGAGAAGAAGGCGCATGGGCGTAGCTTCTGGTCGGTGGGAGAGCGCTGAGACAGGACGGCCCCTACTCCGGACTCGGATGCGTCCACCTCGACCGAAAACGGAAGGTCCGGGTCGGGATGACGCAGGACGGGGGGGTTGGTGAAGGCACGACGGAGGCGGTTGAATGCCCCCTCAGCATCGGGAGTCCACCTGAAAGGGAGCTTGGTGGACGTGAGGTTAGTGAGGGGGAGTGCCTTCTGACTATACCCGCGAATGAAGCGGCGGTAGAAGTTGGCAAACCCCAAAAACCGCTGAAGCTGCTTGCGCGTCTTTGGGATCGGCCACTCCACCACCGCTTTGGTTTTGGTGGGGTCGGCCCTGAGCTGCCCCTGCTCCACGACGAACCCCAGGAAAGACAGAGAGCGGACGTGGAAGTCGCACTTCTCTGCCTTCACGTAGAGCCGGTTTTGCAGGAGCCGCGCCAGGACCCGTCGGACGTGTTGCCGGTGCTCCTCTGTAGAGCGAGAAAAAATAAGAATGTCATCCAGGTACACGAAAACAAAAACATTGAGGAAGTCCCTGAGCACATCATTTATCAAATTTTGGAAAACGGCGGGCGCGTTCGTGAGCCCGAACGGCATCACCAGATATTCAAAGTGCCCTAAAGGTGTTTTAAATGCTGTTTTCCATTCATCCCCCTCACGGATACGGACCAAATGGTAAGCGCTACGCAGATCTAATTTGGAAAAAATGGTGGCGGACTGAAAGGGCGCGAAGGCCGAATCCATGAGGGGGAGAGGGTATTTGTTACGGATGGTGATGTCGTTCAGGCCCCGGTAGTCAACGCATGGGTGCAGGGATCCGTCCTTCTTATCGATAAAGAAAAACCCTGCGGCCAGCGGAGAACGCGAAGGGCGAATGAGTCCCGCCGCTAGAGAGGAGTCTATGTAAGTGCTCAGGGCTTCCCGTTCCGGTTGTGAAATATGGTCAAGTCTGGAGTCCGACAATGGAGCCCCTGGCTGCAAGTCAATAGCACAGTCATACGGTCGGTGGGGCGGCAGGGATTGGGCGTTGTCTTTGCTGAACACCTCCCGCAGGTCGTGGTAGCACTGTGGCACGCCCTTGAGGCAGATAGCCTCGGGCGGGCCCCCGCGGGAGGGGTTTCGTCCTGCCGTTGCCGACCGCAGGCAGTTGGCGTAGCAGTAGGGGCTCCAGCCCTGGATGGTGGGGCCCTCCCAAGAAATGGACGGGTCATGGGCCTTGAGCCAAGGGAGACCCAAAACCAATGGCGCGTTCCGGGAGGGCATAACAAAAAATTGGCGGTGCTCCACATGGTTGCCCGCCACTCGGAGCTTAAGTGGGGCCGTGAGGTGGGTGACCCGGGCTAACAGTCGGCCATCCAGGTCGACGATCTCCTTAGGGGGAAGGAGATCGATGAGTTGGCAGCCCAATAAGTCGGCCAATTGGGGGTCGATGATGCACCCGTCGGCCCCCGAGTCAACTAGCGCCCGCACTGTTTGGGAGCTGGAGGGGCCAAATAGTTCGCTCTCCAGCTCCAACCGCGTGACAGGTGTCGTGGACTTAGCCCCCAACGGTCGCCGTTTCGGTGGGGACTTACATGGGCCGTAGGTCCTTGGCTGGGGGCCTCGGGTGCGACGAGCCCTCGGGTTGGCGCGGTCGTCTCCCCCCCCCTATCACCATAGGTTCGGGGAGTCCCTCCTGGGGCTGCGCGCGGTCGCTGCCGGGTGTGGTCGACCAAGGTCGACTTCGGGGTTCCTCGGGCCGTCGGTCGCTTAGCTCCTTTCGCCGCTCCCGGAGACGATGATCCAAGCCGATGACTATCTCGACGAGGTCGTCGAAGGTGGTGCCGGCGTCGCGGGTAGCCAACTCGTCCTTTAGGTCGGAATTCAAGCCGCGACGGAACACCCCCCTCAACGCTCGGTCGCCGTAGCCGCTGCCAGCGGCCTGGATCCGGAAAGCGACGGAGTATTCTGCGGCCGAACGGGCCCCTTGGACGCAGTCGAGGATTCTCCCTTCCGCCTCGACCTCCGTCACCGCATGGTGAAACACCCGGCGTATCTCGGCCACGAAGTCCTGATATGAGGCGCACAGCTCCGGTCGGGACTCTCGTACAGCCAGCACCCATGTTTCGGCTTCTCCCGCGAGCAGGCTAGTGATGAAGGCTACCTTAGCCTCATCGCTAACGTAGGCGTCCGGATGTTGTTCAAACACGAGCGCACACTGCATGAGGAATTGAGCGCAGCGCCCGGTTTCGCCTGCGTAGCGCGAGGGTTGGGGCAGCGGTGGATTGCGCCTGCCCATGGGCGGGGGGGAAGGGACGGTGAGGGTGGCGATGCATGTTTCCATCTCCTTGAGGCGTTGAGCCAGCGAGGAAGTAACGTGGCGCATTTCCTCGATCGCCTGGGCCAGCTGGCTCGAACGCTCCGCCTCTTGAACAAGGGCGGAAAAATACCTGTCATCGCCGGTGGGGTCCATGGGTGGTCGGAGTATTGTGTGACGACGCTCGAGTGCGAAAAAGGCAGGACTCGAGCGACGGGGTTTGGCAAAGGGGAAGGACCCGAAATACACGGCGTGACAGGCTTGGAAGGAGCTAGAGTCTTTACTGAAACATGCATCAAAAATAACAAACAGGGAAGCGTGGAGGAACTAACAATGGCAGACCTGGTAACACGGTAGTGGTGACGGCGACATCCAAAAATACTCCGACAGAGAACGGTAGTGAGCGATAGGCAGATATAGACAGAAGGCACAATCAGTGAATGACAATCAGCTGTGGGAACCCAGGTGAATGATGATTGGAGGGGCCGTCTCACATGATTGGCGGAGGAGGTGACAGGAGGGGCGGGGCGCGCCCAGGATGGCAACGAGATGTGACAGTGTTGATCCGTGTGTTGATGGCGAAATTACAAGGAAAACACATAAATAACGCGATGGTGAATCCTTGTGTGTGGCACCGAGCATCTATTTGATATTCACTGACAAAAATTGTAAGGAATTAATCAGCCCGTTTCCACGGCGCTTTCCACTGAGCTTTGTCGCTCTCTTTTCGGTGCCACATTTCCTCCTCCAGATAACACACATTCGGTGCTACATTTCCCCCTTCAAAATGACACGGAATACATTCTTTAATCGATTGCAAACATGTATGCTTTCTTCTTCAGAACGATATGAATCATTCATAAATGGATGAGTAACAAGAAAGCATCTTCTCCGAATCTGAAGCCATTGTTTTGATTCTCGAGCAAGGCAAGATGTCTTGCCATGACACCACGAACATGGGGGCGGGACCTTCTGAAACTGGCCACTTCCGGTTTCAAATTGAAGTACTTTTTAGACACTTTGAGTCATTTTTATTGGTGTTTTGCATTTGACTAAAAATATCATACTGCGTGTTTTGGGTATTTCAGATGTTATAAAAAAAATTCTGATGTCAGTTAGGAAACAAAAAAGTGATGTTGGTTATCCTTTAATGCTTGAACAAAAGGAATCGAAATAAGTTGTTTTTAGAGACACCTTTATTCGGGTATTCAGATTCATAAGCTATTGTATCATATGGCTCTTCGAAATGGGGCCGTTGGTTAACAGCTACTCTCTTTGTGTTTGTCAGCAATATTTCCATGCTGGTGGCGTTGGTCTAAAGAAGACGTTCCTGGAAAAAAGCCCTGACTTGCTGTCCCTTCACTACGCCCTGTCCCTTTACACACAGGCTACAGACAAACTTATTAAGACCTTTGTCCAGTCACAGAATACACAAGGTAACTCCATTGACCTTTTCTTCCCTCCCTTGAAGTTAATTTTTTTGGTCCACAGGGGTTGCGAGGTCATTCTCTGAAGTTCTACTCGAGCATTTTCCAAACGCAGCTCTCTATACTCTAAAATTGTGTGTGGTAAAACAAGCTGTAAGAGACAAATCATTAGAAATGCTGAGTCTCTTGGTAGCCATCACTGCCTGGGGCAAACACATAGAGGATTTGTTTAACAGAGTCTAAGCACTGTTTTCAATGAAAAGAACAAATATTCATCCTCCAGTTTGTCCCTTGTTCACCGCTCAGCCTCCATTGATTTGATTGTAAAGCGATCACATAAGAGCCGTCATGTCCCCGAGCGCCTCTGTCGAAGTGGAGGAGCGAGAACATATTGAACAGTTGTATTGAGATTCCCATGGCCTCTTCTGCTGCTGTTATCACCACTGACTTACCTTTCCAGCGTAAATTATTTATATACCTGTATATTTTTCACAACAGTCTATTCGCTTTACTTCTTTATTTGTATGTTGGATGCACCGGTTCCAGTATGTGCGTGTCATCAAATTTCAAGCTCCGTTTGCTGCCATGGGACCATCAGAAATGTGGTGTTGTGCTGGCTTGTGCGTCATTGAACAATGGGAGTTTTTTTATTACTTTCCAATCAGATTTCTAATTAGCATCAGACTGCCAGCTAGCTAGTGCAAAGTAAAGTTGCCATTTTTGATTGGTTAGTCAGAACAACGGTTGTTAAGGCCAATTGCGAGGAGCAAAACACGTATGTGGCTGGTCTGACCATAAGAACACGTTGACTGTATTTTCCGCACTTTAAGGCGCACCTAAAAGCATTCATTGCGCCATATAATCAGATCTGCCTTGTATATGGATCAACATTGTGATTTGTATTTTAAATGCTGTATTTTAAATCGCTTTGTTACAGCTTCAGCGGTTATGAAAGCTCCATATTTAAATAAAAAAGCGGAATTGTATTCTCGTTAGTGGAGCTCCATCTGGTGGATGCATAATGCAAACGCAGCCACTATTGTAGCTTCTGTTCTATGCTCCTTATAATGTTGTGTGCCCTACATATGAAAACAGTTTTAGAACTTTTTGTTGAAGATGACCTTTATACTGTGAGTCCCTTATACGACAGAAACCACAGTAATATTTCGCGCTTTTAGTGAGTCTCATGTATTGTATTTAAATATTATCATACTATATATATTAAAACGTGTGACGTCCCATTGATGGTTTCTGTATTCATAATGCGACAGTGTTATTACCATTAGGTGGATTGGATTGAATCGAGTAAGCTCCCATCGAAGGCCCCGGTACAAAATACATGGCCTGTCAAAGCAGCAGTCCCATTTTTAAAATGACCTTCCAATGTCTTTAATGTTCTTTTTCTCCTTTCTCTGTGCACACCCTCCTTCCGCCCCATCTGTGGGCCAGTGTTCGGCGGCAAGGGGGTGCGCTTCACCGCTAGTGAGGACGTTTACCCAGAGAGGGGTACGTGGCTCCCAAGTTCAAAAGGTTTTGAGAAATCCGGGATGACTAGAAAGCGTCTGCGCCGAATTCCCTACTTCACCTGCACTTTCGTGTATCGCCAAATCGCCACTGCCTGCATTGACTGAATATACTTTCCCCTCCCTTTTCCTACATTGGTCTTTCCCCGTCCTTTTGATTGAATTAACAAGAACGTTGACAACTTTTATGCATTTGTGCATGCGCCGGACGCGCTGATGTCTGTATAAATGGAGCTGCACTGAATACATACTTACTAAGTATGTATGAGCAGGTAATAAAGCATGACACACGGACATCAGGTAAGAATAATACCAATGCATCAGTAGTGTAGAGCAGATTTGACGCAGCATGTCAGCGTGAGGGGCCCGAGCGACGTGTGTGCACGTGGGTGACAAGAGGTGGCCGAGCGAATGTGTATCAAACCTCAATTTCAAAGAGGACATTTTGTGTGGACAAATTGTAACAGAAGCGACTACGTGTGGACAAAGTGTAACAGAAGCTGCCATTTTCTCTCTACTGTACATAAGCAAAGTCGAAGCACCAAGTTGAGCAGAGCTGCAGTGTGATGCGCTTGCCCTCGATCAATCCTAATATGGTATGGCAATGCTATTAGTGTTAGCTTCTTCTGATATCATCAGTTAATGTATGCATGGTGGCACTGATTGGTACATATTTTGATCAAATTGTTTGGATGCCGATAAAGCGCTGGCCATGGCCTCTGGGAATGTTTTTTTCCTCTTCAAAAAGGGGGCACCATTTCTTTTTTTTCCATGTTGGCGCTTTGTCCCATCTTCAGCTGTTAAAGCGTTATATAAACCAATATGCATGTATTGCATTGTATTTTGGACAGCCGCCCTCATTTCTAGCTCATATAACTCCAGACCCATATAACATAGGAATTAACTCTTTTTTTTTCTGATGAAAGAAGAGAGTCTAAGGTTTCTTACGCTGTATTGAATGTTTATGCAGTCCTAAAACTCAATATTCTGTGGGTCCCAGAATTCGAGCGACAATGACAAAAACCCTGGCACTGGAGTGGACACATTTTTGCACATTGTCTGTCAGTGAATGAGTTTAACTACCGGCGGATTTGCTACTTATTTTTATTATTCACTATTTGCTATTATTGTACTATTCAGTGGTAGCAAAAAAAATGCTCTCCAGATGTGGAATTCTTCATGCAGTTTGAATGCACCATACATACTTTAATGTTTGCCACTCACTGGCATGAAACATTTTAAGTCTTGGAAGTAATCCTTGTGGAACACCAGAACTTCAATCGTTCTTAAAATAAGGCCCTGCTGTACACCACCCCTAAAAGTTTCTTTCTGATCTCTACTCAACACTCTCCCATCGAGTCGCGCGGTCCAGATGGACTCCTGCTGTTCTCTTTGGTCTCATTGGAAGTTGGCAGTGAGAGAAACAATCCAATAATCCTTCCCGAAGAGTCGACGAGAGCCCAGCATGCCAGGAACACTCTGCCGTCAAACTCCCACTGACACCTTGTTTAGTGGGTGGCCGGTTGAAAAAACAAACACGCACACACTCAGGCTGCTGCTGTTGACAGAGTGAAGACTCTAATTAAAACATTTCAAATTAATATCCATCTGTTGCCATGTCCTTCTGGATGTCACGTTCCGGCGGCGACAGTGGCAGCTGGCGAGCAGGAACGTGTGGGATTGGCGGTGGATCGCTAAGCAGGACAGAAGCGTAGAAGCAGGCAATGGATTTATTAACATAAAGCGCAGGTCCGAAAAGACGCGGACCCGGTAAAAAGTTCGTGAGACAAAATCAAGAAATGACAAACTGACAATGCTAGTGGGTGAGTGGCGGCAATCCACCCAACCACACTAACTAAGAAAATAAAGTGGCACACGGGGGTGCAAAATAACCTACGACGCGGTGCAATAAACAAACACGTTCATGGCTAAAATCATACCTCGAGCGAAGCAAATTATGTACTGGCTACAAGTTCCAAGTACTGGCATGGCACGAGGCGAAGTATCTTCCGACGCTGGGTGAGTGCCAGCGTCGGGTTTAAATGTCCACAGTCAATGAGGAGGAAATTGACAGCAACTGGCGAACGGCGGGAGCGGAGGCCCCGCCCAGCTGTCAACTGGCTCATGACAGTAACCCCCCCCTCAACGGACGCCTCCTGGCGGCCCACCCGGTTTAGACGGGTGAGCCTCGTGGAATTCCCTCAGGAGCGACGGGTCCAGAATCCAGGTTCGCAGAACCCATTGACGGTCCTCCGGTCCGTAACCCTCCCAGTCGACCAGGTACTGGATGCCCTTTCCCCTGCGGCGTGAATCCAGGATCTCCCGCACTGCGTATGCCGGTCCTCCGTCCACCATCTGCGAGGGGGGGGTTGGGCAAGAGGGGGGGCCAAGGGGCTGGACTTCACCGGTTTGATGAGGGAGACATGGAAAACCGGGTGGATCTTCATGGAGGCGGGCAGCCGAAGTCGGACCGCGACCGGGTTGATGATGGCCTCCACAGTGAAGGGACCCGCGAATCGCGGACCCAATTTGGGGGTGGTCCTGGCCAGCCGTAGGTCCCTTGTGGACAACCAGACCTTCTGGCCCACCTGGTAGGCCGGCGCGGAACGGCGACGGCGATCCGCGACCTTCTGGTTCCGGACCGCCGTGCGTGATAGGGCTGGTCTCCCTCCATACACGATGGGCCCGCCGAAGATGGTGTTGTATCGACGGGACCTCCACCTCCCCTTCCTGTGTGGGAAAGAGCGGCGGCTGGTAGCCATAAGCCGACATAAACGGTGACCGACCTGTGGCTGAGGAGACCAGGGTGTTGTGGGCATATTCCACCCACGGGAGATGGATGGACCAGGCCGAAGGACGATGAAGGCATACGCAGCGCAGGGCCGCCTCCAGGTCCTGGTTCTTCCTCTCGGTCTGGCCGTTGGACTGTGGATGGTAACCGGAGGACAGGCTGGCCGACGCCCCCATGGACCTGCAGAAATGCTTCCAGACCCGGGATACGAACTGGGGCCCTCGGTCCGACACGATGTCAGTGGGGATCCCGTGGAGACGGACGACGTGTTTGACCAATAGTGTCGCCGTCTCGATAGCGGACGGCAACTTGGTCAATGGCACGAAGTGTGCCGACTTAGAAAACCGGTCCACTATCGTGAGAATGACCGTCTTACCACGGGATGGGGGGAGGCCGGTGATGAAATCCACTGATATGTGGGACCAAGGGCGCGGGGGGAGAGGTAGGGGGCGGAGCAGTCCTGCCGGAGGCTGATGGGAAACCTTGCCACAGGCGCACTCCGGGCAGGCCTTAACGAAGTCCGCCACGTCATCGTGGAGCCGCGGCCACCAGAATCGCTGGGAGACGAGGTGCTCGGTGCGGCTCACCCCTGGGTGACACGCCACCTTGGATGCGTGCCCCCACTGGAGCACCTCCGAGCGCAGCGACTGGGGGACGAACAGTCTGCCTGTGGGACACTTATCGGGAGTCGAGGTACCTTTTAATGATTCCATGACCCTCCGTTCGACCTCCCACTGGAGCGCCCCCACGATCTGGCGGCCGGGCAGGATGGGTTCCGCAAGGTCTTCCTTGTCTGCTGGCTCGTGGATCCGCGAGAGGGCGTCGGGCTTAGTGTTTTTGGTTCCTGGACAGTAGGTGAGGGTGAAGGAGAAGCGTGTTAAGAAGAGCGCCCACCGTGCCTGGCGTGCGTTCAGCCTCTTGGCGGCCCGGATGACCGCCAAGTTTTTATGGTCCGTAAGCACGGTGAACGGCTCCTTCGCCCCTTCGAGCCAGTGCCTCCACTCCTGAAGAGCCAATACGACGGCGAGCCGCTCCCTGTTGCCCACGTCGTAGTTGGCTTCGGCGGAGCTGAGGCGGCGGGAGAAGAAGGCGCAGGGGTGGAGCTGCTGGTCGACTGAGGAGCGTTGGGAGAGTACTGCCCCAACTCCTGAGTCTGAGGCATCTACCTCCACAATGAACGCGGCGTTGGGGTCTGGATGGCGGAGAACTGGGGGGTGAGAGAACGCCTCTCTCAGCAGACGGAACGCGGCGTCCGCTTCTTTCGTCCACCTGAACGGGGTCTTAGTGGAGGTGAGTTGGGTGAGAGGGAGGGCCTTCCGGCTGTAGTCCCGGATGAAGCGGCGGTAGAAATTGGCGAAGCCCAGGAAGCGTTGTAATTGCTTTCGAGAGGTGGGCGTGGGCCATTCTACTACCGCTTCGGTCTTGGCTGGGTCAGCCCGGATCTGCCCCCGCTCCACGATGAAGCCCAGGAAGGATAAGGAGGAGGTGTGGAATTCACATTTCTCGGCTTTGATGTATAGTCGATTCTGCAGCAGCCGCTGCAGAACCAGCCGGACGTGCTGGCGATGTGCCTCAAGGGACTCTGAAAAATTAAAATGTCATCCAAATATACAAAACAGAAAATAGTCAGAAAATCCCTCAAGACGTCATTAATAAGATTCTGGAACACAGCGGGTGCATTGGTGAGACCAAACGGCATCACCAAGTACTCGAAGTGTCCCAGAGGTGTCTTAAATGCGGTCTTCCATTCATCCCCCTCTTTAACCCGAACAAGATGATAAGCGCTCCGGAGGTCCAGTCTAGTGAAAACGGTCGCGGCCTGGAGGGACGCGAAGGCGGAGTCAATCAATGGGAGTGGGTATTTGTTCTTTATAGTTATTTCGTTGAGTCCCCGATTGTCCACGCACGGACGCAACGATTTATCCTTCTTGGCGATAAAAAAGAACCCCGCTCCCAAGGGTGACCGTGATGGCCGAATGAGCCCGGCCGCGAGCGAAGAGTCAATGTAGTCCCGGAGAGCCTGTTGTTCGGGTTGGGAGACGTTGTACAGACGAGAACTGGGAAACGGAGCGTTGGGCTGAAGGTCAATGGCGCAATCATAGGGACGGTGCGGTGGTAAGGACAGGGCGCGGTCCTTGCTGAACGCCTGTCGTAGGTCGTGGTAACAGGGCGGTACCCCCTCTAAGCTAATATCCTCCCTAGGGTAGCTGTGAGATGGTGCCGACCCGCCCGCGGCCGACCGGAGGCAGTGAGCGTAGCAGAGGGGGCTCCACCCCTGAATGGTAGGTCCGTCCCACGAAATGGCCGGATTGTGGGTCCCCAGCCAAGGCAACCCGAGCACGATGGGAACCGAGCGTGAATGCATCACGAAAAACCGCCGGTATTCCACGTGATTGCCCGAGAGTACGAGTCGAAGCGGCGCGGTTTCTTGCGTAACCTCGGCGAGTAACCGACCGTCGAGATCGAGTACGCTCCGACTCGCCCCCAGCTGAACAACCCGACAACCCAACGCCGACACGACGCGCGGGTCTATAAAACAGCCGTCGGCCCCCGAGTCCACTAAGGCCCGAACGGACATTGTCCTGGTGGGACCGTGTATTACGGCATCCAGCTCCAGTCTCCGCGACGTGAACCCCCCCGCGGGCCTTAAGGGGACCCGTTGTTTGTGTGGATGGGGTAACTTACAGTCACTGGGGGTCTTTCCGGGAAGCCCCCAACTGGGACAGTCCGGGGCTCGGTGACCCAACTTGTCACAGAGCTGGCATGCCGGGCCGGTGTTGCGTCGCTCCGGCGCCCGCGCAGCGGCCCTTTCGCCCCCCATCTCCATCGGCTCCACGGCCGCGTGCCCCCCACGCGGAAAGGTCCGGGCACCCCCTCGGGTCCCTGCTGGCGGCTCGAGATTAGCCTGGGCAGCACGCTCCCGGGCCCTGTCTCGCATCCGGTTGTCCAGCTGCAACGTGAGGGAGATCAGCTCGCGAAGGCTGGAGCACTCATCGCGGGTAGCCAGTTCGTCCTTCAACGCAGCGCTGAGCCCGCGCCGAAACATCCCTCGCAGGGCGCGGTCGTCGTACCCGCTGGCGGCAGCCAGGACGCGGAAGGCGACGGAATATTCCGCCGCCGATCGGTTGCCCTGCTGGCAGATCCACAGCTGGGACTCCCCTGCCTGCCCACTCACCGGGTGATGGAACACCTGCCGTAACTCGCCGATGAAGTCCGGGAAGGAGGCTCTGAGCTCCGGCCGAGATTCCCAGACGGCCAACGCCCAAGCGGCTGCGGGTCCGGCAAGCAGGCTGGTAACGTAAGACACTTTGGCCGCGTCAGTGGTGTAAACGGAGGGTTGCTGGTCGAATACTATGGAGCACTGCAGCAGGAATTGCGCACAGCGTCCGGGCTCCCCTCCGTAACGGGTGGGGTGTGGGATGTTGGGTTTGCGGCTCAAAGTTTGGGGAGGGACGGCCCCCGCGGCGAAAGCGCCGCTGGTCTCAAGTCTGTCTACCCGTTGGGCTAATCGGGTGATGTCGCGGCGGATCTCCGCGATGGCGGGCACCACTTGACCGAGCTGCTCCGCCTGCTGAGCGAGGACGGAGAAGATTCGGTTACTGTCTGCGGGATCCATGTTGGTCGGAAGATTCTGTCACGTTCCGGCGGCGACAGTGGCAGCTGGCGAGCAGGAACGTGTGGGATTGGCGGTGGATCGCTAAGCAGGACAGAAGCGTAGGTGCAGGCAATGGATTTATTAACATAAAGCGCAGGTCCGAAAAGACGCGGACCCGGTAAAAAGTTCGTGAGACAAAATCAAGAAATGACAAACTGACAATGCTAGTGGGTGAGTGGCGGCAATCCACCCAACCACACTAACTAAGAAAATAAAGTGGCACACGGGGGTGCAAAATAACCTACGACGCGGTGCAATAAACAAACGCGTTCGTGGCTAAAATCATACCTCGGGCGAAGCAAATGATGTACTTGCTACAAGTTCCAAGTACTGGCATGGCACGAGGCGAAGTATCTTCCGACGCTGGGTGAGTGCCAGCGTCGGGTTTAAATGTCCACAGTCAATGAGGAGGAAATTGACAGCAGCTGGCGAACGGCGGGAGCGGAGGCCCCGCCCAGCTGTCAACTGGCTCATGACACTGGATTTGTACCGCTGATGCGGCAAGTGGAACACTTGAGATGAAATTGTCCGCGATCCCTTGCCCTATTTCCTGTTGATGATACTAATTCAAAAAATGAAAACAAAAACTAAGCAATTTCATGTTTGTATTTTGTGAACAAACTATTAATTGTAGTCATTTTGTTAGTTACTGGTCACTCAACTCAACTGTATTTGTAAAGCACTTTCAAACAGACAATGCTGCATTCAAAATGTTGTACATGGATCAACTATCATATACAAGCAACAAGTCACAAGATAGTAGAAGGCACCGAGAAGTAAAACTTAGACCTTGTCTGAGATATAGTGAGAACAGCAGAGGCCCCAAAATTGATCCTTGTGAAACACCACATGACAGATGGGCGGTATGTGACTCAGAGCAGCCAAAGTTCTTAGGCCACTCATGAGTGATACCTGCAATGCCCACCATGTGCTGCAAACGAGACAGCAGAATACTGTGATCCACTGTATCAAATGCTGCAGTCAAATCCAATAAAACCAAGCGTACTTATTCTCCATTGTCATTTGGAGGAATCTGTTGCACATCTCGGGTGAAAATTCCCAGCAAGTAGGCCGGGTTTGAGTACAGCATTGATGGTTTTAAATAGTATATGTATGCTGTGTTGTCTAGCCTGAATAAGGTCCAACACATATTCTCTTTTGGCCTCTTTTACTGTGCTTTGGTAGTTCAACCAGCCGTTTTTCCAGATTTGATAAGAGATCTGTCATTTGTCTTTGTCTTTTTTCCACTTAAGTTCGCCTCATCCTTACCTCTCCAAGCTCATCCACCCCTACACACCTTTTCGGCACCTCAGGTCTGCTGAGTAGCCATTATTAGATGTGCCAAAAACTAAACGGAGGCTCATAGTGAATCAAGCCTGTTCCGTTGCTGGTCCCACTCTCCGGAATGACCTGCCACTGAACTTTCGACAAGGCCCCTCACTGTCCATCTTTAAAACACGCCTCAAAATTCACTTGTACTCTTTGGCATTTAACTCAGCATGATTCGGACTTGATCTTAGTTTCACTCCCTGGTACTTTCTACTAACTTTGTGACTGCTTCATTTCCTGTCTAGGATAGTTGTCCATGTGAAGCAGATTATTACAGCTTCGGCTGTTGTTAAAACACAATCTAAATCAATATGTATTGTATTGTATTGTATTGTATTGTATTGTATTTATGACACCCCTTCTAGCCGCGCAAGTTTTGTCTATTAAACCATGGCTCCGGGTTGGGTTTTTAGAAGACTGAGTAATTCTGTGCATTCGGTCATGAGCAGCGGTCGAAATGTCGCTCAAACCAATCGAGACTCAGTTACGGAGACAGCAAGCATTGTGAATGGTAAAAACAAAGCTCAAATGTCGCCGCAAACACTGCCGTATAGTCCGCCATCTTGGATTGCCCAGGATGAGAAAATGAGACGATTAAATATTGCTTGGAATGGAGTGAGCAAGAATATCCACGGCCAATGAACCAAATGCTGCTTCACCATGTCTCAAGACGAAGACATGGTCTAGTCTGATCACCTACCCCATTGTTTCTTCCCCCTGTTGCATGTCCTGAAGGTGGACTACCTTGAACGTTACCTTTTCAGGACCACCCTGCATCCTAACACAAATCTTGCATCTGAGTGGGCGCTAGTACAAATCGTTAATTCTGCCACTGCTGAAACATGGGAACCCTTTTTTTTCGACAACTTCTACGAAGAATTTGATGACGGAACACCGTCGTGGCAGGCCCACTCACAGCGGCTTTAATTTGCATCTCAGCTTCACACCACTCTGCTTAAAGTCCTCCTCTCACATGCTCATCACGAATATTTGCCCATTTCTAATCCTCCAAGATGGAAACGGTTTTCGGTTTTCATTCGGATCTGGAGCTTCGGAAGAGGGAACTTGAACCGCTTATTTACCGTGTGTCCCTTCAACCAGGGTCCGGTGTGGATGACGCGGTGGGCGAGGTATCCATCCATGTGGAGATCTTTACTCATCCCAATACCGGCGAGCACAAGGTCACCGTGAAAGGTACTATTTGTTGTTTTTATTTTCTCCTCTCAATGCTCTTCAGAAATGCTTTCGGTCAAATGAGATTGATCTCAAAGTACGAGGATCACGGTCGTCATGATGATGGTCTGACGTGGGTACAGCCAAAAATGAAAACACCTGCAAGGAGCATGCAGAAGATGCAATAGATCACCCGTGTCTTGAAGAGGCAATCGTTGACGTCAATGACACTCAGTCTGTGTTTTTTTTTTGTGTGACAGTGGTCGCTGCCAACGACCTGAGGTGGCAGACGCAAGGAATATTCCGTCCGTTCGTGGAGGTCTTCATCATCGGCCCTCACCTCAGTGACAAGAAGCGCAAATACGCCACCAAATCCAAGAACAACAGTTGGGCACCCAAATACAACGAAACCTTCACCTTGTGAGTGATCTTGACGACGTTTTGTCATGTGGAAATTCGTCATTGTTTGATCAGGTGGAGTGAATCATTCCATGTTTTACGTCATTGAGTCCAATATCGATGGATGAAATTTAAGTCAAAATCGTCATAAACTATTTTAACTCATTCACTGCCAGATGATGTGCACAAATGTGACCACTACAGTTCCAGGGTTTTTGTCATTTTCACTCACATTTCAGGACCCACAGAATATTGAGTTTTTGGTTGTAAGTTATATGGTTCTGGAGTTATCTGAGCTTGAAGTGGGTGCGGCTGTACAAAAGGCAAATGCTGCCCCCTCGTGGGAGGGAAACACATTGCCAGAGGTCTGGCCGGAGCTTGATCAGTGATAGCGAGAGCCCATACCTATTGACCCGATCAGGGCCACTAAATCATTTTATGTAGTCTGCGAAAGCAAATAAAGCATGTCAACTTCTATGGTGCTCGCTAAAAATGTCTTCCAAAATGTAAAAATCTAATGTCATAAATAAAAGACATGTTGCAAGCATTTTCAAAGCCCTTGTGACAGTAACTTAATGAATACTTGAATAAACTGCTATTTTCTTATTTATTTGCTGTATTTATGTATTTATTTTATGTCTTTATTTTGTTTGTTTGTCTTTCAGTCAAGAGAGGTTATTTATTTATTGATTTGTTTTGTTGTTTATGTTTGCATCTATTTTTTTTATTATTTTGTGTTGTTTTTTTTGTCATGATAGGTCATGTATTTATTTTGTTGTTGTTTTTTCAGTCAAGAGAGATAATTTATTTATATATTTGTTTATTCGTTTTGTCATGTATTTATTTTTGTTTTGTTTTCAGTCATGAGAGAGGTCATTAATTTATTTATTTGTGTATTTATTTATTCATTTATTTTTTCAGTCAAGAGAGGTTATTTATTCATGTGTTTAATTGTTTATTTTGTTTTGTCCTGAGGGATAGGTCATTTGTTTGTTGTTTTTTTCAGTCAAGAAAGTTTATTTATTTATTTATTCGTTTTGTCATTTATTTATTTTGTTTGTTTTGTTTTTGTAATCATGACAGACAGGTGACTATTTTTGAAATGTGTCTATTAATTAGTTTAT
The DNA here is from genome assembly GCF_051943395.1 of Hippocampus bargibanti. Taxonomy (NCBI): domain Eukaryota; kingdom Metazoa; phylum Chordata; class Actinopteri; order Syngnathiformes; family Syngnathidae; genus Hippocampus; species Hippocampus bargibanti. Next base: position 15,875,875 of record NC_142740.1, on the reverse strand, counting down.
TTATGTATTCCTTTATTTTAAAATCATTTATTTCGTTTGTTTTGGGGTTTTTTTTTTTTTTTTTTTTTTTTTTCAGTCAAAGAGCCCTCCGAGGCAAGCGGTATGACAGTATATGGTTTGATACCCCTCCCCACTAAAGGGAGCTCATGAGATCACGGTTGTGGAATGCTTCTTTGCTCTCTCTGTGTTGAAGCACCTTTTATTTTTCTCCCTTCAGCACGCTGAGCAGCGAGGTGGGCCCCGAGTGCTACGAGTTGCAGGTGTGCGTGAAGGACTACTGCTTTGCCCGCGAGGACCGCACGGTGGGCATGGCCGTGCTGCAACTGAAGGACGTGGCCTCCAAGGGCAGCGTGGCCTGCTGGCTGCCCTTGGGCAAACGCATCCACATGGACGAGACGGGTCTGACCGTGCTGCGCATCCTGTCGCAACGGAACAACGACGACGTGGCCAAGGAGTTTGTCAAGCTCAAGTCGGACCAGCGCTCCGCCGAGGAAGGTCGAGGCTGAAACTCTTGGTGGTGTAAATTCATTCATTCCAACGGAGGATTCGTCTCACGGAGATCACATCAGCCATTTTTGTGATCAACAGTTGATGTTTGTCAGAGAAGTTCCGGGAGTGGTGTTGCAAAATATATACAGTGGTCCCTTGAGGTACATGCCGACGGGGTTTTTCAGATAGGAGCTCTTGTTTGAGTGATTTGCGTTACTTTGAATTGCACACAAAAAAAATTGAGAGACGATCGCTCAACTCTCTACAACAAGATGCAGTTTGACAGAGAGTCAACAATACTGACACCAGGCTGTGTGACAGTACAGTGATATCTCGGTTTACGAACTTTTCGATTTACGAATGTTAAATTTATGAAAATTTTACCTTGGCATACAAACTATTTTTCGGGATACACATGCAGCGCCACAATGAGTGATGTGTCATTCGCGAACGAGCCTGTTCTAACAAGAAAATGGCAGCCGACTAATTTTTGTCCTCAATTGCCCACCCCCAGTCTTAAGTTAAAGCCATGTGATTGGTCAAGAACACAGCAGTGAGGGGCGGGGAGGGGGGTTACAGACAGAGAGAGAGAGTGAGGCCGTTCTCCAAAAAGAAAATGGCAGCTGACATTTTTTGGTCCTCTATTCCCCGCCCCCAGTCTCCGGTTAAAGCCACGTGATTGGTCAAGAACGCAGCAGTGAGGGGAGGTGGTTTAAACATTAAAGACATAGGCAGATGACAGAGAGAGAGTGACAAAATGGATTTCAACTTTGATAGTTCAAAGGCAGAGTGTAGACTGCAAGGTTAAAATTCCCATCAATCAGGCTCCACAAACAACCCGCACAAGCCATCTATACACTTGATGCAAAAAGCTATCTACCCAGCTAAACAGAACACAATTGCTGAGGAACAAGGTAAAATGAAAACAATACAAACAAAGCATACAACAATAAAACCATAAATAAAATGTTGTACTAAGTTCATCCTGTTTACTTGATATCTAATATTAAGCAGATTATTTACTTACAGACAGTGTAGGTGTTCAAATAGCTGAAATGTTTCGGCAAGGCGGAAGTAGTCGCCGAAACATGTCAGCTATTTGAACACCTACACTGTCTGTAAGTAAAGAATCTGCTTAATATTACATAAGTAAAATGATAAATAATAAAATAGCAGATTGAACTAGACATTGAAAGCAATTTTAAACAGATGGGTTTTGAGGTGGGACTTGAAAATAGGAAGGGAGTCAATATTACGGATGTTAGGTGGAAGTGAATTCCAGAGTTTGGGAGCAGAGCGGCTGAAAGCTCTGCACCCCATCGTGGTGAGACGGGCAGAGGGCACATAGCGGTGAAGGGAGGATGAGGATCTGAGGGACTGAGAGGGAACGGAGATTTGAAGCAGGTCAGACGAATAAGGGGGGCAAGGTTATGGATGGGTTTTGAATGTAAACAGAAGTATTTTAAATTCAATCCGAAGTTTAACAAGGAGCCAGTGGAACTGCTGGAGGACAGGAGTAATGTGGTGAAAGGAGGGGTTCTAGTGATGATCCGGACTGAAGAATTTTGGACTAGTTGGAGTTTATGGAGAAATTTCTGATTGACACCGAAGAGAAGTGAGTTACAATAATCGATGCAGGAGGTGACGAGACTGTGGATAAGGATAGCAGCGCAGTGAGGAGTGAGAGAGGGACGTAGACGATTGATATTACGGAGGTGGAAATATGCAGACAGAGTTATATTATTTATATGGCAGTGAAAAGATAGTGAGCTATCGAGGATGACAACCAGGCTCTTGACCTGAAAGAGCCTGGGTGACCATCACAAAGGTAAAGAAAACAACTTTATTATACAGTACAGTTTGTTTCTTTAATTGTAATACCATAGAACATTTATTATACATAAAATAAGGTATATTTTGTGTAGTTTTAAGGCTTAGAAAATTAGAAAGTAGAAAATTATGTTTTATGGGGAACGGATTATTCTCATTTTAATGATTTCCTACGTGAAATGATTTTTTGGGATACACACTTTCCGCCTTACACACTCTGTCTGGGAACCAATTAAGTTCGTAAGCCAACATATCATTGTACTCCCATTTGAGTTAACGACAAAAATTCAAACTAAAATTTGAGGATTACCAAAAAAAGAAAAACCACGAACAGAAACATCACAGATGGGCTAATGAATAACATTTGCGGAATGAAATGGTGTTCTCGTGCTTCAAGCAATTCCAACACCAACGGTGGAGCAACTGACACATTATTTTGCCTCTGAACAGCTGACTGCAGCTCACTCTTATTTATTTCTGTATTTTTGTGTTGTAAAATACAAATTATAGTTCTTACAGAAAGAAAATTTGAGGTTGGGGGAGGGACAAATTGTTGGCATTGCAATTAATGGGGAAGCATGAGTTGAAAGGTTAAAATTATGCCCACGGTCACCGAATGAGTTCAACTTGTATATCAAGGCTCCACTGTTATTTCAAATCAAGTTTTCCCCTTCAAATAATTCCCCAATCCATGAACTAACTCCCAAAGGATTTTTCTGGGATCTTCAAAACAGGTCCCCTCGATGACTCAGTTCAGGTTGGGGGAAGAAGAAGGGGGAAAAAAAGCGATTGGATCATGCCACAGCATGGCAATGTCCCTTCTTGGCAAGGAACTGTCAGATGCTCAGAGCATTTTAAACAGCCACGTTGCCCGACCACAACGCTCGCCTCCTCTCACACACTCAGGATCTTTAGGTGCCGGTTGATCATCTGACAAATGCCGAAGGGGAAAACTTTATTCATTTATTGTCTATCGACTTATTGAGCTAAATATTTATTTGTTGTCATTTATTTTGTGTGCGTTTGTTTTCATGTATTGATTTTTGTTGATGTATTTGTTTGTCTGTTTGGTGATTTGGGCAACACCAGTCCCGGAACATTTCTGACAGTTCTAAAAAAAAAAAATCACACATGGCATTGCACACGTCTCATTCGGCTGCACAGGGTTTAATTTGTCTACTGAAAAGAGCTAAATAGTTGCTCAAATGCGTCAGCCAAAAGGAAACCAAGTTCCCAGGGAAGCAAAGCACGGCAGACGAACATGTTTCTTCTGGTTTACTTTTTTGTTCAGATTATATTTATACGGAAAAAGTTTGGAGTCTATTCATGAGTCTTACGCAAAATTCCAGTAGTTTCGGGAAGATCTAAGACGGTGGACCAGAGCACACCGCCTGACACCCTCAATGCCTTCTGTCTTGTTCACCCGCCGTCTTTGTGATGACACAAAGTGCACATATATGTGTATATATACGAGAATGTGTGAGTTGCCTGCCAGTGAAACCAACACAAAGCCAAGATCATAGCGTGTTTCTCGTGTCATGGTTTCCCCCGTCTTTGTCAACAGTATCCACATTCCATGTGGAAGGTGCCAACCCCTCACCCGCACCCCCCTTGGTTCGAACAACAGCAAGCACAAGTCATTGTCCCTCCGCCAAGTGTGACCGATGCTAAAAGGGCTCTTGATTTCCCACCACGCACAGTGTACATCTGACATGGACGAAAAATGGAAGACCTTGATGGGTTGGGCAGACTTTTTTCTGATCAGGGGTCATTTCAGTTCCCCGTGGGCCAAATGTAAATGATGAGATCATAAGATCGATGACAAAATTAACCTCTGAGGCTCCCCCCAGGCAGAGAGTGCTTGCCGCGTTAGTTGGAGCTCTATGCATATGATCTATCGAATCAAAAGTTCTTCGGCTTTATTTTATATATTTATTTATTTTTAAAGTGTCTCGTGTTTACATGGTGGATATTCTTAATCATATATGTATCAGCACAAGAATTGAAAAAAAAAACAATGTCAAGGGCCAAATGTCTGTTGCAGCCTAATTCGTTTTCTATTTTTTTTAAGTTTAAAAAAATATCTCCTTTTCTTGGGGAATTGAACCATGCGGATTTAAGTGTGTGGCATGTGTATCAAGGTGTGTTTTAAAGGACAACCGACGTCTCCGGACAAGTTGTGTCCATAATTTGTAAAATGGCTTCAAATGACTTCCACTGAGCGTATTTTACAAAGATTCCACCGCATATAGCTATATTTTACGTTTTAAGACTCGCGCTGAATATTCGGTAAGTCTTGTTTTCGAGTTGGTGACGAGTCCGTACGTGACGTCACTAAAAGACCGCCCCTGACCGTAAAAAAGACGCATTGTAGCGGTCCTTCCATCACGTCAATGTATTTTGCTGTACTTGTTTGGTCTGGGGACCTCGTGTTGCACCCAAAATCCGCCAGAAGAGGGCGTCCAAGCTCCATATAAGGAATTTATCAGCCTGTCGAAACGGAGGTGGCCACAGGAGGTCGCCATTTTGTGCCTCTTTTCTGGTTATTTTCTCCCCAATTTTGCCTCAAAATGGTACAAATAAATTATTTAATCGATTGCAAACATGTATGCTTCCCTCTTCAGAACTATTTGAATCATATTTATAACTGGATGTGTAACAAGAAAGCATATTCTCCGAATCTGAAGCCATTGTTTTGATTCTCCAGCAATGCAAGACGTCTTGGCGTGCCGTCACGAACTGGGGGCGGGACTTTCTGAAAATGGCCAATTCGCAGCTCAATTTTTTTGCAGATTTTGGACACTAAGTCATTTTTATTGGTGTTTCGCATTTGAATAAAAATATCATACTGCGTGTTTTGGGTATTTTAGATGCTATAAACCGTTTTTCTGATGTCAGTTCGGAAACAAAAAAATGACGTTGGTTGTCCTTTAACTGAGAATAAGGGTTTTTTTTTGCGTTTTCTGTTAAGACAAGTCATATTGTGTCAGGATTTCTTTTCTAAAACAATACGCCTTCATTTCTGTAATATTTCAACTTTTGTTGCCACCTTGGGATGACTTCTTTTTTTCCTTGTTTTCTCTGTCTTTTATTATCAAATTACAACTTGTAATATTTTTCTATTATTTGAGGACAGTTTTGTTTATTCTTGTTTTCTCTTCCTTTACCAAATCATAACCAGCTCAGACTAGCACTTTTTTTGTGTGCCAGAAATCAGACTTTTTTTTAAAACTCATTCACAGCCAGGTTGTGTTCTCGTCATTCTTGACATTTTATTTTGTCACTTAAATATATGACAATAATTTCGCTTAACTGCTTCTCTCACTGGAATTAGCATCGCAATCTCCAATTATTCTGAATATTTTTAAATAATTATCATCAAACTACATCTTTGTTGCCAAACTACAGTACGGGAAAATTTTATTCAGTTCATATTTCAACTTTTTTCATAGTACAACAAGCCGCTTTTTTTCTTCTTTTGTCAAAATGACAACTTTATACAGGCAATAGTTCAGTTTAAATTTAACAACATTGCACAGTTTTTATATGACATCACAACAGCATATTCTTATATCATTTTGATTTCATTTCAGTGTTTCAACAGTGTTTTTCGCTGTCCTTCAAGGGATGTGTGCGTGTGTGTGTGTGTGTGTGTGTGTGTGTGTGTGTGCACATCTGCAGGGATGAGCCAAATGACTGACCATAATCAGTATCCCTGTCGTATGCGCACCTGGATTTATTTGGAGACATCGCCACCCAATTTTCCAATGTCCACCGCGACAGCTTTCAGAGGCATGCGAAAGGTTTGGGATGGAAGGACAAGCCAAAAAACACGAATAAAAAATGTACTTCAAAGCACACAACCGAAGAAGGTAGACGTGCATGTTCTGCCCCGCGTGCACGGTCCTGTACTTGCTCTAATGGTGCATGATAGGAACGCTGTAACAACAAAAATAAAAACATTATTTTGAAAAAGAAATGTATTGTGCCAGCACGTAATAATTTGATGTCGTCTTCTTTATTTTGATATCTTGTTTTGTATTTTTCAAATGTTTGTGAATATATAAATATTTATAACTGACGATGATGAAGTGTTGCAAAGTAATTGCATGGGATGTTTTTTTTTTATATATGAATACAAAAGATGTTTATAAAGTTTCTTTTTTTTAAGAATTATAGGTTACTGGGACGACAGTATTGTTCAGGTCTGCTTCCAATAAAAGATTGCAACTTTGAATTGCGTTTCATTTGAGTGAAAAAGTTCACACTCTGCGGAGAAAGCTGATCTTGAGGGCATCTGGGATGGCCAATGTGTCGGCACGGATGGCGGGCGGCGCCTCGTTGGGAAACGTGACGGCAAATACGCGCTTCACTTCCAGGAGCATCTGGCGAGGTTGAGTGTCGACGCGATCTTTGAGGAAACCCTGTGGGGGAGAATGTCGCTTTGAAATTCTGCATACATGCAAATTACATCCTCTTGAATTTTGGCATTTTTGAAAATGCAGACAAATTGTAACACCAAAAGCTGTCCCACTTTGCAAACAAAGCAGCGCAATTGAAACAAACCCCAAACCAAAAATGGCGCCCCGGAAATACACAAACTGCTTTGGCATAAACAAAAAAAAAACAGCAACGACATGAGATTGCCCGTGTGCGAGTGGAGCAAACCGTACCTGAACCAGGCGGATGAAATTGAGAGAGACTCTTTCTTCAACGTCACCGTGAGGTGTGTAGTTGCTGAGAATCTTCACAATCTACATCAACACAACACAAGGGCAACTTCTCATCTTGTCCACGCTTTTCCAAGACACGTTTTGACAAAGCACCATTTCCACCAACTACCAAGGACGCTGCAGCTTTATTTCTCACACATTCAAGTTGTTTTGATGACATGAGGGGGAGGAAATGAAATCTTGTCATTCATATGACATTATAAAAATGAACTAATTCACTGGCATTCACAAACTTTGAAAATACGACGTAGAGCGCCAATCCCAAATATGTTCGGGTTTTGTTTTTTCATGTTCAGGTGCTGATAAAGCGCTGTCCATGTCCTCTGGCAATGTTTTATCCATTCCAAAAGGGGGCAGCATGTCCCTTTTTCCATGTTAGCGCTTTGTCCCAGCTTCAGCTGTTTTTAAAGCGCTAAATGAACCAATATGTATGTATTGCATTCTATTTTGGACAGCTGCCCTCATTTCGAGCTCACATAACTCCAGACTCATTTAGGAATTAACTCTTTTTTTCTGATCTGAGAGTCTAAGGTTTCTTAGCCTGTATTGAATGTTTATGTCATCCTAAAACTCAATAATCTGTGAGTCCTGGAATTTAAGTGACAATGACAAAAACCCTGCCACTGGAGTGGACACGTTTTTCCACGTCTGGCAGTGAATGAGTTAAACTCGAGGATGCTTTAACTTGTCTCTGTGATGGAGGAACTTTCCGAATGGCTGACAGTAGGCTTTATGTTGTCCAAAATTGTGAAGGGTTATTTTGGGACTGTACCGTCGCGAGAGCGTCGATAAAAAGCAGATTTGTCGAACTGAAGTGAAGCACTTGGTGGAAAACATTATTTGCGCAAAAGGTCAGGGGTCACCTGCTGGCCGCTGAGGGCGGTGCATGCCCGCACGAGGGCCTGAGCGTCGGCATCCGTGTTCTTGCTGACCTGCAGCAACTGGGAGGCTTGGATGAGGGGAGCCAGGGAGGACGTGGCGCCCTCTGTCTGCAGACCGCGGCAGCGCAGCCACTCCTCCAGCTGACTCACGTTCAACCTATTGATGATGATGTATTTAGGATAATATACAGGTAACATCCGATTTACGACAAAACGGTCGGAAGTCGGATGTTACCTGTACATATATTATCCCGTCAGGATGGCCGTAAGTCGAAATCCATTCAAAATGTTGAATAGAGACTCGGTGCTAAATGACTTGCAGTACGGGTGGTCGTGAGTCGGGCCGGTCGTAAATTGGATGTTACCTGTCCAGTATTTGATGTTTCTCAACTATTTTAATATGTAGATTTGGAATTAAAAATTAGATACCAGGTATTTGTATAATTTAGGGAATGTGACACATACATATGTCTTTGACTTTGGCACACCTCTTCTCAGAGATGCTTTATTTGTGATTAACAAATGACTCTTGCTTGGCAACAGATTTTTGGGGGGTGTGGAGGCTTGTCTGCTTTTTTTTTTTTTTTTTTGCTACTGTGCTTCTGAAAATCATAAATGTCTTTTTTTTCCTGTACCTTATGTGTATTCCACGGCTGCAGGAGCACGCGACCTTCCTGAGCAGCAGGCTGTTGAGAGCCGAGGCGGACATGAAGTAGACCAGCTGGTGGAAGGCGCATTGCAACAGCACGGCGTGCAAAGCCTGATGGGACATGGCGGCGTGAAGGGCCCCCAGTTCCCTCAGCACACAAGCCACGGAGGGAACGTCCGTGTCCCCCGCCTTCGCCGCCACGCCGTTGGGGCCTGCATGCCTTCTGGAGCCCGCCAGGATGTCTTCGCCGTCCAACAGGGCAGCGGCTGCGGAGCACGAGAACGGGAGATCATGGTCGTGTGAATGTGGGGCTCAGGGGGGATTCTGGCACTACCGATGACGTTGTGAAGACGTTTTTCGGTGATGGAGACGAGTTGCTGGTAGGCTTGGATGCGGAGTTCACTCAGCGCGTGGGTCAGACTGCTGATGTCAAAGGTCAGCAGAGGCGTGTCTTCATGCATGTGCGGCTGAAAAGGACACATTTTGAAAATCTCTGAAAGTCTCCCTCACACACACAATACTGACACACTGAACATCAGATCATCTTCCTCCCTCCACCTCTGTGTGCCCCCCCTTGCCTGTCTCAGCAAGATGGGGGACAGAGCTTTCAGCTACTTCTGGAACTCCCTTCCTCCCAACATTTGTAACATTGATTCTCTTCCCACCTTCAAATCCCATCTCAAAACCCACCTATTTAAAATGGCATTTTCTGTGTCGCTATATCTCTTGTTTCTATTTATCATTGTATTCTATTTATAATTGTATTTTATTTATTATTGTATCTATGCTTGTCTGTGATGTAAAGTGTCCTTGAAAGGCGCTTGAAATAAAATGTATTATCATCATCATTATCATGATTGTCATTATTATTATTACAAGTGAACAACTGAAATACTTGAATGTTTGTATGTACATGTGGGCTTTTGACCTGTTTGGGGGCATGATGAGTCAGCAGGTCGTGCAAGAGGCTGCTGTTTTTCAGCCACAAAGCAGTCATGTGCAAATCATTGTTGTGTTTCTGCGGGGGGAAAAACACATTCCATTGAAATGACTCTAAAGTGAGCATTTGCATGTCATGAAAAAGATCTATGCTAGGTTCTTAGATGACTAACTGGATTTGAAAGAGTGTTTGTTTTTGCCCTGCGATTGACTGGTGACCAGTTCAGGGTGTGTATAAGTTTGGCGCCAAATGGGGTGGATGGATTGGATCAGATGTACCTAAAGTTTCATCCAGTCTGTCCTTGCCCCGCACGTCAAGCGCAGTTACCTTCAGAGCCGCCTTCATGGCAGTGACGGCGGCGCGGCACAGCGACACCGCGCCGCTTTGATCGCCCCTGCTGTCCGCCTGTCGCACACACAAGAAGAGCACGCTGGCCGCCAACCCGGGAGAGAGCGACAAACCTACGTCCACCCGCAAGTCTGGACACAAAGACACAAAGCTCATATATACGAGTGGATGCTCGAGAATTCATCAGAAGGTTCTCATTAAATCTGAGGATATGAGGAGGAACCACAATATACAACCCAATAAATAACACATGCATACTGTACAGACATACATAAATACATAAATCAATGAATACATGAATGAATAAATACAACAAATAAAGATACACCAAAATAAATAAATACACAAATAAATCAGTAAATAAATAAATAGAACAATGAATGAATGAATGAATGAATAAAGACCAACATACACACATAAATAAATAAACAAACAAATAAATAAAGACCAACATTAACAAACAAATATAAAGATAAATAAATAAAGACATACTAAAATAAATGAATTAATAAAGACATATACTGGATAAAGACCAACATAATCACAAATAAATACATACCAAAATAAATACATTAACACACAAATAAAAAAATAGATAAATACAAACATAAATAAATAAATATAAAGACCAACATAAACACATACATAAATATATCCTCACATAAACAAACAAATATATAAATAAAAACATACAGAAAAAAATAAATACATAAATGAATACATATATAAAGACCAACATAAATAAATAAAGACATACCAAAATAAAAATATATATAAATAGATAAATGAATACACAAATAAATAAAGACAAACATAAATAAAGAAAGAATGAATGACAGAAACAAAGAAACAAAGAGCGAAAGAAAGAACAAAAAGAAAGAAAGAAAGAAATACATAAATACGTACATAAATAAATAAACAAGTAAATAAAAAAAATAATCAGTGCTTTGATGGAAAAGCTGATATGTCAGGACGTTATGGTAATGAGTGGTATCAGATGTTGCAGAAAAGGCTCATGAAAGATTTTAAATACATCATCGAATTGTTGGTGTTTGACGGCGTTTATTCCAGAAATGCGACACAACAGAATGCTCACCGGTGATGAGATTCTTGATGAGCTTGCTTTCATCTCGTCTTCTACATTCCAACAGAGCTTTCTGCTGGGATGAAGTTGGGCTCTCGGTGGGAAAAACTGATGGTAAAACTATGGGGAAAAAAGAAAATGCTTAAGAGGTTTTTGATGGACGAATGTCAAAAACAGTCAAGAAGACAGATGTCTCACCTTGAGTGAGAAGTCGGCGGAACGTGACGGTGTTTCGAAATTCCTTCAGTTCGCCCCGCAGGTTTGCACACTCTTGCTCGCGGGCATCCAGAAGCTCCTTCACACCCAAACGTTTGGAAGTTCATCAAAACAATAAGGATGTCATTTTTTGATTTGGTGAAGCAGCATGTGGCTTATTAAACACCGTTGAAAGTCCGCCTGTCGGCCCGCAAGCCACATTAGGACAAGCGCTGCAGAAAGTGAATGTTCCAAAGAAGCCGTTACCTGTTGATGGAAAGACGAACCCGAGCTGACTCGAAGCAGCTGACACCTCAGCCTTTCCACTTCCTCCTCCCACTGATTGCGTTGACTCAGCAACTGGCTCTCCAAAAACCTCCAAAGCAAAAAAAAAAAAAAAAAAAAAAAAATCTAATTAAGAAATGACCGTGAATTAGTCCCGACCGCAGAGACAAATGAGTGAAGATTCACTTGTTGGCCACCCGGACTGCGTCGTAGGCGTGGGCCAGGTCTTCTCCTTTCAGCTCAGCTGCAGACTCTCTGCTCAAGCCCAACTTGTCCATCAACGGCTCCTGCAAGCGTGGACAAAAAGCGGTATGAGTAGTGGCGTGCTTTGTCAGGGTATATTTGAGACGAGGAGGGCAACAAATGAGCCGTGTGTCCCAAACCATTGTCGTTTCCAAACTCCACTCGGTGAAGCTTCCGTCCAAGGTGGGAGAGGTCACACTGAGCCGCCGCACCTCCTCTGGAGACGGGAAGGCCGTCGGGAAAGGGGAGAAGGAGAGCGGGGTGAGGGATTGAGGTGAGGGGGACGGAGGCTCGGAGCTGAGCGCAGAGTCGGATCTCCTGAGGCCCCTGGTGCCCTGCGGTGACATGGACGCACATACGCTGAGACGGCTCATCTAACACGAGGCCACCAGTTGAAGGAATATTTCTGCTAGTTTGAATGACTGAAATGGGAACAGATTGCATTTTTTTTGTCATGGAGGAAAATATGCTAGAAGCTATCGTATTTGTTTTACCTAGCTATCATATTTATCATTTTAGCTAGCTAGCTAGCATATGTTTAGACAATTAGTTAAAAAAAGGCTAGATAGCTAAATAGCTAGATATGATTGGATTTGCCTTTATTAGTCTCGCAGTGGAAAAATTTACATTTCATAGCAGCAAAGTTACGGAAGGAAGAGGAAAGGAAGAAGTAGAAAAACAAAATACAGGAGTTGCTGGAAAGGCAGCCACTCTCGCGGCGCCATCTTAAAGTCAAAAGAATAAAAAAACAAAATACAGGGTGACCCAGAAAGTGCCAAACCCATAAAAAATTCTATTTTGGCTTTGATTAAAAAGCTATTTACAGTAAAGTCTCGTTATATCGATATTCAAGGGAGTCCGAAAAAATATCGATATAACCGGGACTATCGATATATCCGACCCTGTTTGCATGTAATTTTCTCCGTGCGTGCATAGAAATAGTATCGATATAACCGGGACTATCGATATATCCGATATCGATATAACGAGACTTTACTGTATGTCAAATTACAACCACACATTATTCAATGTGTGGAAGACCATTCACCAGAGTTTCAGCTATTTCTATCAATTTTTTTGTCAATTTATGGCTTTCCCAAGATGTGTTGCAAATGTCCACCCTTTCGTTGAATGCAAACCTGCACTCGTCTGACAAAGTTGTCAATCACGTTTACACACTCCTCTTCCGGGAGGGGGACCCAAAACATGCATCCTCCTGAGTCCCTCACTGCAGCAATGTTTTCTCCAATCCAAGAGGCTTCGTCAGCGAACTAAAGTGACTAAAAAAGTCACATTAGTTCGCTGACAAAGACTCTTGGATAAGACGCGAAATGCCCAACACCTTCAAAGACGTAGAGATGACGGCTGAAGAAACGATGGACCACTCCTGTACGACTGAGAGCTTACACAGACATATATAAAGTATTGTAGATTTTTAAACTGATTATTTTGTTTCATTCCAAAACCGAATGACTGCTAAATTATGCCACACCATACACACGACAATTGAAAAATGTACAAATCACTGACATTTTGGATTGGTTTGGATCAATTTGACATCATCCCACAGCCTGTTCGCAATAAAACTGAACGTGTGCATTTTCCCAACACAGTTTTTGTCTTGGTCGGGCACCTCAGTAAGATGATTCATTTCCCTCAGGTTGTCATATCGCTGTTCCAGTCTTGTGAACTCCCCCAAGAGGCGCTGGTACTTCCTCCTCTCCTCGTCAAGCTCCGCCCTCAAAGCCACTGTGGCTTCAGATGTCGTTTGTTGCGCGAGAGCTGCACAGGGGACAAAAAGTTAGAAAATGTCAGAAAAACAGATATGAAAAAGCCAAAGGGATGAGTGGTACGTACCTTCCTGCACTTGTTCCTGCTGAAGCAAACATGCAGAGAGACGCTCCGTTTCTGCGCGAAGTGATGCTTTTTCCATCCGCAGCGTCTCCACTTCCTTCGAGAGTCACAAAATGTTCAAAATTGATGCACAAAGTTAGCCCAAAAAACAAAAACAAAATGCAGGGACAGTTACTTGTGAAAGCTGAAGTAGCTCCTGGGCAGCCTTCTCCTCTGCTCGCTTCCTTTCCTGTTCCGTCTCCTGACTCACGAGGGAACAAGGAGCAGGAGAAGGCGCGGCAAGCTTCTGACGCGCTTCGAGTTTCTCAATCTTTGCCTTCATAACTGCCAGTTCGGCGGCGGCGGCCTCTCGCTCAGCAAATAGGCTCTCTCGAAGGGCAGTATTCTGTCCGGCCTGGACAGATGATGCAAATGTCGGCATTCCATCAACCCCAAACCGTAAACAAAACCCAAATTCCCCATTCCTGCCCGGGAATGACAACTAAATGACTTGACTCTGCACAATTCTTGACCGTGTGACATCATCACGTACCTCCTGGTCTACTCGCATCTGCAGCTGGATCAGTTTGACCTCCATGCCTTTGTTGAGTTCTCGGTACCTCTCCACCGAGCGGGCTTCAGTCTTAAGCTTCAGCAGTTCCTTTCTGGCTGCCTTGCGACGTACGCAACACTGCGCAAACACAACGGCCGCCCGCAACCTGCTGTAGATCTTTCTCGCCAACCATCCTCTCACCCTGGCTTGGAGCAGCGTGGCGGCTCGCTCGGCCACGAGCTAAACAAAGACATCAACGGTGATGTGAGTACTGCATTTTTCTGTTTGAATCATGACATGGATGCATTCCAAAACACGAACCCGCCGGTAGCGATGACGGGTCAGCGTGCCTCTGACAAAGGCCTGGATGGTGATGGTGGCTTGACGGACCAGGAGGAACACGTGTCTGTCCACCAGCATGCGGTAAGTCTTTTGGATTACCAAAGCAGCTTTGGTGTACCGCAGAGTCCGAGCCAACCTGCAAGGAGATGAAATAAGTATGCTTTTGTTTAACAAACAAATAAATTCATTAATTAATAAACAGAGACAAATAAACAAATACATAGATAAATGAATACATAAATAAATAGACCAATAAATAAATCAAGACATATAAAAATAAATACATGAATAAATAAATAGATGAATAAATAAACATACAGAGAAAAATCAACAAATAAGTGGATTAATGAATAAACAAATGAATAAAAAAGAGAGACATAAAAAGTAAAAACACTAATAAATACATACATAAATAGATTAATAAATAAATAAACAAACACATTAAAATAAAAAATAGATAAATGGATAAACAACCAAAGACATAAAAATAAATAAGTTAATGAATAAATAAATAAACCCATAAATAATAAAGATACATATAAAACAAACAAACGAATAAATACATAAATACACACAAAAATAAGCAAATAAATAAATGAATGCATAAATAAACCAATAAATAAATACAAAAGATAGACATATAAAAACTAAAAAAATAACATAACGTAAAATCCGAAAATAAATATACAAGCATACCGACAAATGAACAAATGAATAGATCAATAAATGAATAGTAAATAAATAGATGAATAGATGAATAAATAAATAAATAAACATAAATAAATAATAATACATCAATAAAGAAAATAAATAAAAGGATGAATAAGAGAAAATAGCAAAAGTAATTCAGCTCACCGCCGAGCCAATGCTCCCCTCCAGTATCTTTGTAGGGCGACGGTGGCCTTGAAGGTTCTTTTGTACCGAATCCGGGCCAGCCATCCTCTAACACAACTCTGAAGGATCACAGCGGCCGCTCTGAGCCTCTCCGCTCTCAATCTCTCAAGAATAGCCACCTGCCCGGCTCGGAAAAAGACTTTGGTCTTCCCGAAGACGTACTGGTCTGGCTCAGGGATGAGCTGAGGGAAGGCCTGCTGGCACGTCAACCGGATTTCCTCTGAGCGCTGGGACCCTCGCAGCAGAACGCGATACCTGAAAAAGAACTCCTCGTATGTCCATCTGGGGAAATAACAGTCTGGATTGAATGACTCGTGCTACTCAGTTTGGATGTGTTTAGACAATCAGTGAACAAATTAAAATCGAAAGAAAACATTTTTGGGGGAAAAAAGGCTCCAGAATTACATCACCAACATCCCGCAAATGACATTTTGGAGTTAGCACACTCAGTCCGTGGTAACTCATGTGCTCAAGTAAAGAACAAGAAATCATGACCTGGATGGAAACCCGGCAGCACTGATTCGAATGGTCTCCAACACCCCACACGCTCTCAATTGCTGCACCGTCCTCTTTGGGTCAAACCTGAGAAGGAAATGTTTTCAGTTGAACAGACAAGCGGTTAGAAAGCAATAGCCTTGAAGTGATGTGCTCACACAAATGGCTCCTTGAGGTCATTGGGTTTGATACAGCGCACGTAGTGAGGTGTTGTGCTGTTCAGAGTGTCCATCAACATCTGCAAGGACTGACGGAACTAAAAGAAACAATTACATTAAGAGGATATTTGCTGAAAAAGACAAAAAGGGAGAGATTGGAGCAAGAAGAAGGAAGTTGTAAAGTCCACCTGAAAGCCCACGGTCAACTTGTGTTCTCTGTGGGCTCTTCTTCCTGTGAGGACGCTGCCATTAGGCACGCTTGATCCTGTTCCTTGCTGTTGGAACAACTCGGCTACCAGCTCTGACTGATACACACAAACATGAGAATGCTGATTTTGAATAAGCTCTGTATTTTTTTTTATGGCTGTCCAACATTTCATTTTACATTTTCAAACTGTAATGGATTGACTGCAGTAAGGTAACGAGCACCGACGGAAATCTACCTGACTCGCTTTCAAAACATTGATCAGCTCCTCGAAGACAGTGTCTCGATTCTTGTCAAGGAATCCATCACATTCGTACTGCACCTGCAGAAAGAAATCAATGTCAGACGGATTTAATTAAACGAAAGAAAAGCAAAGAAATGTGTATCACACACCGTGTCGGCAAAGTGCAGGATGACGAAGGCCCTGTTGGACATGCGGGGTTTGCGGAAGTGAGCGTGGCATCGGCTGGTCAGGTGCTGGTCGTACAGCTTCTGGACCCAACTGTCGTCTGAACCTTTGGGCATCTGGTCAGTCCAGATATGAACGACAACATGACAACTGTTGAGTAGTTGGAAGTCTATTACAGATAAACAAGCCAAGTGTTCCCCCCCCCCCCACTCACCCTGCACTCCTCGTCCAACAGGTCCAAGAGACCAAGCTGTCCCTCAATGAGATGAATACACTGCTGATTGTCACTGAATTCAATCCTGCTCCATGACAGCTCCTCGCGTACATACTCCTCTTGCTCCAGGTGGAACACGTGCTGCCCATATCATTGTGGAGGAGTCAAAATTGATGGGGGCAATAGAACTGGAGCATCCCAACATAACTAAAGATTATCTCTAACGCATTTACGTCATTTGCCAAGTCACCAGACACTGATGGCGTTTCCACAAGGAACTCTACTAAATCCACAGATTTTAGAGTTACAGTCAAGTCTCGTTATATCGATATTCAAGGGAGTCCGAAAAAATATCGATATAACCGGGACTATCGATATATCCGACCCTGTTTGCATGTAATTTTCTCCGTGCGTGCATAGAAATAGTATCGATATAACCGGGACTATCGATATATCCGATATCGATATAACGAGACTTTACTGTATATTCTTCATCAAAACAACGCCATTTAACAACTTCACATAAATGTCAGATTTACTTGGCAAGCATGATTCGACGACTCCCTGCAGACAGATAATAATAATAATAATAATAATATATTTAATTTATAAGTGCCTTTCAAAACTCTCAAGGTCACTTTACAGTCACAGGATTAGTTTTTCTGTGGGTGAGCAGCGGAAGCCACAGAGCGCTAGCATTCACTCGACACGGAAGTAAATAGAAAGCTTGTGGCGATGCTGGTGGTGTTCCACAAGGATCCATTTCAAATCCACATTTTTAATATTACACTGTACCCCAGGGGTCGGGAACCTATGGCTCTCGAGCCATATATGGCTCGTTTGATGAGTGAATCTGGCTTGCAGATCAAACAAAATATTCTCGCTTTTTGGCTGCTCATTTCCTGTTTAAGCTGCAGTCGGTTGAAAGGGCAATTTTGATTGGCTGAAACTGGTCTACGTTGCCGTTGCTGTCGAAACAGTAACGTCCCCTTTTGAATAAGCACACTCTGTCATTCGCTGAAAGTTAATGACCAATGAATAAAATAACGAAAAGAAAAAAAGATGACGAATAACACCTCAAGTTAAACGGACCGAATGATTCGCCTTTGTGGAGAGAATGGTTCTGCCGTGATTCTAATTTTGATGAAACAGTGGCGCTTTGACGCGCCCCATGCTACGTTCGCATCAATATACAATGATACCTCAGCTTACGAACGCTTTAGTTCACGAACTCTTCGCCTCACGAACATTAAATTTGCGAGCATATAGTTTTGGCGGACGAACCAAACCACACGGCGCCAAGGTGGCTGGTGGAATAGTTTTCGGCGGATGAACACCAAACCACACGGTTGAACAGCGCCAAAGTGGCTGGCGGACTAGTTTTCGTCACCCCCTTTCTTTGAGTGCGGATGTGGTTTGTTATCGGGTGGCGTACTTTTGCTATTATGGGACCAAAAAAAGACCCCACCACAGGCTAGTGGTAAGCCGAAGAAGAATTAAAGGAAATTACGATCGAGCAGAAGAAGGAGATCACAGTGGCTGGCGGACTAGTTTTCGTCACCCACTTTCTTTGAATGCAGACGTGGTTTGCTATCAAGGACATTTTTGATATTATGGGACCGAAAAAGACTCCACCACAGGCGAGTGTTAAGCCGAAGAGGACACAAAAGAAAATTACGGTCGAGCAGAAAAAGGAGATCATTGAAAAACACAAATGAGGTGTGCGTTTGCGTGACTTAGCATTCCAGTACGCCAAGTCGACCATTGCTACGTGTGGCTAAGGGTGTTTCTGTGTTGTCTAAGCAGCGGTTTCAGGGAATAGAAGAGGTTGAAAACTTCTGTTGATTTGGATGAACGAAAAGCAGCTAGCAGGGGATAGTGTGAGTGAGGGTATTATCACCGAGAAAGCAACTTGACTCGGATATCATCGAGAGGCAACTACATCAACGACCATCAGAAAGGTAAATAAAACGACTTTATTACACAGTACAGTTTATTTCTTTAATTACAATACAATAGCACATTTATTATTCATAAAATAAGGTATATTTTGTGTCGTTTTAAGGCTTAGAAATTTAGAAAGTAGAAAATTATATTTTATGGGAACGGATTATTCTCATTTTTAATGGTTTCTTATAGGATATATATACAGTAAAGTCTCGTTATATCGATATTCAAGGGAGTCTGAAAAAATATCGATATAACCGGGACTATCGATATATCCGACCCTGTTTGCATGTAATTTTGTCCGTGCGTGCATAGAAATAGTATTGATATAACCGGGACTATCGATATATCCGATATCGATATAACGAGACTTTACTGTGTATATATATATATATATATATATATATATATATATATATATATATATATATATATATTCAAATTTGTACAGATGACGGCTGAAGAAACCTTCTTATTGATGGACCACTCCTATACGACAGAGCTTACACAGACACACACACACACACACACACACACACACACACACACACATATATATATATATATATATATATATATATATATATATATATATATATATATATATATATATATATATATATATATATATATATATATATACATATGAACCAGCTGAACGACTTATTCGCCCGCTTTGAGGCAGACAACAGCACTCCAGCACAGAAGAACCCACCACCTCCCGGCGAACAGGTGCTGACACTGTCCCAGGACAGCGTGAGGCGATCCCTCAGAGGGACCAACGCACGAAAAGCCCCGGGTCCCGACGGCATTCCTGGCCGTGTTCTGAGAGACTGCACTGTGGAGCTCACAGATGTCTTCGCTGACATCTTCAACACCTCTCTGAGCCAGGCTGATGTGCCCACGTGCCTCAAAGCCACCACCATCATCCCGGTCCCTAAGAAGTCGTCCCCCACCTGCCACATTGACTACCGCCCGGTCGCACTCACTCCCATCCTCATGAAGTGCTTCGAGCAGCTAGTTATGAACCACATCAAGGCTGCCCTCCCCCCCAACCATGACCCCTTCCAGTTTGCATATCGGCCCAACCGCTCGACCGATGATGCCATCTCCACTACTCTCCACACAGCGCTCACCCACTTGGAAACCAGAGACTCCTACGTCAGAATGCTGTTCAGTGACTTCAGCTCAGCATTCAACACAATCATCCCCCAACAGCTCACCGATAAACTGAGCAAACTGGGGATCATCACTTCCCTGTGCAACTGGCTGCTGGACTTCCCGACGGGGAGACCACAGGCAGTCAGAGTTGGCGACAACACTTCCAGCACCATCACGCTGAACACAGGGGCCCCCCAGGGGTGTGTGCTGAGCCCCCTCCTCTTCACTCTGCTCACACATGACTGTTCACCATCATCACCCAGCTCCACCCTCTTCATAAAGTTTGCGGATGACACAACTGTGGTGGGCCTAATCAACAACGATGAGGAGACAGCCTATAGGGATGAGGTCAGCCGCCTGGCCACGTGGTGCAACGACAACAATCTCCGTCTGAATGTGAAGAAGACGAAGGAGATTGTTGTGGACTTCAGGAGAGTGCGCCTCCAGCATGGTCCACTGACCATCGACGGTGCTGCAGTGGAGAGAGTGAGCAGCACCAAGTTCCTGGGAGTGCACATATCCGAAGACCTGTCCTGGAGCCAGAACACGGCATCAATGGCCAAGAGATCCCACCAGCGCCTGTACTTCCTCCGCAAGCTCAAAAGAGTTGGAGCCCCGACCCCCATCACGACCTCCTTCTACCGCGGTACCATCGAGAGCATCCTGACCAGCTGTATCACCCTGTGGTATGGCACCTGCATCGTGTTCTGCCGTAAGACTCTGCAGCGCATTGTGAGGACAGCTGAGAAGATCATCGGTGTCTCTCTCCCCCCGCCTTCAGGACATCTACAACACCCGCCTCACCCGCAGAGCCATCAGGATCGCTGGCGATCCCACACACCCCTCCCACAGCCTCTTCAGCCTGCTGCCATCGGGTAGGAGACTGCAGAGTCTCCGAGCCAAGACCAGCAGGCTCAAGGACAGTTTCTGCCAGTCCGGAGACTCAACTCCCTCCCAGCCCTGCCTAGCCTGCCCCTTCCCACTGCCACACTCACCGAACTCTGAGTACACGCTACATGCTGTACGATCATCCTGAACTCTATTTTTGTTGTTCTTTCTCATTTTTTTCTGCAAGACCTCACTTCAACCCTTTCTTGTTGTTTGTTTTTGCATTAATACATTACGTCACTTTATATACGTTACTTCCTCACTTTACATATGTCACTACCTCACTGCCTCACTTTCCAGACGACACTACCTCACTTTACATACAGAAATTACATGTATTGTCTGTTGTCAATTGTATGTCTTTTAGCCACGTTATAAGTGCCGTGCATGTCTTGCACACTGGGTCCGAGAGGACATTAATTTCATCTGTGCTGTATGTCATGCATATTAGCATAGTTGACAATAAAGCTGACTTTGACATATAATTATTATTATTATATATATATATATATACATATACATACATATACATATATATACACATATATATACATACATATATACATACACACACGTGTGTATGTGACTCTCACTGAAAAAAAATAATTGAATATTTTGCCTTTAACGCTCTCCTACTCAAAAAGGTTCCCGACCCTTGCTCTACATTGCATGTCACAATTGCTTGCCGTCACAGAATAAAATTGACGGTGTTCGACAAGGCTCAATATTATGTCCACTTTTTTTTATCGTCTTGATGATATCTGCCTACTAATATGAGACGTCGCACGACTCACCCTGTTGAACTGCTGTTGCAGTTTTTCATTGGCGTAGTTGATACAGAACTGTTCAAAGCTGTTCCTCTCAAAGGTCTCAAAGCTGCACATTGAGGAACATGTGTGACTTTACAATGAGAATTATAATCACACACAGATGCATCTCACCCATAGATGTCCAGCACCCCGATGAAGGTTTTGGCATGGCCGGCCTGGCTGCGCAAGGCAGAGTTGAGTCTGTGCACGGTCCACTTAAACATCTGCTCGTAGATATGCTTTGCCAGAGCATCTCGTGCTTCGATGGCCTGCTGACCTGTCATGGGCTTGACCAGCTTTTCACCTGCTAGCACCAACCTGCGATGGCACAGCCAATGGGCCATGTGAGCAGCTTCTACCCCCAAAAGCTTGGAGAAGATAGCCATCGAAATGTCATCTGCCTGGAGGAAGACATATACTAAGATAATTTCTTCATAAATGTATATTTTTTTCTGTTGTTGAATTTGTGTTCTGTAAAATAAGTGTGATTTTAGCTCACATCAATGTAAGAACGGTCAGAAGTTCTTCCGCTGCCCGAGATCTTCACATTTCCTAAATGCAGAACCGCTGCCAGGATTCTGAAGAGCTCCATTTGCTGGTCGGGAAGCACGCCTTTAAGTTCAACAGAAATAATATATGGAACAAATGCATCTTTTGTATGTGTGTCTCGTATAATCTTCATCCTACCCAGGATGGTGAAAGCATTTCGGGTGCGCTCCATTTCTATCACATCATCAGTCCCAGCAATATTTGCATCCCCTCCCTGGTTTGTGTAGCGGAAGTTTTCAGGAGAAACTAGATGAAAGGTACATAAATACACGATGGGAAAAAAATGCACAATAATAATTCGGACATATACGTCAACAGATGGCTTCGTGTGATCAGATATGAATGACATTGCCTTGAAACGTGTGGCACATTAGCCACTAAATTGTCGTTTTTGTATTTGCCGTAAGCTATTGTATGTGTGCGGCCATGAGGTGGCTCATGTCTCACCCAGGTTGAGTGATCTCATTTCTGGCAAATGTCTGGAGGCACACAGCTGGTAGAAGATATGATAGTTCCTCTCTGCTGCTGCCTAACGGAAATGAAACAAGTTTGATATCCAACATATAGCGGTGATTAGTTGTTCAATTAGTTACTAGGTTGTTCCGGTTGTTTTCTTCTCTACTGTGTGTGGCACCATATCTACTGCAGTCAGACCGAAAATATTTGCCACAAATAATGTCTACCTGGAAGACCACCCTGGACTTCTCCAGAAGGTAGGTGTTCATATTGGCCCCAATGATGTCTCCTCTCCTGCCGAAGCCAATTTGGATGTACTTCCCAAATCGACTGCTGTTATCATTCCTTGTGGTTTTGGCATTTCCGATGGCCTGCATACATTGTGTGATTCATTGGCACAAATACATTGACTCTGAATTTTTATTCAAAAAGAGACGATTACTTTAGTGTGCCCCTAGTGGCGATTGTGTATATCGCAGGGAGTAAACACCAAACACGAAGTATCCATTAATACAATATAGAAAGTTTTGTTTTTCCTTCATTACCTCCATGATAGGGTTGGAGGCCAGCACCTTGTCCTCCACCTTAGTCTGATGAGTGGCTCCTCCCACTACCGCAAAATACCTCATGGTGAATTTGGCCGAGACCGTCTTGCCGGAACCAGACTCGCCGCTGATAATGATCGACTGATTGTTCTCCTCTCTGCAAATGGAAACATGCATGATGGAAAACAGCAAATAGATAAAAGGGAGCTCGAATCAAGGCTAACCTGATCATAGTACGATAAGCATTCCCGGCCACAGAGAAGATGTGAGGTTCCAGGTCGGCCATATCCTGACCGCTGTAAGCATCAATCACCTCCTCGCCGTAGATGGGGAGCTCATCGTAGGGATTGACAGCCACCAGCACGATACCTAGCAACAATTGTTTTTGAATTTTGAATTGAATTGAGATTGAATTAAATAAAGGTATTCTGATTCTGACTCAATTATAGATTTATGCACTTCATTGTCAATCTTCCACTAGTTTCCCACACCAAACGCATACGACCAGAAAATGGTCTTCGCAAACTGTATCAACCATAGAATTACGACTAAGAGGTCCAAAATCTTATCAATGATGAGAAAAAGAGCTGGGTTCCAACACTTTTTATCCATATGGCATCACTGATTTACCACAGTGAGTGTAGATGCTGTTGTAGTCCAGGAATCGAACGCGGAGGTTGTGCAGGATGGCAGGCTCATGAAGGAAGCTGAGCGCCGACAGGTCATTCTCGCCCTCTGAGATGTCGGGGTTCGCCAATGGCGGAAGGTCATATGGGTCCTCCACCGGATAAAGTACCTCCTGCCAATGGAGAAGACATTTAACTTCGTTTTAATGGAGATTTTCATTTGAAATGTTGTATTATGGTCTCACCTTCCCTTCAGATAGCTGAAGTAACACATGCTTGTCACCGGGTGTGTAGTCCTGGAGGAGCTGGGCCGATACCCACACCGCATCCGGGTCAGGAGTCCACACGCTGGCCCCCTTGGTGAAAAAAGAAAATCACAATTTTAGCCAAAAACTAACACTTGGACTGATTGTTTATGGGATTGCACTGACATCGCTTCCTGACCTCACCTTGATGGGGCATTTAACAGCCATCAGCGTAAAAAAAAGCTCTTAAAATTGTTAAAAATTAACACAGACCATCCCACATTAAAAGGCTACATGGAGTATCCATTCTGCATAAATGTACTGTGATCTGTGTATGAATGAAGCACTATATTGAAGAACTGTATCATTTCATATGAAATCTTCACCTGAAATAAACAAATGTGTATCACACATTACAAAGTCATTTGCAAACTGAATTGCCTGAGTTGGTTTGGAGTATTTATTGTCTTCAAATACGATCTATGATTGACTTCAGGAGGTTCCAAAGTCCTAAGAGTAGACCATTTCAGGTTTAAGATGGCCAGAGATTTTTTTTCCTTCAAATTGTTAACCCTCTGGTGGTCTTCAGGTCAAATGACCAGAGACTGTTAAAAATGCAAAAAAACACCTTAAATGATATTTTTATAACTTGAATTTTTATGACTTACAAGATATCTATAGAAAAATTGACATTTCGTTTTTATTCCAATTTGCAATGAAGATGTACAAAAAAGTACAAAGATGGTATTCGGGTCAAAATAACCCATGAGGGAAACCGAGTTGAAATTAAGGTCATCATGTTTTTTACACAACACAGATTGTTTCAATGTTTTAATTGTGTGTCAAAACAATTGTAGTCGTGCACGTGAACAATACAGTAGCAGATATAAACCAGACAATATTGGTGCCATTCAAGGGGTTATAAGGGTGCTACATATGGCAGGACTTCTAATTCTCTGCGCGCTGTACATTGTAACATTGAAGAGGACTGATTTTTATTCTGATATCCAGCAAGACAACTGATTCAGAAGAGGAAGTGGACAATGTATGAGAAGAAATTGAGGAGGAATATAACCCACAGTATGATCAATCATCTTCAGGACCCGCGTTTTACCTACATTCTACCTGTCTAACAGACCAGCAATAGAAAAAGAATCCGCAGGTTACAAATCTGAAGGGTTTTCTTAAATATGAAAACAGATTGAAAGAAAGAGATGAGACCGACATGCAGGTCTACTTAGAGCTACAAATCTTCGCAGGTAATCAACCCGACCTGATACATCACAAGAAGACTAAGACGAGGGCTGGAGAAGCTAGGAAAGGCACTTGTAACTCGAGTCATTGAAAGAAGGAAACAGATCCCCTGCACAGAAGCCTGAGCAGTAGCAGTGAAAGCTACTGTATTCAGAGTGTCGGAGCGCCTGAGAAAACTGAGGATCCAGCTACCATCACCAGTTCCCCAGCTATGGCAAGTAAGACAAGAGATGGCAGTACTGCCCTCAAAAGGACGGTAAAATGCATACTGTGTGCTGCTGGTGGAAGAAATATACAGTATACTTTTATGCAAAGGCTTACACTTACATACTGCGCGACATCTGCAATTATTTGAATGGGTTAACTATTTTTCACATTTTGTCTTGTTATGTAACGGAGTTGTGCGCTTAGATTATTAAATTATGAAGGAAGTGACGCAACGGCGCACAGTGTGGCACTATGTCCCGCCCATAGTTTCCAGAACAATCTCGAGGAGATTCAGGTTAATCACAAGACGAAACCCATGCGACTTCACCCATCCCTTCTGCCATACTGTGTTGCAGAAATAAAAGAAATAAAAAGACACATCCACGCGTCTCGTCTTCATTAATACAGCAGCATCGTGGAGATGAAGACAGTCACTGTTGTGACACCCGTCACATTGGTGCCGTGACCCGGATTCACAAGTGACTCTCCACTTCGGACCGGGACCGCGATGCTGCACAATGAAGACGCTGTGCAGTCCCATCACTCGGTGGACGGTGTGTCGACCCCCGTTTTGAAAATACATGTAGTGTGTTCATTGTCTGACCTGCTGTTTTGCAATTAGTGTGTTTTTTTTTCATGTACGTGTTTTTGTGTGTTAAGTCTAAGAATGAGCTCCTTAGAAGTAACAAGTAGCACACCGTTGAATGAGTGTGTTGGTAGAGGTAGAGGCTTCCCAACCGTGTAACAGTTGTGTAGTGTAATCCAGAGTGGTGTAGGTTGTACAGAGGGGAATGGGCAGGTTCAAGCTGAGGCCACTTATGTTAGTGGGGACAGAGTTCCTTCCCAGACCCAGTGCAGTGCATCTACGACGAGCGCACAGACAACTGATACACCAGCAACAGATACCTTTCTCCAGTCTGTCACAGTTATGTAGTGCTATGCAGGGTGATGTATTTTGTACAGAGGGGAATGGGCAGGTGCGAGCTGAGGCCACTTATGTTAGTGGGGACAGAGTTCCTTCCCAGACCCAGTACAGTGCATCTCCGACGAGCACACAGACCCTGACACACCGGCGACAGATCCCTTACTCCAGTCACCTGACGTAGTTGGTCAGATGAGTGACATAATTAGACAGCATTTTTGTACATCCTTGCCCGATAACCTTGTCTATTGTGCCTGTTGGTCTTTCTGTTGTCTTCCGTGTGTATGTTGCCTCACTTCTGCATAATTTAAGGGGGGTGTATGTAACGGAGTTGTGCGCTTAGATTATTAAATTATGAAGGAAGTGACGCAACGGCGCACAGTGTGGCACTATGTCCCGCCCATAGTTTCCAGAACAATCTCGAGGAGATTCAGGTTAATCACAAGACGAAACCCATGCGACTTCACCCATCCCTTCTGCCATACTGTGTTGCAGAAATAAAAGAAATAAAAAGACACATCCACGCGTCTCGTCTTCATTAATACAGCAGCATCGTGGAGATGAAGACAGTCACTGTTGTGACACCCGTCACAATATATTGTTCTGTATTGTTCTAAATTGTTCATTAGAGGGGGAAACTCATTTTGACCTGAAGACATGGGGAGTGCAGAGAAAATGAGGACAACAGGAGGGTTAATTCACTTAAAACTCACACATAAATGAGTAAACAATGCCAACTATGATTCACTAAAGACGATCTATCCCAAATTTCTCATGTTTCAGAATTAAGTTGAATTATTACAATTGGTCCAATGTGTGTGAGCTGTCTCTTTGGGCTTCCATACTTCAGATGCTAAGTTAGCAACTTCGAGCGCGCTTTGAACAGACACAATTTGGATTCGGAGTAAACGTGAAGGGACTCTGTGACAAAATAGCCCCTTAAACCCAATTTAAACTAGCAACAAGAGCGCAACAGAGGGAATAGACTACCCAGTTTACAAAGACGTTAGCTAGGTTTGCTTCAATTGTGCCCGGTTTCTGCAAAGCATTCTGGGACTAATAGTGTATTACCTGTTAACTTACCAACAGGTGAGAAAACGAACAGAAAAAAACAATCAGCAATCAAAATCAAGGTTTAGAAAAAATATCTATTAGATTTACAATCATCCAGGGTTGTGTTTCCGGGAGCGCTGAAATTGAAAAGAAACATTGGAATCGTTTTTAATTAACACGTAAGGAATTTCGTGATATTTATCTAAGTACATGTATTATATTATGTAAAATACATCTACATGCAATTCAACACAGTTGTCCTACCTTGGTGTACAGCTGCAGCGTTGCCATATTCCACATGTAGTACAAACGCACCCAAGAAGACGAGCACGGCATCCACACAAGCAACCGGATCTTCCAATAAGGAAAAAAAAGTCCCAGTGGGCACGTGTGCACTTTGTCCACTTTAAAACACACGCGCAGTGAAGGAGATTCTTCAGCTGATTGGATAGGAATTGGTTGGTTACGTCAATATCTCGCGGGTGACAAACTTGTGGAGGCATCAATTACATATTTTGACAATATGAAACGTGAAAGAGAAGGGAAGCCCACTAGAAAATGCTTGCTGTATGTTGAAATAGATAAAATGGAGCAAAAATATTATTTGGATTTCCTTTTTTAAGATCTCCCATGTTTCTCATCTACCACATTCTGTATTACAATGGAAATTGAAACGTTGTATGACAGGCATGTTATTTTACTGATCAACAGGTAATCTAAACCAAAAGTTATTGCTAAATGTAAAAAATAAATACATAAAAACAATATACTTTGAAATTCCAAGTCATTGTTAAATAAAAAAACAATAGTGGACTTTACAACATTGACTTTTATTCAGCAATACAATCAATTGTTTTTCAGCATCTAGACTGTTTAAATTGAACAATTTTCAGCAATAATTATTTATGTTTTAATATTAAACATCAACAAAATAGCCTTAAAAAACATCGCATCAAATATTAGCAACATTAAAATCCGTATCGACCATAATTTTGACACCAGTTGCATAGGTGCCCAACAGGATGTTTATGTTTAAAAAAGATGAGCACAAAATGTTATACGCGCATGATGATGCCAACACTGATGACCTTTTAGTTACCCGCTGACTCATTTTATGGTGCACACAGGGCATGGTTAAAATTTAGAAGGCAAGTGTTAGAACTACACAAGGATTTATGATTTTCTAAAATTTTAGGAAACACCCAAACATTTCAATGGCATGACCGTCAAGCAAGAAAGAAACAAAAAGTGATGTCAAATTGTTCCTCCAATACTGAATGTGACATTTCTTCTGTCAAAAGTTGTGGATTATGTCAAGTCAAGTTTTAGCGACAAGATCAATTTCACGTGTCGCTGCCCCCGGGTGGCCAGAAACGACACCAGGTTGAATTAGTCTGCTGATGTGAAGGGCAGAGAAGGCGGGGAAAGGCTGGTCAGGATAATGGCAGGGCTCGTCCAATGTCCATGAAGAAGATGAAGACCTGGGAAAAAGATCTAAGTTGCTGTCTGGGCTCGCTGCACTTGCGCTATACGCTCTCCATATCTTCGCTGCCATTGCCCTCATCCTTGATAGAGTCGGGAGCCGCTGCTTCCTCTACATGCGCTAACATGTCAGCCATTAGCGCTTCCTCAAGACGCTTCCTCACGCTGTATACCAGCTCTTCCTGCTTCCTGGGAAACAATAGCCCACAAAAAGTGAGTTAAGTTGGCTTCCCCATTGAAATTAAATGAAATTAATCAATTCCAGCCCACTGAAGACATCACCCCTTTCCCTGCATCATCCTATATAAGGAAAAGAAGTGTGTTTTTCAAGTGTCTGAAGCTCGCTTGTGCTTAAAGGACAACCGACGTCACTTTTTTGTTTCTTATCTGACATCAGAATAACGTTTTATAGCATCTAAAATACCAAAAATATTTTTATTCAAATGCAAAACACCAATAAAAATGACTTAAAGTGTCCAAAATCTGCAACAAAAAAAAAGAGCTGCGAATTGGGCATTTTCAGAAAGTCGTGACGTCACGCCAATACGTCTTGCATTGCTGGAGAATCTAAACAATGGCTTCAAAACAAGACTTCCTGAATATTCAGAGTGAGTCTTAAAACGTAAAATATAGCTATACGCGGTGGAATCTTGCTGAATAATAAAATACCTGATTGAACTAGACCAGGGGTCTGGAACCTATGGCTCGTGAGCCATACATGGCTCTTTTGATGATTGCATATGGCTCGCCAATAAAACTAAATACATATTCTCGTTTTTTCGCCGTTCATTTCCTGTTGGGCCTGCAGTAGGCGGAAAGCGCAATTTTGATTGGATGATACTGGCCGTCAAGTTGAAACAGGTAAACGCCCCTTTAAATGAGCCCGACGAGTACACTTCAGCTTGAATGCACCGGAGCATTCGCTTTTGAGGAGAGAAAATGTGATTCTAATTTGCAATGAAACAATTCGATCGATGAAACAGTCGAATATCAGTGACATTTTAACAAGCCCCATGTTAACGTTAGCATCAATATACTTCTGCGAGATGTATATTGCAGATAGCAAGTGTGGAAGCTTATGAGCCGTGTGCAGGCTAGCTAGCAGTAACCTCGCCTATGGACCAGATCGTTTGGCTGGATATTTATCAATCACGAGGAACGGAATACCATGTTAATGGTGCGTACTATCACAAAGTTATTTTAAATAATACATTCTGACATTTTGTTGAAAAGTGCGTGCGTGTGTGCGTGCGTGCACTGAAAAACATTTCTAAATATTTTACTTTTATGGCTCTCTTAGTCAAAAAGGTTCCCGACCCCTGAACTAGACCATGAATGCAATTCTAAACAGATGGGTTTTGAGGTGGTATTTGAAAGTAGGGAGGGAGTCAATATTACAGATGTTGGGTGGAAGTGAATTCTAGAGTTTGGGAGCAGAGCGGCTGAAAGCTCTGCACCCCATTGGGGTGAGACTGGCAGAAGGCACAGAGGTGAAGGGAGGATGAGGCTCTGAGGGACCGAGAGGGAACGGATATTTGAAGCAGGTCAGACAAATAAGCGGGGCAAAGTTATGGATGGTTTTGAATGTAAACAGAAGTATTTTGAATTCAATCCGAAGTTTAACAAGGAGCCAGTGGAGCTGCTGGAGGACAGGAGTAATGTGGTAAAAGGAGGGGTTCTAGTGATGATTCTTCCGGGCTGAAGAATTTTGGACTAGTTGGAGTTTATGGAGAAATTTTTGATTGACACCGAAAAGAAGTGAGTTACAATAGTCTATGTGGGAGATGACGAAACTGTGGATAAGGTTAGCAGCGGTGTGAGGTGTGAGAGAGGGACGTAGACGATTGATATTACGGAGGTGGAAATATGCAGACAGAGTTATATTATTTATATGGGAGTGGAAAGATAGCGAGCTATCGAGGATGACACCCAGGCTCTATACCTGAAGGGCGGGGGACACTGTAGAACTGTCAATGGTGGCTTTGTGAAGGGTGGATTTAGTACCAACAAGGACAAGAAGAAGTTTAGTTTTTTCGCTGTTTAGTTTGAGGAAGTTATGGGGAAATCAGGATTTAATTTTTGAGAGGCAAAGTGAAAGGGATGAAGGTGGAGAGGCGTCGGGTTTGCTGGAGAGGTAGAAATGTCGTCCGCAAAGCAGTGAAAGTGAATGCCACAATTGCAGAAAATATTGCCAAGAGGAAGAAGGTAGGTAATAAAGAGAAGCGGCCCCAGGATAGACCCTTGGGGCACACCAGACGACACAGGAGAGGACAGTGAGGTGAAGGGAGTTAATTTGGATAAACTGTGAGCGGTCAGAGAGATAGGACTGAAAGCAGCGAAGTGGGGTGTACGTGACGCCTAGGGTGGAAAGTCTGTTGAGCATGAAGGGGTCGGAAATGGTGTCAAAATACAGTATAATATGAACTATCGTTAATAATGATAAGCAACGTTTTTCCACATGTGTGAAAATTATTCCAAGTGCATTATTATGGTGACCACCTAACCTGATGTCCTCGTCGGTGACAATGAAGGCCTTGCAGAGCGGCTGCGTGGTGTTGAGCCATACGCCCGGGTTCTTTTCCACGGCAGCTGACAGCTGTCCGGTGATGGGTGCGGCGCTGGTGTGGAGAGCACTGGCGATGGCTGACAAAAGTGTCTTGTCTGTGCAACCTGGTCCCACACCTGTCGCAGTGCAGAAGTCGGGATAATGTCTCAACGTGTGCTTGAATAATCAATTAAAGGACAACCGACGCCTCCGGACAAGTTGTGTCCATAATTGTAATTGTAAAATCGCTTCAAATCTCTTCTACTGAGCGTATTTTACAAAGATTCCACCGCATATAGCTATATTTCACGTTTTAAGACTTGCGCTGAATATTCCGGAAGTCTTATTTTTGAGTTGGTGACGAGTCCTCACGTCACGTCACTGAAGGAACGCCCCTGACCGAGAAAGGACATACCTTGCATCACCTCAATGCATTTTGCGGTACTTTGTTTGGTCTGAAAACTTCGTGTTGATCTGTGTTGATGGCGAAATTAGAAGGAAAACAGATACATAACGCAATGGTGAATCGTTGTGTGTTGCACCCTGCATCTATTTGATAGTCGCTGACAAAAATTGTAAGGAATTAATCAGCCTGTTTCCATGGAGCTTTGTCGCCATCTTCTGCCTCTTTTCGGTGCTACATTTACCCCCCTAGATACCTCAAAATGACACAGATTAAATTATTTAATCAATTGCAAACATGTATGCTTTCCTCTTCAGAACTATTTGAATCATATTCATAACTTGGTGAGTAACAAGAAAGCATATTTTCCGAATCTGAAGATATTTTTTTGATTCTCGAGCCAGGCAAGACGTCTTGGCGTGACACCACGAACAAGGGGGCGGGACCTTCTGAAACTGGCCACTTCAGGGTTCAAATTGAAGTAGTTTTTAGACACTTTAAGTCATTTTTATTGGTGTTTTGCATTTGACTAAAAATATCATACACACCACCATTGGGTATTTTAGATGCTATAAAACGTTTTTTCTGACGTCAGGTAGGAAACAAAACAGTGATGTCGGTTGTCCTTTAACACTTTCATTGATCCTTGCGGAACGCCCCCGGGTTTACAGTGTAATTGCAAGCGATTGTGACATTTACTACATCTGTTTTGTTAAGCGCTTTGTTACAGCTGCAGCTGTTGTGAAAGCGTTATTTTAATCAGGATGTATTGTATTGTAAAAATGGATAATGAAAAAAATTGTACAGCGAGTACAGAGCCTTGTGGAACACCAACAGTGGATGACCATGAAGTCTCGAGTTTACAACAAAGTTTCATGCGGTCTACAAACCTTGGAGACCTTTAGGCAGCTCCATTGTTTTCACCAACTCTTCTGCAATGTCGTATGCACTAAGACCACTAAGTTTCTTTTCCCAAAATAGCTGCAAAGACAATCAAAAGTCAGCGAACTGCCCACGTTGGACCATGAAATGCAAATTTGGTCATGGAAAAGATGTTCACCTGACGGGGCTGGTCCACAGCTTTCTGCGGATCTGTCTTGACTTTGTTGCTGGGATGGTTGGTAACCTTGGTAACAGGCTGCTTAAAGATGGAAGCAGTCTGCCTGACCGGAAGTGATGTGTTAAGGTCGGGCTTACCCTGAAAACAGTCAATCAATGGTCAAACTGAAGAAAAAAAATCCAATTGTAAATTTGCTTTGATGATCAACATTAAAAAAAACATACTCTGATTTGAAGGATCAAATTAAACTGTTTCTCAGTTGTTGCAAGTACATAATTCATATTTTGTGCCTCAATACAACAGTGAATGTAAAATTGAGGGTCGCAGAGTTTTCCCAACAACTAAACCGACGAGAAAATCCAACAATTACAAAATATTGCATAAAATTTGCATTGACTCATTCGCTGACATTCCAGAATATATTTTGGATCTGAAAAGTGTGACATGGAGCACCATTCCCAAATTTGTTCAGGTTTTGGGGTGCCGACAAAGAGGTGGTCAGACCTCTGGAAATGTTTTTCCCTTCCACAAGGGGGCAGCATTTCCTTTTTTTCCATGTTTGCGCTTTATTCCAGCTTCACCTGTTGTTAATGCCCTATATAAATCAATATCTATGTTTTGTATTTTGTACAGCCGTCCCCATTTCAAGCTCAGATAACTCCAAACCCATATAACTTTGGAATTAACTCTTTTTTTCTGATTAAAGAAGAGGCTGCATTGAATGTTTATGCAGTCTAAAACTCAATATTCTGTGAGTCCTGCAATTTGAGTGAAAATGAAAAAAAACTTTGGCACTGGAGTGGACACATTTTTGCACATCGTCTGGCAGTGAATGAGTTAAAATCACTTCACCAAAAATGTCTGACAAGAAAATGCAAACAAAAACAGTTGATCATATCAAGAAGAAAACCAAATGCCTGTGTGTTATATTGCTATTTATTACAACCGGTGGATTTTTCTTCGTCATCATGTATGGAATCTACTACTTGTAAAAAATAAATTCCGATGTTAAAAATCAGTTTATCCAAATGGGGCAACTTGCTTTAATCGTGCAAACTAGGACTTGGCTTATTTCTTCAGGAACGCGGCGGCTTTTGACTTGCAAGACAAAGGAACGCTTCTGAGTTGGCTCACCTTGTTCTGGTTATTGTTGTCGTAGCGCATCCGCTGGCGGTTCTTGTTCAGCTTGCTCATCAGCATCTTCCCTGTGCGGAAGTCGAATGAGCTCAGGTCCATCTGGTTGCCGAGGTAACGAGCTAGCTGAGGCTTGCTCCGGAACTTCTTGCCAGATGGACTAAGCAAGGCGGAAGAGAAGAAAAAAGCCATGAGGATCTTTGTGAAGATGACACGTCTTTACATTGAACATTCAAAGGCGGGAAGCGGCGAACATCGAGACACATAACATGCAACAAGCACAAACTTCTGAACGGATGGATTGAACCCCTGCACTCACGATGCATTTCAAACTTGTCATGTCACTTTTAATGGCCACTGCACATCACGCCCAGTTATCTTTTTTTTTGTTAAGGGCGCGGTGATAAATGTTTCAAAAAAGAATGGAACTGGTTGTGACTCAGCACGTGGGAACAACATCTCAAGATGTGTTTCAGGAAAGTTCCAGGACCGGTGTCTCAAAAGACATAAGAAACAAGCTAAGTACTCGTTTTCTACATCAACGCCTAAGAGTATTTAATTATGGCATCAGCTCCCTCATTCCACATGCTTAAATGTACACATCTTCTGTGTCGGTTTGACAAGCAATTAGAAAAGTGTAAGACAGAAAGCTCTGACTTCCTCGGTAGACTCATAAAGGGTGACAAGTTACTGCTCTTTGAGTATGTGCCAGAGACTTTAACACCAGAGCCGTCATTGGAAAAGTCTGATGTAGACAAAATCAAGACAAAATTCAAATTCAGTAACAGGGTATTTGCAGCTAAATAATCAACTATAATGTCTATGTGTATAGATGGAGGACATTGATTCGCTGTGGCGACCTCTGAAGGGCATCTAGCATTTGTGGACAAGAAGATGAGCATTGTGGCTGCTTGCCCACAATGCGCATGAGCATCTGACAGCTCTTGGTCAAGAAAAAGGTTATTGTGGTCAAGCAAGCTCTCCAGTGAATCTACGTGGCATTGATGACCGCTTTCTCTCTTTCTCAAATTCAACTGAGTCATCAACGGTCATTGAAACACCATCATGATACCCGCGCTGGGGAGAATATCGGAATCCAGGAGTGTGTGAAAACATTGGAAAAGTGTGACAGTGCAGGGTAATATGCCAAAGGGAAAGTTTGCAGTTTACAATAGAACGACTGTACATCTTTTGGGACACCGGGTCTGGAACTTCTCTCACACAACTCGTATGTTGAACATGAGAGCAATCGAACATGACCGTGCACGTCACTCATGCACAAACGATGCGCCGTACATCACAATATACAAGAAAGAGGAAAGAGGTTAGACATGGTGTTGGGCCTACCACAAACTATACAACCGACCCGCCTCCCCCCTCTGTTGCCTCTGTTCCTCATCTGGATCGTCACCTCTGCTAAAGGAGAACACAATTCCGCCGTTGTTGGTTCACTTCAGGTGAAATGGGAAGGGTCGGGGGTGAGGAGTGTGATCTGACGTCAACTCAACGGGCATGACTCAAGTGTTCGCAGCCGCCGACCCAGACTTAACACCTCGACTCCCCATCTAAACAAAGTAGTCCTGCCTGTATCCATCCGCGAACACGCTGCCACACACACTTATGAATTAAGAAGTCGAAGCACAAGTCGGATAAGTACCTAAAATAATAGACGTCGCTTTTCCCGGCGGACAAACCCGACTTTCTTGTCACTTCTTCCATTTTCCAGCCCTTGGGAAGAGCAGTACAATCCCACCTTTTCTTCTCCATTCTCGCACACGAGGAAGTATCGAGTTAGTTTTAGAAAAAACAAATTGTGCTGCTGGCCTTGCGTCGAACATAGCACGAACACGCGCCGAGCCACCGAACGCGATCTGGCCCGGGCTAGTTCGGAAGCTAAGATCTCGGTGCTCTTTGTAATCGCGTAGATCGCTCCGCCTCGGTCCTCGCGGCCACATCACCACTCCTCCTCCCGCTCGGCTCTCCACGGGCCCCATTGAGGAGCTACATCCGCGAGGAAAACAAGAGAACACTAGCCGAGCCAAGGATGTTTCGGCACGGTGAGGAAGAAGGAAGATGACAGGAAATGAAAACATAACCGACTTCATAACAAAATCTAAAGTGAAAAAGAAAGTGACAATGGAAACTGTTAAAGAAGCCAACATCGTTTTAAAAATGGAAGAAAACATTGATGAAACATTAGAAACAGCAATTCAATCTGCAATTTCCATCTCTGTATGTACTTCCGGGCAGTCCCATGTTGTGACGCAAGAGATGTAGTACACAGCTAATCTACCTGTAATGTGTCATTGCTGCGTTATCGAGGAGCTACTAAAGTTGGGGGAATGTGCAGAAAAAGAAAATAAAAAAACTATTTTGATTTGTTTGACATATTTGTATCAAATATAGTAATGTGAAAAAAATCCGTACGCGCGTCGTTTTTCAGTTAATATACACAATATAAAAAGTATTGTGTATAACTGCATGGGAAATGGTTGGCGAGAAATTCCACAATGTCTATATTTTATTGTGAAATACATTTACGGAAATACCGTGATTACCATTGTTCACCTTGATGTTGGTGTCAGGTAGCTATGTTAACCGAATGCAACATTCATGGGGATTATTGCTCAAAAATAGACGCAAATCATTTATGTTTAAGTTATTAATAATTGCAACAAGTGTTGTTAAATGTCAGTTTCGATGCCCACCTCTGCTCTCAAGTTTCCCGTCGGTTACATGAAATCGGAGAGCCATTTCACCACAATGCCGACCGTTGTCATTCTCCTTTTTTCGCCTTCAAATTATGAATGAACAGCACGGATCTTTTCAATCGAACGTGCGCTGCATGTTTCGATTCTTGCGGGGGAAACCAAATAGTGCATGAGCACCCTTAAAGAGGTGGCCGAGCTGGGTGGGGGGATTTGTTGAGCAGGGTTATCATATGCGGATCTGTCAAAATGGCACAATTTCGACGCACCGCTGCGACTCAACGCTAATTGCAAACAAAAAAAGATTACATTTGTTAACCGCGACATTTCAAAATGTGCGAAACAGAAGTGTACGAACACGCCGCTGCATTGCTACTTGCACATACAAATAAGCAAAACGCAAACACTGGTCGCCATATCGATAAACATTGCTATTTACTGGTATTTCTTTCTGCCTAAAAGCACATTGTGTACGTTCTATGACACGGAGTCCTTTGCGAAACGTTCACGGAGGCTTTAAACGGCTTGCGCGTCATGTACTTACTCGTTTTTATCCATCTTGAAGACACTGTGGTTTTGTTCCCCTCGCTGTATTAAATCCTGTCTGTCTGTCAGCCCCCTTCCCCTCCCCCTCGACCACTCCAGAAATTATCCACGTAAATTTCGCCGTCTGCGTGATAACGTGACTATTGTGTCAAGAGAGGAGGGGGCGCTACCATCATCAGCCCACCTATGTGACTAACAATTACGTGGACGCATGTAAAACATCGGTATTTTTGTTCACGTATAAAGCTAGGCTTCATAATAAATAAGCAGACTCAAAATGTCACATTTAAGATTTACTCTCGTTAAATAGTCATGGATCAAAACGATTTTTTAAAAAAATATACAGAATGCATCTTAACAAGTCTCTGCAGCACTTGGACATTTGTCATCATCCCTTTTTAAGTGGCCAAGTAGAAGCAAGTCAACTCTTGTCCACACAGCCCACGGATATACGCTCAGCTCCTGCAAGGCACACATTAGCAACATTATACCATGTAGACGCGCACCCCCGCAAACACACGTGCGCACACGCAGGCACCTTCCATAAAGTGTCTTGGTACTTAACAGTGAATAGAGTGGAACCACTGAAAT
This sequence comes from Hippocampus bargibanti, assembly GCF_051943395.1. Taxonomy (NCBI): domain Eukaryota; kingdom Metazoa; phylum Chordata; class Actinopteri; order Syngnathiformes; family Syngnathidae; genus Hippocampus; species Hippocampus bargibanti. The sequence goes on along the minus strand of NC_142740.1, from coordinate 15,837,964 downwards.
GTGTGTGCATCCACTAAAATGGGACATGTAGTGGTGCCGTGAGAGTGACCCAAATGAAACACAATGATTAGCGTTTACGTGGCTGTTATATGAACACAAAGGGTGCATCAACAGATGTAAATAAACAAGAGACCAGTACTGGGGTCATATTCTGGATTTTGCACTTTTGAGTTCGAGTTAGGACACGACCAGATGGAAAATGAAAAATAAGTTTGACAAGGGAAATACGTTTGACAAATGTTTGAATTGGTTTTCACATTTCCCCAAAATTACCACATACATACACCACAATAAGCAGAACCATATTAATTATATTCAATCAGAATGTGGGACAAACACTGTTGAATACTTTTTAATTCAATTCAAGGATGTCACCACGGTATGTTTTTATTGACTAGAATATCATGGGCTATCCAACCCATTAAAAACATCCAGCAAAATATTTTTTTTTCGTGGGGGAGCAGTAGGCGGCATCAAATAGATTCGTGGCATTTACACTGATTTCAGCTGGGATGTGTTTTATGTTTTTAGTCAAATTCAGAAAGAATTTAATTTGTATCTGAATACATCACTGTAAAATAGAAAATGTTGACCTTTGTTGGGCTTCAAATAGTTGGTTCTTCGAAGGTCCTGCTCACCCATGAAATGTGAAACTTAACTTATCTATACCAATCTTTTTAAATTAAGCAATGATGGATTTGTGCATGTGCCATTAATTTGTAGTTTGGAGACTTATATTGAGGATGTCTCAACTTCTCCAAAAGTCTCCCAAAATTCTCCCAAAAAATGCAATTTGTTGCTCAACCCCTCGTGGGGGGAAAAGCCATTCGGTGGTCGGGAAAAAATGGACACAGTTGCATACCTACATAATAAACATCAGATCTTTATCAATGAGACATGGAGCAAAAACTGTTTTTAATTTAAAAAATGCATGTCTCTCTTCCAACAATCAGATCAAATAGTGTAAAGATTGTAATTATATTAACTCTGATGTTGATGAATGTCCGGTAGTTCATTCATTTGAAAACACCAAAAGATGGAGCTTCAAATCCTTTATTTTTATTCATTTAAAATGATAGAGAAGTAGAGGTTTTCAACGGAATATGCTAAACATTTTATTTTCAGGCTATTCAGCCTAAATTTGTTGTGCTAAGTTTTAAACAAACCCCAGACCTTCAAAATAAAAGGGTGAAGTACAATAACGGGTTCACCACATTTTCTTGGGTTATAACGTGGCTTCTTTAAGAGTCAAGCATGAAACAATGTGCTTTTTAAATAAGCCCTGACAGTGCCAAATAGTGTGGTGATACAGTTACCCCACCAGGAAGCTTTTTCTTTGAAGGCCAGAGTTTTGAGAGGGTGTAAACAGGAGGATGCTAGCCAAGTTAAAAGTTATGATGGACAGACCCTCCCACCTCCTGCATGATATTATATAACAGCCCTTTCATATGCGCCATTATTTCGTGCGCACCATGAAAAATCTAACTTCAAAATAAAACTTTCCCAAATAATACTTTGACGCCAATTTGACAAAGTGGTAGGTTTTTATTTTAAATGTGGCCCACATGGTGGTGTGGCAGCTAGAATGACTTACCTTACACTTTGGCTTACATTTTAGCACGATTACATCCGTGGTACCAACATCAACACAATGCCATCCCAAAATCATATTCAAATGCTGATTCAGGCTGCCTAGAGCTGTGTAAACATTGACATCACGCATGAGACACAAGGTGCACATTGATGATATGTTGGTAACCATCGCCAAATTTACTTGGCATTTATTTTTGTTTGTGTGAGAAAAAAAATGTAATATTTTGCTTGAAATTTGAATATGAGTTTGAAAGCCAAGTCCAATAAAATTCAGTGGCGGTGACAACAACTATAAAGGTTTCGGCAAATGTACAATCATACAAATGTAAAACATTGTTTTGTACTGTTCATAAAACACTCACAATTGGATTGAAAAAGTGTTCAGTCATCCTTGTGGAACTTGCCCTTAATGTATGGCACATAGTCGAGGACGACCCGCCAGTCTGTGAAGTAAACAAGCGTCACACCACCTACGGTCCCCCACGTCACCAAACTGGGTACCCTACATTTAAAACAATTAGGAAATAAATATATTTTTTAAATTGAACAACACATTTACATTTTGGGGTTGTAATTTATAAAAGGAAAGAGTTTCAGGAATATACACACATACGCCACGTACACTCACGTTCCAATAATCTGGTAATATAATTTCAAAACAGCATATTACCCTCATAAAGTATTACATTTACAAACGCAGAATATCTATTTATGTAAAGAGTTACGTCATATGCAAATGAGCTATGGGGACATAATTACATGTCGTACAAATTTGAACGGGGAAGCTAAACTAAATTAGCTTACGTGGGTCAGTTCGGACACAACCGTGTTCACGTTTGCGTTCTCAATCAACCCAAAGAACAAGTACATCACATACAATGCAAAAGATCACTACGGCTATGGGTTACACGTACCACGTCCGTAAAATTGTGACGTTCTTCGCACCGACAAATTTACTGAGTATTTGCTGGACCATTCTGACCTTCCTTGGAGTACAGTACTCCACTGATGTGTTTCGGCAGGTTTGGAAGGACCCCGGACTGCCCCGGTTTGTGCCTGATTAAAATGTACTCGTCCACGGGGTCGTTTCAGGTCGTTAATACATATTTGTTTGTCTGTACAAAAATAGAACAGATATTTTGCTTGAGAAGAAAGTTAAAATGAAATACTAAAAAATGTCCCAAAGTGTAATTTAATGTGATTGTCTGGCAACCAATTCAGTACTACTGCCAGTATCCAGGTGGCACGCTCAAAATCTCGTGCGAAACTGCGAATGAGATGTTTTGAACAGTGACGTGACGTCAGGGGAGGCAGGTGAGACCGTGCCTCACCTGTCATCATGGAAATATCAAATGAAAAAATAAATTAAACAGTTATATTTATTTAGTGATTTGTACTTTAAAGTTATTTTCCATTTAACTGCACCATTGTTGGATTTTTTTTTTCAAAATCGCTGAATTTTCACCTTTACCGTTCAGATACTAAGTAGAGACGAGCGGTGAGGCAGCAGCCGGCTGAGCCTCACCATGGATTGCGCAATGACTATGTGAACTGTGCTGGCTTGCTTTGCAGTGAGACCGCATTGCAGTCCCTCTGCATATAACTCTTAAAGTGTTCAAACACTTTTAGTATATAAACTAAATTTCTACAGTTTTGCTGGTGTATATAATGTAGAGTCACTTTATATTATAGACACTGTACTACTGTGTTTATTTTATTTTTATCAAAACTGTGTGCATAGGTGAGGCACACAGTTCTCCTGCCTCATGACAGGGGGCGCTGGTGATTACAGATATTCTTCTTGCGCCTCCTCGGCTGCAGAATGATAGCATTAGTGAGAGCAAGCTACAGTAAACAGTTAGCAAGTTAAGTGCAACCATCCAGTCATTTTTTTTGTGTTGCTTGGCCTTATTTTCAGAATGGAGGATTACATATCTAAATTGAAAGAAATAGAGAGACTTTTCTACAAAGAAGGTATAGATGCCTTTCTTCAGAAGGAGCGGCGCATGGACTTCATTTATAAGTAAAGGTAACACGATAATGTTTTTTTTTTAATTCTGTTTTTCTATGCTACCGTTTAGATAAAGACATTACATTTTAAACAACACACGTTAACTGTTGCCAATCAAATGGTGAATAAGCTACTCTGTAGAGTTCATATGTTTGTAAATCTGACTGTGATGACGTCAGTGCCTCACCAGCCATGAACCTCACCGCACGTCACTGGTTTCGAAAATATAGTTTCAAAGTGATAGGACTATTTCGTTGAAATACAGACACATTGTGGAACTCCAACACCTAACTTTATGTTTTCTTTAGATTCAAGAGAGGCAATCTGGGACTCGGATTGCCCTGCTGGAGTTGGTCATCTCCTCGTACCAGAAAAATGTCATGGTGTTGTCTTGTGTGTCGTTTAAAAACAATGTACTCAAAAGAAAGGATAAATTAATGAAAGTAAGTAACGGCTTATGCAAAAGCAGTTCAAGCATGATCTCATCCCAGCAAATTGGCGTTTTCGTGTTTATGTTTGTTAAGAAACCTTCTCATCGATGGACCACTCCTGTACGACTGAGAGCTTACGCAGACGCATGTTTGTTAAAGTCATTATAAGTGCCTTGCATGCTGGGTCTAAAGAGTTTGACGCCACAGGTCCGAGAGGACAGTAATTTCATCTGTGCTGTATGTCATGCATATTAGCATATTTGACAATAAAGCTGACTGACTTTAGTGGAGGTCGTTTTGCCATTTTCCCAAGGTCTACTTGTTTTTTTTTTTCTTGAAACATCAAATCTAAATCAGCTTGATGAACAACAATTCAAAGATGACCCCCCTCTGCCCCCACAGAAAGTTCAAGAGGTTAAAACTGCAGTCAATATACAGCGTCAGAGCAGTGATGTGCACAATTACTGTATATAGTATACGCGGGAAGCGTCTAAATAGCTATTCAAGAAAGCATATGTATTTGTCAAAAGTTACCACCAGTTGAGACAACGTTTTGAACCATAAAACAGCAGTCTCCAGTTAGAAAATAACAATAAAACAAGATCTATGTAACATGTATTTTATTTTAACTAGACACAGTGAAAGAAAACATATTTTATATGACTTTAAACTTCTTCCTGAAAAATTGAAAAAAGCATTTCGGAAAAAAGAGGGTGGGGAATGAACAAGTACCTCTTTAATCTCCATAATAAATGAAATGATATGGTTGACAAACGTAAAAGAAAAATACAAGTTCAGGCACTGATAAGGTATCACTGTCCCTTTATGACATCGTTAAGTCTTGAGGATGAAAAGGCCACACTGTTGATTTGTATAGGTCTTTTTCTTCATCACGTACACAAAAAATAACTTGAAAAACTAACACAAAACGCTCTACCTGCCATCTGTCGGTAGGAAATATTAACATGACATGGGAATAACTTCACAATAACACTGATTTGTTCTCTGTAAGCCATCACATCGCCCTAAAAAGGCTGACATTAGCCTCCAACAGACGCGTGTGTGTGTTGCAGTTGGGGAAGGGTGAAATAAAAAAACAAAATTAATCGACACATGAAAGTGATCCACATTAAGTATGGTGGCTACATTCAAAGAAACAGTTGCATAATTGCTGTTCACCCAAAACGACTCCACATTTATCCTCAGTGCCCCCCAAAATCGGTAAAGAAAGAATTCATCCAAGTAGCCTTCTTCAACTCAAGCAGGAATTGAAACATTTAACTGCCTTTTCTCTGCCGCCCCGCTTCAACGTGTAACCAACATCCCCTCGTAAAGTTCATCTACAATACACTCTAAACTTCAAACTAATATTGCCATTTATGTAAAAAAAATCTACAATGTATTGACTAACAAAAAATATATATTTATATATATATATATATAACTTTTTGAGAAATGAAACGCATCAAAGAGCAACGCACAGAGTGAATGTACACGTCACACTTCGCTCGCTAGGAGAGGAAGAGGGTGAGGGGCGGTAATGCAGTGGGAATGCTCGTTTCTGGAAAAAGCCTCCATGGCGCCCAAAATGTCAGACCAAAAGTTCTCTCCATTTAAAAAAAAAAAGGGAACAAGAAGGAAATTTTGCTTTTTTCCCCAGAGTATCAATTCGAGGGGGGGGGGGGGGGCAAATAAACCATAACCCTCAAGTATGCTGGCATTGTCGGCGAGCCATTTCAAAGAAGCGCCTGCCTCTCCATGAGCGCCTTAAAATGGCTTCTTTTGTTTTTCCACCCAACCGGACGCTTTACACAACTGTGCTTTGTCTTGTTTGTGTGTGCGCTTTACTTGCAAAGCAGGAGAGACACCTGAAGTCACAACATCTTTTTGAGCCTTTCAATTTGCTGTCCAAAAAAAGGAGAAAGATGAGGAAGAACTGTTTAGTGGTGACAATTCATATGCTTCCTGGAATTATGAGTCCTCAAATCCAGTGTGTCCAGATGCCTTTTGGGATATGAACGGTCCTTGCTGAAGAACCCTGCATTTGAACTGTCCAAAAAATGGCCAACTTGCACTTTTTGGCCTCCTCAAACAATTGCTGATTCAAAAAAAAGTCACTGAATTTAGGCAATTCAACTATGGGCTGGGTTACATAACATATGTAAGACTGTACCATCACACTGGGAATGACATACGTTAAAAAATAATTGCTCATACACATAAGCAATCCCTCACAATAAATGTTCTTCACATGTAAAGCAATTTGCTTAAATGGCAAATAGAAAACATGGTGTAACATTTAGGCACAAATCCATGATTCCATTTTTTTCTTCTTCCCTTCGCTTGTTCACCAGAATAACTCTCGGCAGTGTCTCAAAAGTCCAAAATTGTGGCAGGACAAGGAAAAAAAATATTCTGGTGTTCAATCATATAATGGAAACCAAAAATCTTTCTGTACACATATATATATATAGAGATATATAGATATATCTATATATACATTGATACATACAGATATATCTATATATATCTATATATATATAGATATATATAGAACGTTCTTCACATTTGAGCTTGTAGTCAAGGTTGGGAGTGTGACAAACAGGCTGCGTCCATTTTGGCAGTTTGTGCGTGTGTGTGTGTGTGTGTGTGTGTTTGTGTGTGTGAGCACGCTTCTTGAAACTTGAATGGACAATAGACAGACATGTCCACATATGCACACGCACACACGCAGAGAGTTAATGGGTGGAAGAAATCTGTTAAGGCCACATCCTCCGAGAGCCAAGGAAACACCGCCACATCTGAAAGAACAGAAAAACACATTCATTAAACAAGCAAAGCTAAAAACAGCATAACCTAAATTGCCATGAAATTTCAAATCACACTGCCACTTGAATTATCATCCAAAGAAAATATGTATTTATATATTATGAATATATATAATGCATCCCAGATGTGTTGGCCCTTAAAGGACAACCGACATCTCCGGACAAGTTGTGTCCATAATTTGTAAAATTGCTTCAAATGACTTCTACTGAGCATATTCCACCGCATATAGCTATATTTTACGTTTTAAGACTCGCATTGACTATTCAGGAAGTCTTGTTTTTGAGTTGGTGACGAGTCCTCACCCTACGTCACTGATGGAACGCCCCTCAGCGAGAAAGGACATACCTTGCATCACCTCAATGCATTTTGCGGTACTTTGTTTGGTCTGAAAACTTCGTGTTGATGGCGAAATTAGAAGGAAAACACATACATAACGCAATGGTGAATCGTTGTATGTTACACCGAGACAACTATTAGATATTCGCTGATAAAAATTCCAAGGTGAAGAATCAACCAATTTCCAACGGAGCTCTGGCTCCATCTTCTGCATTTTCTGTGACACTACACATCAGTCTTGATCACTCAAAATGACCGGAAGACCTCTTCTTCAATCGATTGCAAACATTTATACTTTCCTCTTCAGAACTATTTGAATCATATTCATAACTGGATGCATCACAAGAAAGCATATTCTCCGAATCTGAAGCCATTGTTTTGATTCTCGAGCAATGCAAGACAAAAAGGTGATGTCGGTTGTCCTTTAAAGTTCTGAGACTGTAAAATCAACAGTTAAATCCTACCTGGTGTTACATGTGACCAACTGGATTGTGGCCATCTCCTCCAATACTCGGATGGCCTCCTGAGAGCTGCATGGGTGCATCACCCACCACCCCAGACACCTTTTCCTCCTCACGGCGCTTTAAACATGCTGCTTTGGGGTTGAGGTTTCGCTCTGAGCAAAGGAGAAAAGATCGCATTGGCGATGGGGTAAATAAAATGTTAAAAAATACAAAAAACGAGAACATTTGCAAGTGCCACAGAAACTGACCTCTGACTTGTTGTTCTAAATTAAGTATAACATTGACGGCTTGATGCAGGATGAGAAGTTTGGTCTGAGGTTTGTCGTGGCTGAGATGCAGCTGGCACATCCTCCCGAGCTCCTTGAATGCCTCGTTGATGTCCCGCACTCGCAGGCGCTCGCGGGCGTTGTTGGCTACGCGCCGTTCTCGCTCACGCTCCATTTTCACCTCGGGCGGGAGGTCCTCATCGTCTTCATCGTCCTGACTGGAAGGAAAGTGCAGTCAAGGCGCTGAACGTTTCAACGAACCAAATAATTTGACATTTTGCACCATTCTCCAGATTAATCATCCCGGTGAAGCAGTGCGGATTACAATGACACACATTGGACATATTTGAAAGTTTTACAGCATATGAAACGCTATAATTTACAGATCAATTCCACATTAAAAAAAGATATGTTTCCTAATCTCCAATCAAATGAGACTAAAATGGCTAAGGAACTAATATACAGTCGTTAATCACAGTGTGAGCCGAAAGATGGGCGCTTCATGTTTAAGCTGCTTTACAGACGACAAAGAGACAGCAGCCGTACGAGTGTGCTTTGCATGGACGTGAGCGAGTCCACAAAGCACAAAATAGGGATTTTCTACTTGAGAAACTTACTCATCTTTCGGGTCTGAAAGGCTAGAGAGCATCTGGAGGGTCAACGCCTCCTTTCTGAAAATTGTGACATAAAGGGAAGGGGCATGTCAACAGCATTAAACAGCTAACATTGCCAACGAGGGTCACACAGGAATTTATTTAAATGACTTGCGACGCCCTTTATGAGAGACGGATACGAAGAACTTTAGATTGTTAGAAATTTAAAAAAAGAAATCCAATTGATGAATTTACCTTGTTCGACTACGTGCTGCTTTGGACTCTTTCTTTTCATCGTCGGATTTGTCCGCCGTGGACGAATTTTCATCTTCCTCCTTGTCCTCCCTTTTAATATCCGAGCTGCTGGAGGAGTGTGTGGAGTGCGTGATCCCACCAGGAAGACCTTTGGAGAACAAACACACGAATGTGATGATGGGCGATGGCCCTTAAGCGGCATCATTTTTTTGCAACCAAGTAGTGGAGCTTGGGCAGAACTCACTGCTGAAGCCTTCTGGCTGGCCAACTGACGGAGTGGACCCGGATGCGTGATGACCATGCAGAATCGTGCTGCTCGGCGGAAGGCCAGTGGGCTCTTCATGTTTCCCTCCCTGTTTGACAGACAATTGTGTTAGGTTGAGAAAACATCAAGGCTGACGCATCTGCTATTTTTCCACTGTATGGTACAGAAGAGTTCCCCTATTGCCAATGATATTGATTACCATGACTAAAATATGCAAAAACTGCAGCAAAGTAAAAATTACAGTCGAAATGTTCAGTTAATTTCTCATCTGAAGACTAGGTTCACCTCAGCTCAACTTCCATGGTTTTCCACGCCCATAAGGTAACGGAAAAAGGGGAAGAATCACATTGCATTGCACAACATATGACGCTGAAAGTGGTCCTGGAGAAACGGTAACTCGGTGAAAATGATGGAAGTGGAATTTGCTTGTAGTATGCAAAATGGCCACCAGATGGTATAAGAAATTCCATAGTTACTTGAGCATTTTAAAAGAATACAGACAATACTTCTATTAAGATGATGCAAACTGCAAAATATGCAGTCTTTGTAGGCGCGCTAACAGTATTACTTCAGCAACTATCCCACCAGAATCTACAGTATGTGGCACACAGACCTTTTCCTGAAAAAAGGTTTTTTTACTCAAGTTCAACATTATGCATGTGAGAAACTATGGATGTATGGATTTTCCTTAACTCGTGTATTTCCTTCATACACCTAAACGGAAAAAAGCAGTAGGCGTCTCACCATAGCAGGATGTCTGTTGCTGAGAGCGAGGCTGGCATTTGGGAAAGCTGGAGAGAGGGATCCAAGGCCCCCGTTGTGTACTGCTGACAGAAGGCTGTGCATGTCGGGGTGGGCACCATCTAAACCAGGCGCTTGGCCTACAGCGTGGTTCCGGAGCACATGGATGGCCTCTTCCAAACGGTCCTCCATTTTACTCTGCTAAAAAAATTAATGCAGATATTGTGTGTTCTGAAGTTATTGTGCCGATTTTTTTCCTTAACCAAGGGGAGGAGAGGGGGGGGGTGAAAACAAGATACTGATATTAAACATCGCATTACCAGTGCATGTGGTTGCCCTTCAAAACTGGGTGTGGTTGGTCTTTGCCATTGGGACTGAGCCCCTGCACAGAAAAACATTAGGAGGATAAAAATAGCCATATTTAACATTACAGGAGGGGTGTCTGTATATCTGATCTAAACAACATTTTGGGCTGCCAGGACTTCAAACAATTATTCTATAAAAACAGTGTCCGGTGTATTCATAAAATTCATGAATCACAGTAAAAGAAACATTGTGGGCTTGAAGACAATTCAAGTACAACATGGTTATTTTATGTCGTGTAGGATTACACTTCACCTGCAATTGTTTGAGGAGATCCTGGAGTAGACGGAGCTGAGGAGAAGTTATTGCTGTTGTGGTCCGATGGATAAATCTGAAAACATTTTAACAAAAAAATACAACTTTTATCTACAAAAATGACTTTCAGAGGCATGAGGTATAGTCAACTTTGACTCGTTGCATTCAAAGTGGAACGTGATCAATATTAGAGAGATACTGAGCTTACTTACTGAGGCAAGAGCCTTTCCGATTTCGTCTCCAGAACTGCTTGCCGTTGTGGCTCGGGTGCCTGCTGCAACAAATACAAGGCGATTAGTTTGAAAGCTGCAATTAAAAAAAAGAAATCATTTTTTCCTTACCCATGATGGCCTCCCCATTGATGGTAGGCGTGTGGTTGTAGGTGGTGGGTGCGGTGTGGAAACCATTAACTTCGCTGCCATGCAGTGGATAATTCTGTGTGCACATATGCAGGAAAGCACCCGCCCCATATGGCATCAACAAGCATCATCCAAAAATGTACTGTATACGTGACAGCATGGCTCTGAAGCAACAGTTTGTGGAAAATATCATGTGGAAATGAAGGTCTACCAACCATCCTGTCTTGGGGGTTCAGCGATGAAAAGGAGCCTGGTGGTCCAATATGAGGAGAGTTGCCCAGCATGGCCGAGTAGCCGGTAGATGACCAAAGGTCTTCTACCAAGCAGGACAAAATAATTCAGCCTTGTGATGCAAGATCACCAAAAGGAATGTAAAGTGAGTTCCTACCTTGCATGTAGAAAGAGCCCGGGTAGACCGTACCGGGCTTACCGCCTGGATAACCGCCATTGTCTCGAGCATATTCGTCACCAGATGTGGACGCGTACACCTAAACAAGCAAAAAGAGATGTCACGGTGAGCCTACGTTTTTAGTATTTTGACTGCAGACACTAACGCTGGCTTGTAAGAGCCACAAGATGGCGAAAGGGAGTCTGCATGCACGCTCCTAGCCTGTGAAGGAAACACAGCAGCTATGACACAGTGGCTATGGCACGCTGGGCAGGGCTAAGGCTCGGATCCCGGTGCACAGCGAGCGCTTCCTCTTCCTCCCAGGACCCCAGTGACATCACACAGGCTGGCCGGCAGCCCTCCCTAGTAACACATGCATACCATGTGTGTGCCACATAGTGAGCAAGGAACAGACTCAAGCAAGCACACACGCCTGCCCTGCCAGTCTCGGAAACTAGCGCCATCACTTTCTGTAATGGTTGAGTTCTAGAGAGGATCAACAGTGACAACCGCGGCGAGACGTGACTACACTTCTTTACAAAAGCACCCGCAGAGTGCCCCGGCACTCGATTTCAACAGATTGAAGACAGATCCGAGGAATGGCCAATTTTTTCAGATTAATTGGGGAACTCTCAGCCCTCCCCCCACCACCAATTCTGTTGCATATGGCGGAATACAGCAAGAGAAGAATAATGGAGGCTATGATGCAAAGAATGCTAATCCAGAGAAGGGATTTTTTTCTGTAATTTGATTTAACAGGGAGAAGTGAAAAGGGAATGGAGAGATGCACTTCTAATTACAGAGCCATCTGCCTGTTCCTGGACCACATCCAACTCCACAGGCAGCTGCGCTGAGGAGAAGGAGCGAGGAGAGGGGGGGAGCGAGTTAGAGCGATGGGGGCTGGGATCCAGTCAGAAAGAGAGACCGCAATGGGTAAGGGGGGACCCTGACAATTTATGAAATGGGTAGATAGATAAGGGGTGTTGAAGGAGGGGGGCCGATAGAAGGTAATCTAAATGACTTAAAGCTTGATATGGCCAAGGGAGTGTGAAGGAAACGGGGGATTTAACATGATCGCTGTTAATTCAGGGGAAAAAACATGACTGAGATGGCTTCATTTAACAATGGGCTTTGAATTATTCTTTCATGGGCGAAACAATGTCATGTGAATCCTGTTGCTCAAGATGGAAATGGAACGTCACAATGACTGGTCTCAAGAAGCATAACTGTATTTTCGCGTGAAGAAAAAAGATTGTCAGGCTCAACATCCTCAACTAATAGAACCTTAATGCAATTCAGAGTATGACCGCAGAAAGGGGTTTCCGCAAGGAAAACACTGGTGGGAGTACATTCAGATTAACGTCCAACTAAACTGAAAGGGTTTTATTCTTCCACCATAACAAACACCATTGTTGTTAGTTATCATGGACAAAGGGGATAAGATACTTCCCTTTGCTTCTAGGAAGTCAAAGAGCTCACATGAATATGCGTTTCCTAATTTGCTAAATTGACGCACAAAAGGTAGTCGGGCAATCGGATGTCCAGGCGAGGCAAGCATGGAGGTGATTCAGGAGCACAGGCTGTCATTAATCTGGGCTCAGACACAGGGTAGGGGGTGGAGGGCTGGTCGAGGCCTTGCAAGCACCGTGCCTCACAACTGGGTCACTCATCGGGGGGAGGCCCACCCAGGCCATCATGTGCTGAGGCATAGGCTTGGGTTGACTGAGGCACGGGGGGGGGGGGGGGGGGGGGGGGGGGGGGGCTTCACACACATCTCATCATTTGCACAGAAACCACGTGGTCGTGGGTCACACCGCAGGAGAATGGTTGTGGCTCAGACAGTGAGAACGCAGTGTGAGGGGTGGGGGCGGGGGGTCCGTCAAGTTCACACGTGCTGTGTGTGATACGGACGCAGAGGAGAACCAAGTGGTTTTCAGCAGCCACTTCAAACTGCTAGCACCCACAGGTGGACTAACTAGGATGTCAGGGACACGGGCACACAGACGGGCACACACATGGGCACACACATGGACACACACACACACACAAGTTCACATACTGTGTTGCGATATTAAAATTGCAATTTGCCATCAATCCATCTGATGGAGTCTCACCTTATAACCGCAGTTGAGTTTGCACTAACTGCATCTCCCATAAACAACAAGAGACTGAATCCAGACTGTTTATGCTACATTTAAACTCATGCCACATTATGCATCCATGGCTATGCAATTTGTGACCTGGCCAACCAGAAAAATCTCCTTCTCTCTTCACTCTGACAAAACAAGCCAAGTCATTTCTTTTATAGACCTCACAAAAGAACATGGGCAAAAACACATTAAAAGGTGCTCATGCACAATCCTATGTCCAATCTGGATCAAATCTATAACTAGGATTGTTTTTGATTGATCAAGGGTGTCAAACTCGTTTTGTTTTTTTTGCCGTGGGCCACATTATAGTAACGGTTTACTCTCGGGGGCCGTTATGAATTTGAAGAAGCCATTAGAACAGGGGTCGGGAACCTATGGCTCGCGAGCCATATATGGCTCCTTTGATGATTGCATATGGCTCGCCGATAAAACTAAATACATATTCTCGTTTTTTCGCCGTTCATTTCCTGTTGGGGCTGCAGTTGGCGGAAAGCGCAATTTTGATTGGATGGCACTGATCTAGGTTAGCGCAGAGCGCAATTTTGATTGGATGATACTGGCCGTCACGTTGAAACAGGTAAACACCCCTTTAAATGAGCCCGAGGAGAGAAAATGTTCTGATTCTAATTTGCAATGAAACAATTCGATTGATGAAACAGTCGAATGTCAGTGACATTTTAACAAGCCCCATGTTAACGTTAGCATCAATATACTTCTGCGAGAAGTATATTGCAGATAGCAAATGTGGAAGTTTATGAGCCGTGTGCAGGCTAGCTAGCAGTAACTTCGCCTATGGACCTGATCGTTTGGCTGGATATTTACCAATCACAAGGAACGGAAAACTATTCTTGTTAACGGTGAGTACTATCACAAAGTTATTTTAAATAATACATTCTGACATTTTGTTGAAAAGTGGCCACGTGTGCGTGCGTGTTTGCGTGCATGTTTGTGTGTGTGTGTGTGTGTGTGTGTGTGTGTGTGTGCGCGCGCGCCCGCGTGTGGCTCTCACTGAAAAACATTTCTAAATATTTTACTTTTATGGCTCTCTTCGTCAAAAATGTTCCAGACCCCCGCATTTGAATGTTGAATCCCCTCCACATATTACACATAGAGTGCACATTAATGTATAACTATATTTCAAATTTGAAGTAAAAATAATGATGACTGTTATTGTGATTTACATGGGACAATTAGAAATGTTGGTTCGGACTTTGGTTAGCATCATGGAATTTCACATTTGATTTGCTTTCGTAAAATAATGTGGTGGGCCAGATTTGGCCCCCAGCCCTTAACTTTGACACCTTGTTTTTGATGGGCAATGTCAGAGAGATACTAATAATAAGTACATTACCGTGGTCCAAAAATCATACAGAAGTGCACTAGTAACATCTTGTCACCGTGGTAAATACACAAAGCAAATATGAAACACTGAGCGCAAGTTTTCTGTATGTATGTACATGTGTATGTATGTGTACATGATCGTGAACACAGACACACAAGCCCACACTAGTAAGAGGCAAAAAATTCTGTTCTGTGCCCATCAGAGAATATTTGCTAGGTTGAGCGCAACGAACCAACACGTGATTGGAGACAAAAGTAGCAATCCTGCGGTGCTGAAAATGAACTAGAGGAGATGAAGCGGCGCGACTTAGGCCGCAAAGGTAATTAGAACACAAGACTAAACTTGGGCTATAAAAAGAGGAGTGACGTGGGCAACTGCCGATTCGCTGACTATATAGCCAAAAATGTAAAGATGACTTGAATTTCCAACTATGTGCGCCGCGTCGCGCACCACCATCAGCTGCCGGAAATTCTGGGCGCGCTGACAAAATCTGGTACAGTGAGTCTTTGTGTGGCTAGGACCGTACATCAAGGCTTAACGGCACACCGAAAGAATAAAAACAACAATTGAATCCAAATTTTTAAGCCCAACGCTGCTATGAAAAGTGAAAGCATGGCAGAAGTTGAGCTTGATACATGTTGATGTCCGCTCACTGTGGGTCTTTACCCCGTCTGTCACAGAAGTGCTCAAGCGGAGCAGGGAAAGCATTGCATGTGTCAGTGTGTGTGGAGAGGTAACAAGAAGTGTGTTTGCGTTTAGGTGTGTGTGTGTGTGTGTGTGTGTGTGTGTGTGTGTGTGTGTGTGTGTGTGTGTGTGTAACCAATGAGAGGAAAGAAAGGTCTCACCGAGGAAGGAAGGCCAGGGGGTTTCCGAATCTTCTTTGGCTGAGAGTCTGCGTGCGGACAGAGGTAGTAACAAAGAAAAAGGTAACAGTGAGACAATAAACAAGCATCAACGTCAACGCAGGTGCTTTATCTTGGTGGGCCTGCTACAGTTGTATGAGAACACAATTGCAGTGTTGTGGCATCTGCCAGGGTTTTTGTGTGAGTGTTCTCAGCATTCGATGGAGAATGGCATTTGGTGTGTTTTTTTATTTTTGTCTAAGCAATTTCAATAATGGAATTTGACATTTGAATCACAAAGACATTTTTATGATGTGATACGTTACTTTGTGCTTCTCTTACCCAAGCCTCCATCGGGTGGTCTCCTCCGCGGATTGTTTTGGTAGGATTGGTAAAATTGGGAGCCTGATTTCAGGCCAGAGGGGGACATGGCATCTGGGCTGGGCATGGCAATTTCACTTGGAAGGAAACCAGGCTGCAAACACACACACAAAAAAGGTTACACTAAAGACAAGAGTGCAGCCTGATAATGTGATGTCAAGTGTTCCGATTTAGCCGTTTTGACAAAACCTCAGGATTCTGAGGTTGATGCGCTAACCACTGGAACACAGTTTATCATGTCACCCAAAATTCAAATCAAGTGAAGCCAAAATAAACGGAACTGTCACACTCAGGTAAAATGTAGCTTTAAAATGCGCAACTTACCTGGTTTGCAAAGGGGGAGTATGATGGCCGCTCATTTTTACCTGAAAGACCAATCGGAACGTCAGTGTGTTACAACACTAAGGCCAAAGGAAATAATTTATCCCCAATCCAATGCAAAAATGTTTGGGAGAGAGAAAGAGAGAGAGACAGAAAGAGAGAGAGAATGGATTTGTATGAAAAAAAAAGAGAAAATTAAGCGGTGGCAAGATTTCCCACCCTAAAGTTCATACCTGCAATCCCTGAATTTAGGAAAGGTGAAGCCAAGCCTTCATGTTCACTGTAGTGAGATCCTTCTCCGTAGCCCTGCAAAAGAGCCATCAGAGAAGGATGAGAAATGTTTAAGACCAACAGGCGTGGCAAACACTCTTCCAGGTCCTCAGCATCGCATTGGCATGCATACTTGGGCTTTCACGGTTACCCTCCCCTCTGTTTAACTTACAGGACGAATGCCAGATGAATTTGCATCAAGCTTGGGGGATTCGGAACAACTTTCTTCATTATTGACGTGTGCAATCAAAGCAATGCTGCATGTTGCTCAGCCCAGGTTCCTTATTTCTACACACAGTTGTGCCAAGACATTTATTGGCGGATGTGAGGCAGGAATTATCGGTGGGCTTCGGAGGTTTGGGGCTACTAGATGGCTTGCCAATGCATGAGTCTGAGCCAAGGTTATTAGGTACAAAGTAGAAGGACAACTTGACATCAAATGCGCCATGTGGCTTCAAAATGCACCCTCCCGCCTCAATGCTCCATGAGTGCGTGCGATTGGCAACAGCGGTGATTCACTACCCTCAAAACGCATATGTGGCAATATAATTTATTTCATTTAGCGCTTACCCGTCCTTGGCTGAAAGAAGGACTGCTCTGTTCCGCCGAACCCCAGGAACCAGAGCTGCTGCGTTCATCTATTGGTGGGGGTGGGGATGGAGGGGAGATATTTTGTTTAGACCAGTAGAATGAAAAATCAGAGAAAAGCAAACAACGCCTGAACATTTTATTAATGAATGTGTCAATGAGGTTGGAATAACATGAAGGCATTGTGCCATCATGTTCTACTTAATATTTTAGGTCCTTAAGTGGCCACAATGCGCACACACTGAAACCATGAGAGAATCACTAATGACCAAATGAGCTGCTTTTAAGATGCTACGTTAGAGGTATTTTTTATTTTTTTTAAAAACAGTAAAGTCTGTTTGTTAATGTAGCCATTAGCGTTCATTACACCCACTGGAAATGAGAAAAATTAAACATTGCCAAATTAAATGGGGCAAAATTATATTACTTTAAAGGACAACTGACGTCCCCGGACAAGTTGTGTCCATAATTTGTAAAATGGCATCAAATGACTTCTACTTCTACTGAGCGTATTTTAAAAAGATTTAAAAAGATTTCAAAAAGATTCCACCGCATATAGCGATATTTTACGTTTTAAGACTTGCGCTGAATATTCAGGAAGTCTTGTTTTTGAGTTGGTGACGAGTCCGTACGTGACGTCACTGAAGGAACGCCCCCTGACCGAAAAAAGACACATTGTAGCAGTCCTTCCATCACAATGTATTTTGCTGTATTGTTTGGTCTGAAAACCTTGTGTTGCACCCAAAAGCCACCAGAAGAGGGTGTCCAAGCTCCATATAAGGAATTTATCAGCCTGTGGAAACGGAGGTGGCCACAGGAGGTCGCCATTTTGTGCCTCTTTTCTGGTGATCGTTTCTCACCAATGTTGCCTCAAAATGGCATGGAATAAATTCTTTAATCGATTGCAACCATGTATGCTTTCCTCTTCAGGACTATTTGAATCATATTCATAACTGGAAGTGTAACAAGAAAGCATATTTTCCGACTCTGAAGCCATTGTTTTGATTCTCAAGCAATGCAAGACGTCTTGGCGTGACGTCACGAACTGGGGGCGGGACTTTCTAAAAATGCCCAATTC
Source organism: Hippocampus bargibanti (assembly GCF_051943395.1). NCBI lineage: Eukaryota > Metazoa > Chordata > Actinopteri > Syngnathiformes > Syngnathidae > Hippocampus > Hippocampus bargibanti. The sequence continues at coordinate 15,819,843 of NC_142740.1, read as the reverse complement.
GCAGCTCAATTTTTTGCAGATTTTGGACACTTTAAGTCATTTTTATTGGTGTTTTGCATTTGAATAAAAATATCATACTGCGTGTTTTGGGTATTTTAGATGCTATAAAACGTTTTTCTGATGTCAGTTAAGAAACAAAAAAGTGACGTCGGTTGTCCTTTAAGTGAGCTGGACACAACTTAAAATGATTTTGTGAGGGGAAAGAAAAAAAACTGCACAAAGGAAACATTCAAAGCCAAAAGCCAGGTGAAGCTGAAAATTCCTCAAAATATCCCCCATCATCCTCTTCTCCCTGTCTTGTGCACTAATGCTATCCACTCTCTCTGGAGACACAAGGCTTAATTGCGTGCTGATTTGCATAATTGTGCATATTAATGTTGGTTTCTTATGAATATTCATGCTTTCGTTGAGATATACATTTTCTTGTCTAATTAAAAATATACGTGTGCGAAAAAGCAATTGAGTAGAAGGTGTATGTAATGCGCAGGGGGTGGGGGGAGGGAATGGGGGCAAGATCAGCAGCCCGGCTGACGAGCACGGGAATGAGTGATGAGACTAACAGAGCGGTGCAAGCACCTACACATGCTGCGACAGCCGTGATCTATGGCGCCCATGCAAGTGGCACGGGAGAGACGAGCGAGCAGGGAGGAGAGGAAGACCTCGGAGGATCAACCTCAGCGGAAAGGCCGCCGTACTTATAAAAGCACCATCATCAAACACACAGCAGCGGATGACAAGCAGAGAAATATGTCCCGGGCAAAAGAAGAATTTGCATTGGTACATCACACTCACTCTGCGTAACATTTTCATTCTTTGTTCTAAAACTAGAAATATGTGGCCAACCACAATGCATCCCGCAAGGGAAGGCGGATTTCCGCTACAAAATAGCACAGTGGAACTTGTGGAAAGCATTGAACGCATCGGTTGTTACTAGCCAGCATATGGTTTACATGACCCGTTCAGTGTTAACTGTGCAAGTTTGGAAACCTCAGTGGTACTAAAAATAGGACCTGCGTTTGCCAGCATGGAAGCGATTTGAATTGTGCCAAGCTGAGTAGGTACGGTACATTGGTCTAATCAATTCACAACGGAGGATTGGCACAAATAAAACATGAGCGTGTCTGGTGGCCAGTGACTCTGCCAACAGAATGTCACAAATGTTTTAATTGGTCATTGAGCTGCGGTATCGGCGGCGCATGGATAGTGACATTGCTGTTGATTTTCAAACTGCTTCATAAAGAAGGCGTAATTTTAGGGCAGAAGCGAATAAATTCACTTTTGCCCTAAAATTTCCACTTGCTTCACAATACTGACATGAGATTTTTTTTCCTTTTTTGTGTTGTTGCATTTTAAAAGAGCAAGATTTTAATCTGGCTTCAGAATGAAGAAGAGGGGTCAGCGGATCATGAAAAAAGTCATATTTTTCTCCTTTCTGAACTTTAATCGCTTCAATTGGTGAGCCCATGAGGAACCACAAAAGCTCTGCTGTGTATCAGTACCTAAAGATATGCGTAATTATTACATTTTCCTAGAAACTGTCAAAATAAATGAGGATCTCATTTCTCGCCTTCCTGTGTAGAATTTGCTTGTGTGGTTTTTCTCTGGGTACTCCGGTTTCCTCCCACATTTGAAAAACATGCTTGGCAGGTTAATGGAACACTTTAAATCATCCCGAGGTGGAGTTGTGAGTGTGAATGGTTGGCTATATGTGCCTTGAAATTGGCTGGAAGCCAGTTCAGGGTGTACTCTGCCTATTGCCAAAAGACGTGTGGGAGAGGTTGCAGTACGGCCGTAACCTATATGAGGATAAATGAATGAATGGTCGTTTTTTATTATTATTTTATTGTAGTTTTTAATTGAACTCACTCGCTGTCATTCCCAAATTCATTCAGGAATTGAAAAGTGTGACTTTGAGTGCCATTCCCGAATTTGTTCGGATTTTGGTTTTTCTTGCGGGGTACCGAAAGCGCTGGTCAGACCTCTGGCAATGTCTTATTCCTTCCACGAGGTGACGCATTTGCCTTTTGCCCATGTTAGCACTTTGTTACAGGTTTAGCTGTTGTTAAAGCTCTCTATAAATTAATATATGCATTGTATTGTATTTTTCACCGCCGTCCTGAGTTCAAGCTCAGATAACTCCAGAACCATATAACTTTGGAAGTAACTATTTTTTTCTGATGAAAGAAGAGGGTCTAAGGTTTCTCACGCGGTCGTGCATGTTTATGTAGTCCTAAAACTCAATATTGTGATGGTCCTGCCATTTGAGTGAAAATGACAAAAAAAAAAACTGGCACATTTTTACACATCGTCTGGCAGTGAATGACTTAATATTTTCTTTTGTATTTTTTGTAAAATAGGTACCATGCCTCACTGGTTGATTTCCAAATGATCAAATCAATGCTGTGTAATTAAAAAGCCAGTGATGAAATACATTTTCAACAATGCATATAGACTGATGTATTTGTATCAATATACGGTACAGTGAGTTTAAAGAACAACCGACGTCACTTTTTTGTTTCCTAACTGACATCAGAAAAAAAGTTTTATAGCATCTAAAATACCCAAAACACGCAGTATGATATTTTTATTCAAATGTAAAACAGCAATAAAAATGACTTACAGTGCCCAAAATCTGCAATAAATTGAGCTGCTAATTGGGCATTTTCAGAAAGTCCCGCCCCGCCAAGACGTCTTGCATCGCTGGAGAATCAAAACTATGGCTTCAGATTCGGAGAATATGCTTTCTTGTTACACATCCAGTTATGAATATGATTCAAATAGTTCTGAAGACGAAAGCATACATGTATGCAATCGATTAAAGAATTTATTCCGTGCCATTTTGAGGCATCAGGGGTGGGAAATGTCGCACCCAAAAAAGGCAGAACATGGCGACCGAGCTTCTGTGAGGAATTAATCAGCCCGTTTCCACAGGCTGATAAATTCCTTATCTGGAGCATGGTCGCCCTCTTCTGGCTCTTTTTGCTGCAACATGACGTTTTCAGACCAAACAAGCAGAGCAAAATGCATTGACATGATGGAAGGACTGCTACAATGTGTCCTTTTTTCAGTCAGGGGCGTTCCTTCAGTGACGTCACGTACGGACTCGTCACACAACTCAAAAATAACACTTCCGGAATAGCTATATGCGGTGGAATCTTTGTAAAATGCGCTCAGTAGAAGTCATTTGAAGCCATTTTACAAATTATGGACACAACTTGTCCGGAGACGTCGGTTGTCCTTTAAGTGAGCAGCAACCTCGGAAGATACACGGGAGATGGAGCCAAATGATAAGTTGATTTTTCAAGTCATATCATAGGTTGGTGTAAAGACATTTAAAAACCAAAAAAAAAAAAATATTACAAATATCACTGCCCATAACTGCACTTGAATGAGCCGTATGCATTGCAATAAGAGGAGGACACAATGCGGTGTCATTGCGTTTGCCATTGATAATTTTTTTTAACCTACTATTTTTACTTATTAGCAATTATCCTAGCCATAGCTTTATTTTATGTTGCCTTCCCCCCACCCAAAGAGTAAAAAAACTGGTCCGCCAAGTGAAAATAATGCACCCCAATATCCACATTCAATCGTGTAATTATGTACAAAATGGATGGATGGATATTTGATAGCTGGATCACTAATTGTTATTTTGTTAAATAAATTTGACTGTTGTTAATGTCATTGGACAGTAGTTAGACATTAGTACTTAAATAGGCTAAGTAGCCTGAACATTACTGTCACTGAGAAACATTAAAATGAATCCAGGTGTCCTGCAAAGTTAATCTTTGCTAGGCTAACAAATAAAAGCATTAAGTCATAATGATGCCCATGCTTTGTATGCACCAGCGCACCACCTAGGATGCTTCCGCTGGCTTGGCAAGCAGGCGGTCTTAAGTCGAAAGTGGAGTGGAAGCATCGCTGTGCAGTCTGACAACATTGTTTCACACGTACTGGCCTAATTAACGCTGAGGCAATTAAAAACAAGGTGGAGAAGCGCTGTGGTGCCAATGACACTTTAGCTGCCAAGGATAGCCAGAGATCCATGCCAGAGAAGAGATCTTTCTATTGTTGTTGACCTTTTTGTCATGAATGCAAACACACAAGTCCAAAATTTGGGCAGCATGGCTACATGCGTGAACTTAATGTGAATTCAGTGCGGCATTCAGATCAGTTCATTGAGACTGAAAGTGGGGAGAAAAGGAGTGGCTGCAAGCATTTCTGGATAAAAGGACTACACAATTATCATTTGGGGGAGGGGAACTATTATGATCATTTTGTCAATTACTAAGCTGAGACTCAGTAACGACCTCTCTCCCAAAACAGATGAAAATTACTTTTAGTACATCTGAAATAAAAGTAAAAGAAAACTCAGCCTTGGTTGTAATTGGATTATTTTAAAAAGTGTTTTCAGTTGTCATAAATTTCCTTCTGTTAAAGTTCTGGGAGAGTTTGAATTCATCTAGCAACCATTTGTGATGCCTGATCACATAACTAAGTATTAAAAAGTCTGAATTTATAGAAGCATAACCAAAGAGGAAGACGTCAAGCGATTCATTACCTCCATTTCATAAGGCTATGTTTGTTTTGACGGTTTGTTAAATGGTACGCGGTCCAAGGAGGCACTCATGAAGTTTTCACGCAGATTCAGATAGAGGTATGGCTCTAACCATTTTGCTTTTTTGAGGTTAGAGCCAATGCCTCAGGGTAGTCATTCCCAACTTATAAGACGCATACTTCCATTCGGAAAAATCTCGACACACCAATTAGCAAAACAATTTAAAAAGTGGATCAGTGAGTTAATTATGTACCTTCTGTCATCTAGCGAAAGGGCATTTATTTGCTTGTTCTGCCTGTGGGTCTGCGGATAGCAAAGGTTAATTAACAAAATTATAACTAATGGATAATTTCCTGCGCCACACCTGATGATCACTCACAGCACAATGGTTGGGAATCACCACTTTCAAGGTATGTGCACTTTTATAACAATTCCCTCAGTCATTTAAATCATACAGTAACATTTTACGCCATTAATGGCGCCTTCACAGATGCGCAAGTTACTCATTTAAAGGGCACTGTCAGAGACACACTGTCAAACGCTGATCAGTTTTTCCTCTTTGGCCTGGGACACGACCGCCATGATTGCCCAAAACAATGTGAAATATGGACTCGTCAGACCACAACACACGTTCGCTTTGCAGCAGTCCATCACTGATGAGCTTGTACCAAAAACTAACTGGTTGTCTGTAATAACACATCTTTCGACTGAGCATGCACATTAGTTTTCAGATTGGTGTCTTTAGTGTTGACATCAAAACAGTGCCACAAACCAAAACTGCCACTTTAAGACAATAGGTGTTTATTTGTAAAGATTTATAAAAACATTGAAAATGGTTAATGACCGTGTATTGTATATTATAAGGGAAAGTGGAGGTCAAACATGCTAACAAAGCTAGCAAATGTCACCGTGGAGTCACGTGTTGCTGTGAATAAAATCTGGGTCTGTTTTAACTGCTTTTTTGTTTTATTTTTTGTGTGCACTCCTTTAACCACAAAAAGCAAAAAAAACGTGAAGCAGTTCTGCAGGTGTGCCGCGCTACAACTGAGACAACAGCATCAACAACACAGCTAGCAAGGGAGCTACTGCAAGTCCACATTATGTAAATTGGCAACGTTGTTTGTTGTGATCCAACGGAAGTGAGTCCATCACAACCCATCCGTGTGTGTCTGTGTGTGTGTGTGCGCGCGAGAAGGGGGTCTGAGACATTGCCACGAGCTGCAAAGGTGACAGAAAGGACGCCTGCCTGCTCTCCCCTGCCCCCCCACAAGCACACACACACAACCGCCACTCCACAAACATCCCAAGTCTTCGTTAACAGAGACCCCCACCCTTCCCCACACCACTTGAAACACCCTTCGGAGCGCACACCCACACCCACGCACACACACACACACACACACACACACACACACACACACACACACACACACAGAGGCTCTTGAGGAAGGGAGAAAGACGCCTAATGCAATTAGCGTCGCTCGAAGCACTTTTATGTTAATGAATAGAAGTGGTCTGTTGGGCCACTGGGCCGCTTGCTCGCGTTCCCGCGCTCATGGGTCACCAAATATACAAGCTGCTTAAGTGACGTCACACACCAACATTGTTCTGTAATGGCCACTGTTGCAACAACCTCATGAGCTGCCGATTGTGGCTACGGAAAGGCTGGAAAGCGGACATGGCTGTGGTTCTACTGCTTTTCTCAAGCAAACAAGTTGAATGAGTTAGGGGTGTCAAAAACAAGTCTGGGTAATTCCGGTACCTCAAGGAGTTTCGTGTCTGACTAGAGTAATCACTGATTTGGTTTGCAGCGCCAAAAAAAGCAAGTCAAACCGGATACTTTTTAATACAGTAACACACCACCAACTTATAAAAACAGATCCTGACAAATAATACATGAACCTCAACACAATAGCCTTGGCAAGCTTTTATTTTGAAGTTGGTCTTTGCAGCACTGTTCTTTTAATTGCTGTTGCGGTCGACTTGTCTACGTGACAGCGTTACCGCCTAATGGCGAGCAACGAGTGCACAAGGCTAATTTTCTATGATTGAATCTACGCCCCATCCTTTGATGATGCCAAGCTGACAAGGCTGAGTTTCCTGCTGATCCATTTTAACAAACCAGACTGTTTTAGTCAGTGAAAGTGCGGTTGTGACTGTAATACTATGTATTTTGTCAGAATATACAATTACTCTGTTTTAGGGGGGACACTCGAAAATACAAAAAATCTGATCGGTCGATCGCTCCATCCTCCTCCAGTCATTGCACGAGGCAGCCAGATTTGAAGGATGACCGGCACATACCCTTTAACAGTTTCCGAAACCCACACAACACGTGTGTATCGGAGATTTAGGGTACACAAGTAAGCTGGAGTTTGACATCGATTTCCAAGTAAAAAATTAAATCGTTACGCATTTGTGAAATAAAGTTCCACGGGATACCAGTCACAGATTTGCAAACTCAGTCATGAGCTGCCTCCTGTGTTAATTTTAGTGACATTAATTCTCTGACTGATGTCAACATTCAATTTTTTTCCTAGAGTGCGTTGTCTATCTGGACAGACTGCCAATATTTCCCAAAAAAGA